>NC_088383.1:32278750-32643125 GCF_037993035.2 Macaca fascicularis
CACTGCCCCGCCCCTGCAACAAACTTCTGCCTGGACATCCAGGCATTTCCATACATTCTCTGAAATCTAGGTGGAGGTTACCAAGTCTTAATTCTTGACTTCTGTGCACTTGCAAGGCTCAACACCACATGGATGCTGCCAAGGCTTGGGGCTTGCACCCTCTGAAGCCATGGCCCCAGCTCTACATTGTCCCCTTAGCCATGGCTAGAGCAGTTGGGACCCAAGGTACCAAGTCCCTAGGCTGCACACAGAACAAGAATCCTGGGTCCAGCCCACGAAACTGTTTTCTCCTAGGCCTTCAGGCCTGTGATGGGAGGGGCCACCATGAAGACTTCTGACATGCCCTAGAGACATCTTCCCCATTGTCTTGGGAGTAACATTTGGCTCCTCGTTACTTATGCAAATTTCTGCAGCTGGCTTGAATTTCTCCTCAGAATATGGGATTTTTGTTTCTATCATATTGTCCAGCTGCAAATGTTCTGAACTTTTATGCTCTGCTTCTCTTATAAAACTGAATGCCTTTAACAGCACCCAAGACACATCTTAAATGCTCTGCTGCTTAGAAATTTCTTCTGACAGATACCCTAAATCATCTCCCTCAAGTTCAAAGTTTCACAGGTCTCTAGGGCAGCGGCAAAATCCTTCCAGTCTCTTTGCTAAAGCATAGCAAGAGTCACCTTTGCTTCAGTTCCCAACAAGTTCCTCATCTCCATCTGAAACCACCTCAGCCTGGACCTTATTGTTCATAGCAGCATCAGCATTTTTGTCAAAGCCATTCAACAAGTATCTAGGAAGTACCAAACTTTCCCACATTTTCCTGTCTTCTTCTGAGCCCTCCAAACAGTTCCAACCTCTGCCTATTAACCAGCTCCAAAGTTGCTTTCACATTTTTGGGTATCTTTCAGCAATGCCCCACTTCACTGGTACCACTTTACTGTATTAGTCTGTTTTCATGCTGCTGATAAAGTCATACTCAACACCGGGCAATTTACAAAAGAAAGGTGGACTTACAGTTCCACCTGGCTGGGGAGGCCACACAGTCATGGCAGAAGGTGAAAACCATGTCTCACATGTCAGCAGACAAGAGAAGAGCTTGTGCAGGGAAACTCCCGTTTTTTAAAACCATCAGATTTTGTGAGACTTATTCACTATCACAAGAACAGCACAGGAAAAACCCACCCCCATGATTCAGTTATGTCCCACCGGGTCCCTCCTACAACACATGGGAATTATTGGAGCTACAAGATGAGATTTGGATGGGGACACAGAGCCAAACCATATCAATCTAAGACAATGGGGAAAAGACCTTGAAGGCATTTCAAAGACCTTCACGGCAGCCCCTCCCATCACAGGCCCAGAGTCGTAGGAGGGAAGAATGGTGTTGTGGGCCAGGCCCAGGGCCCTGCCACCCTACACAGCCTCAGGATATGCTCCCTTCATCCCAGCCACTCCAGCTCTAGCCTTGGCTCAAAGGGGCCCAGATGCAGCACTGGCCACTCCTTCAGAGGATACAAACTGTAAGCTTTGGCAGCTTCCACATGATGTGAAGCCTGTGGTTATGCAGAGTGCAAAAGCTGAGGCTTGGGAACCTCCACTTAGATTTCAGAGGGTGTATGGAAAAGCCTGAATGTCCAGGCAGAAGCCTGCTGCAGAGGTGGAGCACTCATGGAGAACCTCTACTAGGGCAATGTGAAGGGAAAATGTGGGGTTGAAGCCCCCACACAAAGTCTCCATTGAGGCACTGATAGTGGAGCTGTGAGAAGAGGGCCACTGTCTTCCAGACCCTGGAATGGTAGATCCACTGACAGCTTGCACCCTATGCCTGGAAAAGCCATAGGGATTCAACACCAGCCTGTGAGAGCAACCATGGGGGCTGAACCCTGGAAACCCACAGAGCCAGAGCTGCTTAAGGCTTTGGGAGCCCACCTCTTTCATCAGCGTACCCTGGATGTGAGACATGAAGTCAAAGGAAATTATTTTGGAGCTTTAAGACTTAATGACTGTCCTGTTGGCATTCGGAATTGCATGGGGCCTGTAGCCCCTTTTCTGGGGGCCAGTTTCTCTCTTTTGTAATGGGAATATTTACCCAGTTCTTGTACCCCCATTGTATCTTGTAAGTAAATAACTTGTTTTTTTATTTTACAGACTCATAGGTGGAAGGAGCTTGTCCTGTCTTAGATGAGATTTTGGACTTTTGAATTAATCCTGGAATCAGTTAAGACTTTGGAGAACTATTAAGAAGGGAGGATTGTATTTTGCAATGTGAGAAGGACATGAGATCTGGGTGGAGTGGGATGATATGGTTTGGATCTGTGTCCTCACCTAAATCTCTTGTCAAATTGTAATCCCCAGTGTTGAAGACAGGGCCCATTGAGAGGTGACTGGTTCATGGGGGCAGATCCTTCATAAATGGTTTAGCACCATGCCTTTGGTACTGTCTTGTGATAGAGTTCTCATGAGATCTGGTTGTTTAAAAGTGTATGGCACCTGCCCCAACCCCCCGGCTTTTGGTCCTTCTCCTGCCATGTAAGACACCTGCTCAGGCTTTGCCTTCTGCCATGAGTAAAAGCTCCCTTAGGCCTCCCCAGAAGCAGATGCCATCCTACTTCTTGTACAGCTTACAGAACCATGAACCAATTAAACCTCTTTTCTTTATAAATTACCCAGTCTCAGGTATGTTTTATAGCAGAATGAAAACGAACTAATACACCCCCCATTTCTCTGCAGCTATACCTCCTGATCAAATCCCTGCACATTTAGTCCTGTTTTGGAGTCTGCTTCTTGAAGGACCCATACTAACACACTCCTCTGAGTTGAAATAATGTTTTCCCTCTCCTGAGCCCCCAGAGTGCCTCTTCAGCACCTCTCTCATGAGACATAACAGTCTACCTTAAGCTGCCATTACTGTCTTATTTTGTCCACTGGACAGGAAGCTTCTCTCAAGGCTCTAAGTCTGAATCATTTTTTTATTCTTCTCTACATCTGGCAGATGTCAATAAATGTTTGTTGACTAAATAGGTAGGTAAATAAAGATGTGAGACGAGGCAACAAAGTGAGGCAAGGAAACATTCCTCAAAGTGTGCTTACTGGATATTAATGGGTGTTATTTGAAGAAAAACAAAAAGCAGAATCCCATAGTCAAATAAGTTTTGGAATGAATGAACTAAACAAAAATTAACAGGTGTCTACTGTAAGAATTCTCTGGGCATTTAAGGTGCTACTTCTGTTTTGTGACACTCCAGGAGGCACAGTCCTTGTGTGATCGTAGGCTTGGTGTTCTCTGGAACCCAGTTTGGGTTCACATAATTAGGAAGGACAGATAAAGCTTCCAGAGGCATGGTGCTTAAGTCTCAAAGAATTGTAAGGATTTCAGTAGGCCAAGATCTAAGAAAGAAACAGAAGGACTTTCCAGGCAACATTTCTTACACTACAGAGGCAGGAAGGCACAAGGCACATTCAGGGAAGAGCAAGCAGACTGTTTATCTACCAGGTTCCTATAGGAGACAGAAGGGTAGCAAGGCCAAGAACAAAGGTCATGAAGGACCTGTATTCAGACTATGGTATTGGCACTTTATCATGTGTTATGAAGGTTTCTGTACCAGGAAATGATGGAATAAATGGTGACAAAGGGAATCACTAGTTTTAATTAGTAAGGCATATTGCATGTGTAATGACTTGGCAAGAAAAATTCCATATGTTGCGAGAACAAATGAAGCAATCTCAAGTTTTATATCCAGGGCTATTTGTTTGTCACGTTACTAAATCCATAGTCATAATAAGGCTTCTGTTATGCTTAATGTTCTAGTTTGCAATAAGCATCGTGAAAAGAATCTATTAAAACCCTACGAGGATGAACAAATTCTTTTTTTCTTTTTTCTTTTTCTTTTTTTTTTTTTTTGACTTGGAGTCTCACTCTGTCACCCAGGCTGGAGTGCAGTGGCGTGATCTTGGCTCACTACAACCTCCTGGGTTCAAGCGATTTTCCTGCCTCAGCCTCTTGAGTAGCTGGGATTACAGGCACCCACCACCACGCCTGGCTAATTTTTGTATTTTTAGTAGAGACGGCTTTTCACCATGTTGGCCAGGTTGATCTTGAACTCCTGACCTCAGGTAATCCACCACCTCGGCCTCCCAAAGTTCTGAGATTACAAGTGTGAGCCACCGTGCCTGGCCGAGGATGAACAAATTCTTTTGCATCAATTTCTAAGGAACAGACATGGTAAATCATATCCCCTCAAATTCCTGTTTCTTTTGTGACTCAAATTTGTAAGTTACACTCACATCTTTGGTACACTTGTACACTATACAGCTACAGTTTATATACTTTAAGCAATCCTTAATTTTGTTAACTTCAAGAGCTATTTAGTGCTTGTGGGTATTATCTTGACACCAAAATGCTGATATATAGCACAATGCAGACTCAAGTCCAATGCATGCCCATCGCTTCCTCAGTAGATCAAAGTGCTGCAGCAGCATGCATTGCTGCTGAGTTTGCGCTTTGAAGCAAATCTGATGTTTGCAGATTCTCCCTTGGATTATATGATCTGAAGGGATTAATTTAAATTTAAATTTTTTTAATTTTGCACTTCAACATTTTGGGCTTAAACTATTCAAATCAACGTAGGAATAAGTTCAAATTGTTCCAAAGCCAACTAGTTCTATCTGTCCATCTCTGCACTGGGGTTTGAGACCCGTGGGTGCTTACTAACCCTTTTGGGTTGGAGTTAGCTCAAGCAGTTACCTCCTCAGGCTGGACTTTCTATCTGTCCAAAGCCAACTGATGTGGTTTGAATATTTGTCCCCTCCAAATCCCATATTGAAATTTGTCTCCAGTGTCGGAGGTGGAGTCAAGTGAGAGGTATTTGGGTGACGAGGATGGGTCTCTCATGAACGGCTTGGTGCCATCCCCATGGTAATGAGTGAATTCTTGCTTTATTAGTTCATGTGAGAGTTGGTTGTTTAAAAGAGCTTGGTGCCCATCCCTTGCCATGTGACATGCTGCCTCCCTTTGCCTTGTGCCAAGAGTAAAAGCTTCCTGAGGACTCACCTGAAGCCAAGCAGATGGCAGCACCATACTTCTTGTACATCCTGCAGAACCATGAGGCATATAAACCTTTTTTCTTTATAAATTACCCATTCTCAAGTATGGTGTATTGGTCCATTTTCGTGCTGCTGATACAGACCTACCCAAAGTTGGGCAATTTGTAAAAGAAAGAGGTTGAATCAACTTACAGTTCCATGTGGCTAGGGTGGCCTCACAATCACAAAAGAAGATGAAAGGCACGTCTCACATGGTGGCAGAAAAGAGAAGAAAACTTGTGCAGGTTATAAAACCATCAGATCTCGTGAGAATTATTCACTATCACGAGAGCAGTATAGGAAAGACCTGCCCCCATGATTCAATTACCTCTTACTAGGTCTATCCCACAACATGTTGGAATTCAAGATGAGATTTGGGTGGGGACACAGCCAAACCATATCATACGGGTACTTTATAGCAACACAAAATGGACTAATACACCGACATTTGTTATGGCACTTGTAGTGAGTTAGAGAGGAGTGTTTCCTGAAAGTGTCTTCAATGACTAAAATATGTCTTTGCAACTGTTCTTAGAATGCAAACAAGATTTACATCTTGCAATTTGACATTTTGCTTTTCCAATGGTAATACTGATCTCTTTTCGTTTATAACCTAAGACTTTTCCCCAACCATTTTCTATCTAAACATACAACCAACTCCACTGTGTCAGACTAATGTCAAAAAGAAACCCATGGCCACAGGAATCCCTGAATGTTTTTTTTGTTTTTTTTGTTTTTTTTCCACTTTCTCTTCACTCAGTCACACTGGCTCCCTAACCCCAGAAGTTTTGTTCATTCTTTTTCCTCTATATAAAATGTTGTTTCTTCTCCTCCTCACCAGGTCAACTCCCATCACTTACTCAGAGAAACCTTCCCTGTCACAAGGGAGTCAGTGCTTCTTTTATCATCTCTCCTAGCATTTACTTTTAGAATGCATAACAGTTGTAAATTTTGTGCTTGCGTGCTTAATAGTAGCCTGATTCCTTCTGGACCCAAATCTCCCAAGATAATGAATCTGGTTGTCTTTACCATCGTATAGTATATGAAATTATATTTAATATATATACTTAAATCCCTTTAATAGGATTCCCAAGAAGTTGTCTACTTTAGAAATTTCCCAAAGAAAACTGAAAAGAGAACAAGCACTGCCGAATAAATGGAGAAGTTTTGCTGATGTTTAAAGAACATTGGGCTGGGCGCAGTGGCTCATACCTGTAATCCCAGCACTTTGGGAGGCCGAAGTGGGTGGAACACTTGAGGTCAGGAGTTCAAGACCAGCCTGGCCATCATGGCGAAACCCTATCTCTACTAAAAATACAAAAATTGGACAGTTGTGGTGGTGGGCCCCTATAATCCCAGATACTTGGGAGGCTGAGGCAGTAGAATCACTTGAACCCAGGAGGCAGAGGTTGCAGTGAGCCCAGATCACACTGCAGCACTCCAGCCTGGGCAACAGAACAAGACCTTGTCTCAAAAAATAAATAAATAAATAAATAAATATGAATAAAATAAAGAACACTGGATATGTTTTGGCTAGTGGAAATATATTCTGAGACAAATTTGTCTAATTAAGTGGATAAACCGCTGGCACATCTGCACAAGAAAATCAAAGATGATGCAAATCAAATAAATGCTGAATTAGAAGGTGGAATAACTATGACACAATGGAGATATAGCAATGATACAAATATTAAGAGATTAAGTGATGTGGAAAATCTATAAAAAATGAATAAATTTCTGGAGAAAATATATAATGCAAGAAAATGGCACAGGAAGATAGAGAAATATTAAATAGAACAATAATTATTAGGGGAATTAAATTAAAGTTTCCAAAAGTACCCAGACCCAAAGTGTCTTATTGGGTGCATCCTACCAAACTCTGAAAACAAGAGTACAAGAAAATTCATAGTTCTTTCTACTTATGAACCCTAAGCAAAACATTAGCTAAACAGTAACAGTGGTTATTGGTGATATTGCTACGTCATAAAGAAGGGCTTATCCTGGAAATTCAAGCATAATTTAACATCATCAAAGCAGTCATATTAACTTCTTGGTAAAGGACTGAAGGGGAAAACAATCATGTGATTATAGTAATGCATGCAGAAAAGTACTAGATAATATTCAACATCTATTGGTGATTTTTATTTTCTAAAAATCTCAAAACTAGAAATATAAAGAGTATTTTTGTAGAGTGATAAAAACTGTATCCCAAAAAATCAACATACGTCATCAACAAAAATATCACATTTAATAGGAAAACCCAAATATTTTCTTAATGATTGGAAATGACTGCCATTGCCATTACTACTTAATATAAACCTGGAAATACTGGCAATCACTATGAGACAAGAAAAGAAAATAAGAACTAGAAGAATTTTTTAAAAATAGATAAAACTGTCCTTATTTACAGATTTGATAATCTACACAGAAAAATCAATAGAGAACTTTCAGTTTTCAGCTCCACATGTAAGGAGCTTAGAAGTCACCACTTCATCCTAACAACAAGTAAAAAGCTGAACAAGGTGAAAAATCAATAACCCTTATAGATTATTATCAATAACTCATGAGGGCAAATCACTTCCGCCAAAATTGGAGAGACATGTGTACAGATATAGAGAATCACAACGTACCAGACCAGAAACCTCCATGGGAACCAGTGTCACAGTAGGAACACCTGAACTGCAATTGATGAATTGCTGGAGGCTCAGTGTGGGCAAGTCAGAGAGTTGAACACTCCAGGGGATCTGGTCATGGAAGGACCCTCACACTTTTGTGAGTTTTGCTTCCAGGAGAGCTTCACCAGGTTCTCATGGTGAATATCAGAGAAAGATCCCCTTGTACTTCCAGTAGGGGAAGGGGCAAAGGAACCATTTTGAAATTTAACAGAACCTTCTTTTCTTAACAAGGTCTGCCCTCTGGAGAAAGTAGTTAACCACACTCTAACCTGCTGGGATTTTATCAGAGCATGAGTAATCTAGGGGAAGGGAAATACCCAATCTCAGCCTACTCTATCCATCCTAAGTAGATGAGAAAAGAACCAAGAAACATTTGTGAATTTCAAAGTCCATTGACATAGGCTCACTAAAAGACAGACCAAGTCACAGGACTATGAAATACTTCTCCCCTCTGCCATCATATTACGAGGCCTATTTACAGCACTTCTTTTTCATCCAGTACATTATAATTCAGCTATCAAGAAAAATCACAAGGCATAATAAAAAGTAAAAACATAGCTTAGCTCGGTGTGGTGGCTCATGTTTGTAATCCCAGCACTTGGGGAAGCTGAGGCCAGTGGATCATCTGAGGCCAGGAGTTCAAGACCGGCCTGACCAACATGGTGAAACCCTGTCTCTACCAAAAATACAAAAATTAGCCATGCATGGTGACACACTTGTAGTCCCATCTACTCAGGAGGCTGAGGCAGGAGAATCACTTGAACCCAGGAGGCAGAGGTTGCAGTGAGCCGAAATTATACCATAGCACTCCAGCCTGGGTGATACAGCAAGACTCTGTCTCAAAAAACAAACACAACAAACAAACAAACAAAAAACATAGCTTGAAGAGACAGAGCAAGAGTCAGAACCAAACATGGCAGACACAGATGTTGAAATTATCTGATCAGGAATTCAAAACAACTATGATTAATATGCTAAAAGCTTTAATGAATAAGGTAGACGACATGCAAGAAAATATGATTAATTAGGCAGAGAGATCAAAATCCTAAGAAAAAACTACAAAGAAGTGCTAGAGATCAAAACTACTGTAACAAATATGAAGAATGCATTTGATGGGCTTATTTGTGGACTAGACATGGCTGAGAAAAAAAAAATCTCTGTTCATAAGGATATCTCAATAGAAACCCCCAAAACTGAAAAGTAAAGAGATAAAGACAAAAACAGAAAAGAATATCCAAGAACTGTGGGGTAACTACAAAAGGAGAAATATACGCATAATGGAAATATTAGAAGAACAAGAAAGAAAGGAATCGAATAAATACTTCCAACAATAATGACAAAGAATTCCCCCAAATTAATGTCATACACCAAACTACATATTCAGGAAGCTCAGAGAACACCAAGCAGAATAAATATTTTTTAAAACCCTAGACGTAGGTATATCCTCTTCAAACTACAGAAAATTAAGATTAAAGTCCTAAAACAAGCCAGCAAGGAAAAACACCATACTTCCAGAAGAGTAAAAATAAGAATTATATCCAACTCCTCAGGAGCCATGCAAATAAAAGGAGAGTAGAATGAAATATTTTAAATGTTGAAAGAAACAAAAAAACACCAAAGTAGAATTCTGTGCCTCATAAAATTATTTTTCTAAGATGAAGGAGAAATACAGATTTTCTCAGACAAATGAAAATTGAGAGAATTTGTTGCCAGTAGACTTGCCTAGCAAGAAATGTTAAAAGAAGTTTTTTAGAGAGAAGGAAAACAATATAGGCCAGAAATTGGATCGACATAAAGAAAGGAAGAACACTGAAGAAAGAATAAGTGAAGGCAAAATTTTAAAAAGTATTTTCCTACTCTTAATTGGTCTAACAGATGACAGTTGGCTCAAAATATTAATAGCAACAGAGCAAGATAGTGGAATAGGAGGTCCCAGGTTTCACTACCCTTCACAGCAAGTCTAACTAGCAACTATCCACAGATAAGAATATCTTGGTGAAAATTTCTAAACTTGGGAATAAGCCTGAGACACCTGCATGGATCACAGAACTAAATAAAAACTGCATTAGAAGGATAAAAGAAATGGTCTCACTTTGACTGCTTCACCCTTCTCCCTCCCTCAAGTTTGCACAGTGCCACACAGAGAGGATTTCCCAGGGCTTATGGTATATACAGTAGGAAAAGAGAACTAGAAGTGGACATTTGGCTTCCCTAGCATTCCAAGACACTTCTTAGGAATCTCATTTTGGTCTCACACCATGGAAAATATGGGGGGTAACAGCATGACTAGACAACCTGGGGTCAGCTAGAAACAAAGCAAGAAGGTTGAGCCACAAAAATCAGTTTGTAGATCTTGGTGGTAGGTCTGTGTTGCACCTGCTAATGGTGGTGCCCAGTCAGAGGTACTAGTTAACAGCATAGTCTACCTACAAAGCCAAGCTGGACATTCCCGAAGTGATGGGAAGTTCTACCTGACTTGAACCCCTAGATGGCCAGCCTCCAGGCCCAGCCTCAGATTCTTCCCCAAAGCCTGACCTAGTGAGAAAGATGCCTGCCACTGCATTTTGGCAATGAGTAGGGGCTAGGTCTGCCACACACGGGAGTTTAAACAGTCCTTAGTGGGGCCTCAAAGCCCACGGCAAGACCCCACACAAAGACATGACCACCGCAGCACATTTTGGTAAAAGGCAGGGGCGGGTGTAAACATGACCACCACAGCACATTTTGGTAAACTGCGGGGGCTAATTCTGCCACATCCAGAAGTTTAAACGCCTTGAGAAGAGCAACTCCAAGACACATAATTATCAGATTCACCAAAGTTGAAATGAAGGGAAAAATATTAAGAGCAGCCAGAGAGAAAGGTCAGGTTACCCAAAAAGGGAAGCCCACCAGACTAACAGCAGATCTCTCGGCAGAAACGCTACAAACCAGCAGAGAGTGGGGGCCAATATTCAACATTCTTAAAGAAACGAATTTTCAACACAGAATTTCATATGCAGCCAAACTAAGTTTCATAAGAAGGAGAAATAAAATCCTTTGTGGACAAGCAAAAGCTGAGAGATTTTGTCACCACCAGGCCTGCCCTACAAGAGATCCTGAAGGAAGCACTAAGCGTGGAAAGGAACAACTGGTACCAGCCACTGCAAAAACATGCCAAATTGTAAAGACCATCGATGCTAGGAAGAAACTGCATCAACTAACGAGCAAAATAACCAGCTAACATCATAATGACAGGATTAACTTCACACATAACAATATTAACCTCAAATGTAAATGGGCTAAATGCTCCAACTAAAAGACACAGACTGGCAAACTGGATAAAGAGTCAAGACCCATCAGTGTGCTGTATTCAGGAGACCTATCTCACATGCAGAGACACATATAGGCTCAAAAAACAGGGTTGGAGGAAAATCTACCAAGCAAATGGAAAACAAAAAAAGGCAGGGGTTGCAATCCTAGTCCCTGATAAAACAGACTTTAAATCAACAAAGATCAAAAGTGACAAGGAAGGTCATTACATAATGGTAAAAGGATCAATTCAACACGAACAGCTAACTATCCTAAATATATATGCTCCCAATACAGGAGCACCCAGATTCATAAAGCAAGTCCTTAGAGACCTACAAAGAGACTTAGACTCCCACACAATAATAATGGGAGACTTTAACACCCAACATTAGACAGATCAACAAGACAGAAAGTTAACAAGGATATCCAGGAATCGAACTCAGCTCTGCACCAAGCAGACCTACTAGACATCTACAGAACTCTCCACCCCAAATCAACAGAATATACATTCTTCTCAGCACCACATCGCACTTATTCCAAAATTGATCACATAGCTGGAAGCAAAGCACTCCTCAGCAAATGTAAAAGAACAGAAATTATAACAAACTGTCTCTCAGAGCACAGTGCAATCACACTAGAATTCAGGATTAAAAAACGCACTCAATACCTCACAACTACATGGAAACTGAACAACCTGCTCTTAAATGACTACTGAGTACATAACGAAATGAAGGCAGAAATAAAGATGTTCTTTGAAACCAATGAGAAAAAAGACACAACATACCAGAATCTCTGGGACACATTTAAAGCAGTGTGTAGAGGGAAATTTATAGCACTAAATGTCCACAAGAGAAAGCAGGAAAGATCTAAAATTGACACCCTAACATCACAATTAAAAGAAGTAGAGAAGCAAAAGCAAACACATTCAAAAGCTAGCAGAAGGCAAGAAATAACTAAGATCAGAGCAGAACTGAAGGAGATAGAGACACAAAACGCCCTTCAAAAAAATCAATGAATCCAGGAGCTGGTTTTTTGAAAAGATCAACAAAATTGATAAACCGCTACCAAGACTAATAAAGAAGAAAAGAGAGAAGAATCAGACGCAATAAAAAATGATAAAGGGGATGTCACCACTGATCCCAAAGGAATACAAGCTACCATCAGAGAATACTATAAACACCTCCACGCAAATAAACTAGAAAATCTAGAAGAAATGGATAAATTCCTAGACACATAAACTCTCCCAAGACTAAACCAGAAAGAAGTTGAATCCCTTAATAGACCAATAACAGGTTCTGTAATTGAGGCAATAATTAATAGCCTACCAACAAAAAAAAGTCCAGGACCAGACAGATTCACAGCTGAATTCTGCCAGAGGTACAAGGAGGAGCTGATACCATTCATTCTGAAACTATTCCAATCAATAGAAAAAGAGGGAATCCTCCCTAACTCATTTTATGAGGCCAACATCATCCTGATACCAAAGCCTGGCAGAGATACACACACAAAAAAGAGAATTTTAGACAAATATCCCTGATGAACATTAATGCAAAAACCCTCAATAAAATACTGGAAAACCCAATCCAGCAGCACATCAAAAAGCTTATTCACCATGATCAAGTCAGCTTCATCCCTGGGATGCAAGGCTGGTTCTACATATGCAAATCAACAAACGTAATCCAGCATATAAACAACCAAAGACAAAAACCGCATGATTATCTCAATAGATGCAGAAAAGGCCTTTGACAAAATTCAACAGTCCTTCATGCTAAAAACTCTCAATAAATTAGGTACTGATGGGACGTATCTCAAAATAATAAGAGCTATTTATGACAAATCCACAGCCAATATCATACTGAATGGGCAAAAACTGGAAGCATTCCCTTTGAAAACTGGCACAAGACAGGGATGCCCTCTCTTACCACTCCTATTCAACATAGTGTTGGAAGTTCTGGCCAGGGAAATCAGGCAGGAGAAAGAAACAAAGGGTATTCAATTAGGAAAAGAGGACGTCAAATTGTCCTTGTTTGCAGATGACATGATTGTATATCTAGAAAACCCCATTGTCTCAGCCCAAAATCTCCTTAAGCTGATAAATAACTTCAGCAAAGTCTCAGGATACAAAATCAATGTGCAAAAATCACAAGCATTCTTATACACAAATAACAGACAAACAGAGAGCCAAATCATGAGAGAACTCTCATTCACAATTGCTTCAAAGAGAATAAAACGCCTAGGAATCCTATGAACTCCTTTTTTTTTTAAGGCTGCATAGTATTCCATGGTGTATAGGTGCCACATTTTCTTTATGCAGACTGTCATCGATGGGCATTTAGATTGGTTCCAAGTCTTTGCTATTGTGAATAGTGCCACAGTAAACATATGTGTGCGTGTATCTTTATAGTAGAATGATTTATAATCCTTTGGGTATATACCCAGTAATGGGATTGCTGGGCCAAATGGTATTTCCGGTTCTAGATCCTTGAGGAATCGCCACACTGTCTTCCACAATAGTTGAACTAATTTACACTCCCACCAACAGTATAAAAGCATTCCTAGTTCTGCACATCCACTCCAGCATCTGTTGTTTCCTGACTTTTTAATGATTGCCATTCTAACTGGCCTGAGATGGTATCTAATTGTCATTTTGATTTGCATTTCTCTAATGACCAGTGATGATGAGCTTCTTTTCCTATGTTTGTTGGCTGCATAAATGTCTTCTTTTGAGAAGTGTCTGTCCATATCCTTTGCCCACTTTTTGATTAGGTTGTTTGTTTTTTTCTTTTAAATTTGTTTAAGTTCCTTGTAGATTCTGAATATTAGCCCTTTTTCAGATGGATAGACTGCAAAAATTTTCTCCCATTCTGTAGGTTGCCTGTTCACTCTGATGGTAGTTTGTTTTGCTGAGCAGGAGCTCTTTAGTTTAAGTAGATTCCATTTGTCAATTTTGGCTTTTGTTGCCATTGCTTTTGGTGTCTTAGACATGAAGTCCTTGCCCATGCCTATGTCCTGAATGGTATTGCCTAGGTTTTCTTCTAGGGTTTTATGGTTTTAGGTTTTGCGTTTAAGACTTTAATCCATCTTGAGTTAATTTTTGTGTAAGGTTTAAGGAAGGGGTCCAGTTTCAGTTTTCTGCATATGGCTAGCCAGTTTTCCTAACACTATTTATTAAATAGGGAATCCTTTCCCCATTGCTTGTTTTTGTCAAGTTTGTCAAAGATCAGATGGTTGTACATGTGTGGCATTATTTCTGAGGCCTCTGTTCTGGTCTATTGGTCTATATAGCTGGTTTAGTACCAGTACTATGCTGTTTTGCTTACTGTAGCCTTATAATATAGTTTGAAGTCAGGTAGCATGATGCCTCCAGCTGTGTTCTTTTTGCTTAGGATTGTCTTGGCTATATGGGGTCTTTTTTGGTTCCATGTGATATTTAATGTAGTTTGTTTCTAATTCTATGAAGAAAGTCAATGGTAGCTTGATGGGGATAGTATTGAATCTCTAAATTACTTTGGGCAGTATGGCCATTTTCACTATATTGATTCTTCCTATCCATGAGCATGGAATGTTTTTCTATTTGTTTGCGTCCTCTCTTATTTCCTTGAGCAGTGGTTTTTAGTTCTCCTTGAAGAGGTCCTTCACATCCCTTGTAAGTTGGATTCATGGGTATTTTATTCTCTTTGTAGCACTTGTGAATGGGAGTTCACTCATGATTTGGCTGTCTATTATTGGTGTATAGAAAAGCTTGTGATTTTTGCACATTGATTTTGTATCCTGAGACTTTGCTGAAGTTATTTATCAGTTTAAGGAGATTTGGGGCTGAGACAATGGGTTTTCTAAATATACAATCATGTCATCTGCAAACAGAGACAATTTGGCTTCCTCTCTTTGTATTTGAATATGATTGCCCTGGCTAGAACTTCCAATACTATGTTGAATAGTAGTGGTGAGAGAGGGCATCCTTGTTCTGTGCCTGTTTTCAAAGGAAATGCTTCCAGTTTTTGCCCATTCAGTATGATACTGGTTGTGGGTTTGTCATAAGTAGCTCTTATTATTTTGAGATATGTTCCATTAATACTTAGTTAATGGAGAGTTTTTAGCATGAAGGGGTGCTGAATTTTATCAAAGGCCTTTTTTGCATCTGTTGAGATGATGATGTGGTTTTTGTCATTGGTTCTGTTTATATGGTGGATTATGTTTATTGACTTGCATATGTTGAACCAGCCTTGCATCCCAGGGATGAAGCTGACTTGATCGTGGTGGGTAAGCTTTTTGATCTGCTGCTGGATTTGGTTTGCCAGTATTTTATTGAGGATTTTTGCATCAATGTTCATCAGGGATATTGGCCTGAAATTTTCTTTTTTTGTTGTGTCTCTACCAAGTTTTGGTATTAGGATGATGCTGGTCTCATAAAATGAGTTAGGGAGGATTCCCTCTTTTTCTATTGTTTGGAATAGTTTCAGAAGGAATGGTACTAGCTACTCTTTGTACCTCTGGTAGAATTCAGCTGTGAATCTATCTGTTCCTGGGCTTTTTTTTTTTTTTTTTTTTTTTTTTTTATTGGAAGGCTATTAATTACTGTCTCAATTTCAGAACTTGTTATTGGTCTATTCAGGGATTTAATTTCTTCCTGGTTTAGTCTTGGGAGGGTGTACGTGTCCAGGAATGTATCCATTTCTTCTAGATTTTCTAGTTTATTTGTATAGAGGTGTTTTTACTATTCTCTGATGGTAGCTTCTATTTCTGTGTGATCAGTGGTGATATCTGCTTTATCATTTTTTATTGTGTCTATTTGATTCTTCTCTCTTTTCTCCTTTGTTAGTCTTGCTAGTGGTCTATCAATTTTGTTGATCTTTTAAAAAAAAACCAGCTCCTGGATTCACTGATTTTTTTGAAGGGTTTTTCATGTCTCTGTCTCCTTCAGTTCTGCTCTGATCTTAGTTATTTCTTGTGTTCTGCTAGCTTTTGAATTTGTTTGCTCTTGCTTCTCTGTTTTTTTTCAATTGTGATGTTAGGGTGTCAATTTTAGATCTTCCCCACTTTCTTCTGTGGGCATTTAGTACTACTAATTTCCCTCTAAACTTTGCTTTAGCTATGTCCCAGAGATTCTGGTACATTGTGTCTTTGTTCTCATTGGCTTCAAAGAACTTATTTATTTCTACCTTAATTTTGTTATTTACCCAGTAGTCATTCACGAGCAGGTTGTTCAGTTTCCATGTAGTTGTGAGGTTTTGAGTGCATTTCTGAATCCTGAGTTCTAATTTAATTGCACCATGGTCTGAGAGACTGTTTGATATGATTTCCGTTGTTTTGCATTTGCTGAGGAGTGTTTTACTTCCAATTATGTGGTCGATTTTAGAATAAGTGCGATGTGGTGCTGAGAGGAATGTATATCAAAGAATGACTTGGGGTGGAGAGTTCTGTAGATGTCTATTAGGTCCACTTAGTCCAGAGCTGAGTTCAAGTCCTGAATATCCTTGTAAATTTTCTGTCTCACTGATTGGTCTAATATTGATAGTCAGGCATTAAAGTCTCCCACTATTATTGTGTGGGAGTCTAAGTCTCTTTGTAGGTCTCTAAGAACTTGCTTTATGAATCTGGGTGCTCCTGTATTGGTGGATATATATTTAGGATAGTTAGCTGTTCTTGTTGAATTGATCCCTTTACCATTATGTAATGCCTTTCTTTGTGTTTTTTGATCTTTGTTGGTTTAACGTCTGTTTCATCAGATACTAGGCTTGCAACCCCCACTTCTTTTTTCTTTCCATTTGCTGGGTAAATATTTCTCCATCCCTTTATTTTGAGCCTACGTGTGTCTTTGCACATAAGCTGGGTCTCCTGAATACAGCACACTGATGGGTCTTGACTCTATCCAATTTGCCAGTCTGTGTCTTTTAATTGGGACATTTAGCCCATTTACATTTAAGGCTAATATTGTTATGTGTGAATTTGATCCTGTCATTATGATGCTAGCTGGTCATTTTGCCCATTAGTTGATGCAGTTTCTTCATATTGTTAACAGTCTTTACAATTTGGTATGTTTTTGCAGTGGCTGGTACCAGTTGTTCCTTTCCACATTTAGTGCTTCCTTCAGGAGCTCTGTAAGGCAAGCCTGGTGGTGACAAAATCTCTCAGCATTTGCTTGTCTGTAAAGGATTTTTATTTCTCCTTCAGCTATGGAGCTTAGTTTGGCTGGATATGAAATTCTGTGTTGAAAATTCTTTTCCTAAAGAATTTTGAATATTGGCCCCCACTTTCTTCTGGCTTGTAGGGTTTCTGCAGAGAGATCCGCTGTTAGTCTGATGGGTTTCCCTTTTTGGGTAACCTGACCTTTCTCTCTGGCTGCCTTAACATTTTTTCCTTCGTTTCATGCTTGGTGAATCTGATAATTATGTGTCTTAGGGGTCGCTCTTCTTGAGGATTATCTTTGTGATGTTCTCTGTATTTCCTGAATTTGAATGTTGGCCTGTCTTGGTAGGCTGGGGAAGTTCTCCTGAATATAATCCTGAAGAGTGTTTTCCAACTTGGTTCCATTCTCCCCATCACTTTCAGGTACACCTATCAAACGTAGGTTTGGTCTTTTCACATAGTCCCATATTTCTTGGAGGCTTTGTTCATTCTTTTTCATTATTTTTTCTCTAATCTTGTCTTCACACTTTATTTCATTAAGTTGATCTTCAATTTTTGATATCCTTTCTTCCACTTGGTCTATTTGGCTGTTGATACTTGTGTATGTTTCACGAAGTTCTTGGGCTGTGTTTTACAGCTCCATCAGGTCATTTATGTTCTTCTCTAAACCAGTTATTCTAGTTAGCAATTCCTCTAACTTTTTTTCAAAGTTCTTAGTTTCCTTGTATTGGGTTAGAACATGCTCCTTTAGCTCAGAGGAGTTGGTTATTACCCACCTTCTGAAGCCTACTTCTGTCAATTCCTCAAACTCATTCTCTGTCCAGTTTTGGTCCCTTGCTGGCAAGGAGTTGTGATCCTTTGGAGAAGAGGCATTCTGGTTTTTGGAATTTTCAGCCTTTTTGCACTGGTTTTTCCTCATCTTCATGGATTTATTCACCTTTGGTCTTTGATGTTGGTGACCTTCAGATGGGGTTTTTGAGTGGATATCCTTTTTGTTGATAGAAAAGCTATTCTTTTCTGATTGTTAGTTTTCCTTCTAACAGTCAGGCCCCTCTGCTGCAGGTCTGCTGGAGTTTGCTGGGGGTCCACTCCAGACCCTGTTTGCATGGTTATCACCAGCGGAGGCTGCAGAACAGCAAAGATTGCTGCGTGTTTCTTCCTCTGGAAACTTCATCCCAGAGGGGCACCCACCAGATGCCAGCCGGAGCTCTCCTGTATGAGGTGTCTGTCGACCCCTGCAGGGAGGTGTCTCCCAGTCAGGAGGCACAGAAGTCAGGTAGCATGTGAGGAGGTAGTCTGTCCCTTGGCAGAGCTTGAGCACTGTGCTGGGAGATCTGCTGCCCTTTTCAGATTTGAGGCCTATAGTATTCAAAAAACTTTTCAGTATCTGGTATGAGCATGCATGGCAGACCTTTAAATAACATTCATATACCTGTTTTCAGAGTCTGGGCAAAATAGTATGGACTTGTTCCTCCTTTCCATTCTCCCTGCCCTCAACTTACTTCAGAATCTCATCACATCCACCTGGGCTTGTCATAGCTTCCATATTTTAGTGCTGATCATAATATTCCCAGCTCAAACCATCATTTATCTTAATACAACCCTATTCAAGGCACTATGACTTCATGGTGTAGACATTCAACAAATAAATGTTGAAATGAAAGAATGTTAAAATTGAACAGAGGTCAATCCTCCCCCAAAATAGTAATAATGCATTTGATTATGTATGCTTATGTACATATCATGTCTGTATGCATGCCTATATATTAATAATGATAGCAATCATACAAGGGACAAACGGAGAAATTATGATTATTTGTTAAAATAAGGCACTCACCCCAGCCATGAAGCAGTATAGTGTTCTTTGAAATTGGGCTTGAATTAGTTGTAAGTGTGCCTTGCAAACTCTAGTCAACCACTAAAAAAAAATTTTTTAATGTGTAACTAATATGCCAAGAAAGAAAATAAAATAGAATCACATAAAATGCTCAATTATAACTACAAACAGCAGAAAAATAGTGAAAGACAAAAAGAGAAACAAAAAGCAAGGGAGACAAATAGAAAAGAGTAGCCAATATGATCGATAGTAATACAACTATATTAATAATCACTTTGAATGTCAATATTCTAAATTAGAAGACAAAGATTGTCTGAATGGACCCAAAAACAAGACCCAACACTATGTCATCTATAAGAAACACACTTTACATATAAAGGTACATATAAATTAATAGTAAATGGATGAAGAAAATATACCATGCTAATACTAATCAAAAGAAAGTAAAAGCAGACTTGGAAGCAAGGAAAGTTATCAGAGACAAGGGCATTACAAAATAATAAAGGGGGCTGGGTGAGGTGGCTCACGTCTGTAATCCCCGCACTTTGGGAGGCTGAGGCAGGTGAATCACGAGGTCAGGCATTCGAGACCAGCCTGGACGACATAGTGAAAACCCCATCTCTACTAAAAATACAAAAAATTAGCTGGGTGTGGTGGCAGGTGCCTGTAATTCCAGCTACTTGGGAGGCTGAGGCAGGATAATCTCTTGAACCTGGGAGGCAGAGGTTGCAGTGAGCTGAGATCGTGCCACTGCACTCCAGCCCAGGCAACAGTGCAAGACTCCATCTCAAAATAATAATAATAATAATAATAATAATAATAATAATGTCAATTCTCTAAGAACAATTGGAGAATTGCCTAACGACAGAGAGGCAAAATATATGAGGCAAAAACTGACAGGACTGCAAGAAGAAATAGATGAATCCACTATTATAGTTGGAGACTTTGTCCCTCTATCAGCAATGCACAGATCCAGTAGACAGAAGGATCAGTGAGGACATAGTTGAACCAAACAATATAATCAATTAATTGGACATAATTGACATGTGTAGATGGCTTCATCCAACAAAAGCAGAATACATATTTTTCTAAAGACACATGGAGAATTCACCATGATAGGCCATATTTGGGGCCATAAAACACACCTGAACAATGGAAAAGAATAGAAATCATATAATGTCTGCTCTCAGGCCACAGTGGAATTAAATTAGAAATCAATATTAGAAAGATAACTGGAAATTCCAAAAATACATGGATATTAAATAACACACTTCTAAATAATGTATGGGTGGCTGGGCACAGTGGTTCATGCCTGTAATCTCAGCACTTTGGGAAGTCAAGGTGGGAGAATCGCATGAGCCCCAAAATTCGAGATTAGCCTGGGAAGATGGTAAGACACCATTACTACAAAAAAAAAAAAAAAATAGCCAGCCTGGTGGTATGTACCTGTAGTCCCAGGCTACTTTGGAGGCTGAGGTGGGAGGAGTGCTTGAGTCCAGGAGTTTAAGGCTAAAATGAGCTATGATCATGCCACTGCATTCCAGCCTGGGTGACACAGAGAAACCTTGTCTCTATTTTTTTTTAGTGAAGTAAAATAAATCAATAAACAAATATCACATGGATCAAAGAATAAATCTCAAGAGAAATTCTAAAATATTATGAACTAAATAAAAATGAAAACATAACATCAAAATTTGTGAGATGCAGTGAAAACAGTACTTAGAGGAAAATTTATAGCATAGGGTTGAATGCATTTATTAGACAAGGAGGAAATATTTAAAATCAATCATTTAAGCTTCCACCTTAGAAAACCAAAAGGAGAAGAGTGAATTAAATATAATGTAAGCAGAAAAAATAAAATAAAACTTAGAGCAGAAATCCATGAAGTTGAAAACAGGAAATTAACAGAGAAAATCAGTAAAACTAAAACCTGGTTCTTTGAAACTGTCAATAAAACTTATAAGCCTCTAGACAGGCCAAGAGAAAAAGGAAAGAGGATATAAATTACTAATATCAGAAATGAAAAAGGAGATATCACTACAGCTCCCATGTACAAAAATGAATACTGAAAGAATATCATGAACAATATTTAATTACCTAGAGGAAAGGAATCTATTTCTTGAAAGACATAATGCACCAAAACTAACACTTGAAGTAACAGAAATTCTGAATAAACCTATATCTATTAAGGTAATTGAATTAATAATTAATAACATTCCAAAACAGAAAGCACCAGGCCCAGATGGCTTCACTGGTGAATTTTATCAAAATTTTCCAGAAGAAATTATACCGATTTTCTACAGTAACTTTCAGAAGACAGTAACAGAAGAAATATTTCTTAATTCATCTTATGAGGTCAGCATTACCCTAAAACCCAAACCAGAAGAAGGCATTACAAGAAAAGAAAAATACAGATTAATATTTCTCATGAACATAGATGCAAAAATCCTCAACAAAATATTAGCAAACTGAACCCATGAATACATAAAAAAAATTATACACCACAACCAAGAGAGATTTAGCCCAGGTATGCAAGGCTGGTTTAACATTTGAAAATCTATTAACGTAATCCATCACTTCAAAAGGATAAAGAGGAAAAAATCCCATGATCATATCAGTAGATGGAGAAAAAGCATTTGCAAAATCAGTCACCCATTCATGATAAAAACTATTAGTAAACTAGGAAGAGAAGAGAACTTCTTCAACTTGATAAAAAATATCTACAAAAAAATAAATCCTGCAGTTAATATAATACTGCTGGGAAGCCAGAAACTTTCCCACAAAGATCAGTGAAAAGACAAATATGTCCAGATGTCTCATCATACAACATGTTAAACATTGTACTGAAGTCCTAGCTAATACAATAAGTCAAGAAAAAGAAATAAAAGATAGACTGATTGGGAAAGAAGAAATAAAACTGTATGTGTTTGCAGATGGCATGATTGTTCATGTAGAAAATTTAAAAGAAATGACAATAAAACTCCTGAAACTACTAGGCAACGATAGCAAGGTTGCAGGATACAAAGCTAATATACAAAAGTCAATATTTTAAAAATATACCAACAAAAAAGATGCAGAATTTGAAATTAAAAACATAATACTAATTACATTAAGACTCCAAATTAAATACTTAAGTATAAATCTAACAAAATATGTACAAGATATTTATGAGGAAAACTATAAAACTGTAATGGAAGAAAACAAAAAAGAACTAAATAAACGGAGATATATTCCATATTCAAAGACAGGAAGATTCAATATTGTCAAGATGCCAGCTTTTCCCAACTTTATCTATAGAGTCAATACAATCTCAATCATAATCCTAGCAACTTATTTTGTAGATATTGACAAACTGATTCTAAAGTTTGTATGGAGAGGCAAAAACTCAGAATAGCCAACACAACATTGAAGGAGAAGAACACAGTTGGAGGACTGACTACTTGACTTAAAGACTTACTATAAAACCTACAGTGATCCAGACAGTGTGGTGAAAAGTAAACAAATAAAACAGTGGAACAGAATAGAGAGCCCAGAGATAGATAGACTCACATCAATGTATTCAACTGACCCTTGACAGAGAAGCAAAGTCAATACAGTGAAGCAAAGATAGTCTTTTCAACAAATAGTGTTGCAACAACTGGCCATCCATATGCAAAAATAAATAAATAGATGAATTTAGACACAGACCTTACATTCTCCATGAGTATTAACTCAAAATGGATCACTGACTTCAATGTAAAATGCAAAACTACAAAATCTAAAGAAGATAACATAGGAGAAGATCTAGATGGCATTGGGTTTGGCAATGGCTTTTTAGATACAACACCAAAGGCATAATTCATTTAAAAAGAATAAATACTCTGAATTTCATTAAAAATAGAAACTTCCTTACTGCAAGACACACTGTCAAAGGAATGAAAAGACAAGCTACAGACTGTGAGAAAATATTTGCCAAAGACACACCTGATAAAGGACTGTTACGCAAAATATATAAAGAACCCTTAAACCTCAACAATAAGAAAATAACCTGGTTTAAAAAATGAATGAACAACCTCAACAGACATCTCATCAAAGATATACGGATGGCAAGTAAACATATGAAAAGATGCTCCACAGTATATGTCATTGGGAAAATGCAAATTAAAACAACAATAAGATGCCACTACTCACCTATTAGAAGGTACAAAATTCAGAACACTGACAACACCAAATATAAGCGAGGATGTGAAGCAAAAGGCATTCTCATTCATTGCTGGTGGGAATGCAAAATGTTATAGCCAATCTGGAAAACAGTTTGCAGTTTCTTACAAAATTAAACATACTCTTACCATGCAATACAGGAGTTGCACTCCTTGGTATTCCCTCAAAGGAGCTGACAACTTATGTCTATGAAAAACCTGCACACAATATAGTAACTTTTTTCATCACTTCCAAACCTTAAGGGCAACCAGGATGTCTTTCAGTGAGTGGATAAATACTTGGACCTATATAAGCAATGTAATATTATTCGGTGCAAAAAAAGAAAAGAGCAATCAAGAATGAAAAGACATAGAGGAACCTTAAAAACATATTACTAAGTAAAAGAAGCCAATCTGAAAAAGGCTACATACTATAGGATTTAAACTATATAACATTCTGGAAAAAAGCAAAACTGTGGAGACAGTAAAAAGATCAGTGGTTGCCAGGGGTCAGGGGAGGCAAATACTATAATAGTGGATACATGTCATCATACATTAGTTCTATGGGGTTCTACGGGATGTCTCTATACCTTCTTCTCAATTTTGCAGTAAACCTAAAACTACTGTTTAATTTTTAAATTTTCTGTAAACCTAAAACAATCAGCAGTGCCATTAGATGAATTACTATAACTAATAAGTGTATCAACATTGCAAGATAAAATATCAACTTACAAAAATTAATAGTGCCGTTCTATGAAAGCCAACCTTAACATATAATAGAAAACAAGATACCATTCACAATAGTTATAAGAACTACAATGTACATAGGAATTTATCTCATAAATAATGTAAATAAAAATATTTAAATATTTTTAATTGATACAAAAGAAATTCTAAATAAATGGTGAGGTATACTACATTCATAGATGGATACCTTAACAGTGTAAGGTCAACTATTCCTTAATTAATCTTTACATTAAATGCAATGCCTAACAAAATTCCAGTTGGGATTGCTTTAGGGTTTCAAAGACTATGTAATGAAATGTCTATGAAAAACTATAAGTACATAAACAGGAAAGTTCATTTTGAAGAAGTGCAAAGGGTGGGGAAATCTATTCTATTAGATATTGACATAATTCCAAAGTATAGTATTTATGAATTCACCCACTTGCCAAAATTTATTTTAGCAGTCATTCCCATACATGCACAGAAGGAAAAACTTTGAGTTGCTCCACATGCCTGGTCCTAGCTGAAGCTGAACAAGGTGACACTCTGTCGGCTTGTTGCAGCTCTCAAACTGTAAAACAAGTATCATTTTTATAGTCTATTTAATGCTATGTTTTTCACATTTCTGTGCATTTTGCCAGTGATTTCTCTCTTTAAAATGGCCCCTATGTGTAGTACTGAAGTGCCTGTCTAGTGTTCATAGGTAAGAAAGCAGTGATATGCATTATGAAAAAAGTACATGTGTAAGCTTCATTCAGGCATGAGTTACAGTGCTGTTGGCTGTGAGCTCAATGTTAATGAGTCAATAACACAGTACATCCAGAGAAAGGAAGAGGAAATTCATCAATCTGTATATGAGACTGCTTTGGCAAGTACCAGAATAACATCTAGAGTACATGAGGAATTATGCAAAAGGTGGGAAAGCAGCTAACTGTGTGAATTCATGAGAGGGTGACCAATCAGAAATTCACAGTGGACAGCATTGTTGTGAAGCTGAAAGCCAAATAAATGTACAGTCATGTTACCAAACGTCAGGGAAATGTTAGACCGTTCTTGGCTGGTGTGGGATGCCTCACAAGTTTCGAAAGGCAAAACAGCATGAAAAATGTGAAAACTGCAGGCAAGGAAAGTTCTGCAGATCAGGAGGCTATGGAAGAATTTTTTAAATACCTGTTAATTGTACAGAAAAAAGGTTATGTGGAAGACAAGCTTTTCAACACTGAAGAGATGGGCTTCTTTGACAAGGATGTTGGCAAACCTATAACACAAATGATGTCCAAAGCGCCTGGCTTTAAACAATTCAAAGACCATAAAATTAATTATCTTATGGAAATATGGAAATGTATATAGGCATACCTAATTTTATTGCATTTCACTTTACTGTGCTTTGCAAATATTGTATTTTTTTAATACAGTGAAGGTTTATGACAACCCCATGTTAAGTGTATCTATGCCATTTTCTAACAGCATGTGCTCGCTTCATGTCTCTGTGCCATATTTTGGTATTTTTTGCAATATTTGGTAACTTTTGCAATATTTAAAATCCTTTCATTGTTATTAAGTCTGTTATGGTGATCTATGATCAGTGATCTTTGATGTTACTATTGTGCCACAAACTGTGTCCACATAAGACTGTGTTCCGACTGCCTCACTCATTGGTCGTTCCCCCATCTCTCTCCCTCATCTCAGGCCTCCATATTCCTTAAGACACAAAAATATTGAAATTAGGCCAATTAATAACCCTATAATGGCCTCTAAGTGTCCAAGTGAAAGGAAGAGTCACATCTCTCTCTTTAAATCAAAAGCTAGAAATGATTAATCTTACTGAGGAAGGTATATGGAAAGTCCAGACAGGCCAAAAGCTAGACCTCTTGCACCAAACAGCCAAGGTGGGAGAACAAAGGAAAAGTTCTTGAAGGAAATTAGAAGTGCTATTCCAGTGCACACATGAATGATAAGACAACAGAATAGCTTTATTACTAAGAAAGTCTGAGTGATCTGAATAGCAGACCAAAGCATCCATGGTATTCCCTTAAATCAAAGCCTAATCCAGAGCTTCAATTCTTTGAAGGCTGAGGGAGGCAAGGAAGCTTCAGAAGAAGAGTTGGAAGTTAACAGAGATTGGTTCATGAGGTTTGAGGAAAAAAGCCATCTCCATAACATGAAACATAACATAGCAGCAAGTTCTGATGCCGAAGGTGCAACAAGTTATTCAGAAGATCTAGTTAAGAAAATTGCTGAAGGTGGCTACACTAAACAATAGGTTTTCCATGGAGATGAAAACAGCCTTCTATTGGAAGAAAATGCCATCAACAAGAAAAAGGAACAACATGAATAGAACCTAACTGAAAGAGGCCAGACCGAACAGCTAATGATTCTATCCATTCTAGAGAAGACAAAACTGTAGTGACAGATGATGGACAGACACAAACACACACAAACACACACACGCACACACATACACACTTCCCACAGGCTGCCCTTTTCTCTCTCCTTATTTCTCCCCACTTCTCTATTGCCCAGGCTTCCTCCAGGGAGTCCCCACCTCCAAGGGAATAGAGATGAGCTCATGAGGAGGACTTGTACTGTATTCAGCCACCTCACAGATCAGTCAAGCCTTTGTGGGCTCACCCAAGACTAAATTTCCACCAAGCAAAGCATTGTTTGACAGGAACATGTTCTGATTAATTAAAAAAGAGAAAGAAAGAAATATTCAGACCACCTCCCTGGCCTTAAGTTGAGGAATGTGTTGGGTTCCCTCAGAACAACTTAAAGGGTTGCAAACTGGGCCAGTGGTGTAGACAGGGCCAGTAGAGGGCCTGGAGTTCATCCCACTCTGACTGTGCCTGAGGAGGGACACAGCACAGCTGAGCATCAGCAAGCCCAGGCAAATAACGCAGCTGATGGAGATATTAACTTTCCTTTCTGCTTTCCCACCACTGTGGTTTGAATGTGTGCCCAATGCTCATGCGTCAGAATCTTAATATCCAATGCAATGGCATTAGAAGGTACCTTTAATCACCTTTAAGAGATAATTAGCTCATGATGGCTTCCCATGATGTGTGGATTAATACTATTATCTTGGGATGAGTTAGTTATCTTGGGAGTGGGTTCCTGATAAGAAGGATGACTTGTTCTGTCTGTCTTATGTGCTCATCTCTGCCTTCTGCTTTTCCACCATGGGATAACCCTCACCAGATGCTGGCACCATGCTCTTGGACTTCCCAGCCTCCAGAACCACTAGTCAAATAAACTTATTTTCTTTATAAATTACCCAGCCTGTGGTATTCTGTTCCAACAGCAGAAAATGGACTAAGACACCCACTTGCTTCCCTCATGTATCCAGCACCCTGGCTCTTTCTCTACACTCACCATATGGAAGCTCTTCTTGGAAAGTCTCATGCAGACTGTTTTATACCAAGCTGCGAAACCTCATGAGAGAAGAAAACACTTCTCCTAGGACTTGATCTTTATTAGGGAAATAGGCCTTAACCAAGCCAAAGCCTTTTATTTCACAATTGCAGGAATGTTGTTCAGTCACAGAGGAGCTTCTTGTGCATCTGAAATAATCAAATAGATATATGGTGGAGCATTTACTCCACCTATGCATAAGTCTCTGCCTGTCTTCTCCAGCCTGAGCCCCACAGACCTGGCCTTAGTCTCAATATCTTTCCTGGTACCAAAGACCATCCTGAAGGTATAAACACCAAGAGCACTGATGATGGTGGCCAGGGTCCAACCCATTAAAATGAGCTGAATGTCTTTATGAGTACACTATTTAAAAGAACCTCTCTGTCTGAATAACCCTGTGGAAACCTTCCAGCCTCCTCAGAAGGCATTAAGTTTTCTAGACCAGAGCATCTGGCTCCAAAAACACATCAACTTCTGCATGCGGACATACTGGCTTGAAATTTTCTTCCCTGGGGTTGTGTTTTAGCACTCTGCTAGAGAGCTGCAACAGGACTGTCACCATCATCATGTTGATCAGCAACTCAACACAGAGGTTGAGGAAGAAATGGTCTGAATGTCACTGCCCAATTTAAGTTGATTAGTGGTTCCCGAGGCCTTCAAGATTAAGCACAGACCCTCACATCATGACTAAGCCTCCTGTTGGCTCCTTGCCAGCCTCCAGCAGGGGAGCCAACTGCAACCAACTGCTGCAGCCTCCAGTCAGCATGCCATGCCCTAAATGCCCTCATCGCTCGGCCTAAAATGCAACCTCCCTTCCTCCAAAACCATGACTCCCTTCTTTCCATTCTGGCCAAAGCCTCCTTATTCCTCAATCACTCTCACCCTCCAGGATGGCTGCTCCATCCTGTGCCCTCTTAGGGTACAACACACCCAAGCTGGGCCTCGTCACTGTGTCCCCCTCTGCACTGCCAGCTCTAAATAAACAGTGCCAGGAAGCAGTGTCACAAACCAGCGTCTTTCATCTCTGTCCTCAGATGAAAGGGCCTCCTCATCAAACAGGTCTTTAAAAATAGGTCAGACTCTCCCCTGCCTACAAAGACATATGTGCCACCTCCTGGAAGGCAGGGAGATGGCCGAGATGACGTGCTAGGGTTTAATTTAACCCATACGAAGCCACAGGGAGCAGGTCGTCTGTCATGACCTGGCTTGGAGGAACAAGGAGCCTTCCTCCAATCTTGGGTCTGTGAAGACCCAGAAGGGAGAATCCCAAGACACATCTTCTTCCCTCAGATTCTGCTTTAGCATCATGGCCCTGGGCACTTCATTGTGTTTGTAAAATGTTCAAGGGTGACATCCCCATCAGCTGGCCCCAGGACTTGTTTTTGTGAGAGGCTCTGTAAGAGCTCCAGTATCTGTGCCATCAGACACATGGCAAAAAAGTCTGCTGGGAATTTTTAAATAAAATTACATGGTGAGTCATCAGTCACAGCTTAGGCTTGTGGCAGGGGCTTCACTCATGCTGCAGTGGGTTTCCAGCTCATTATGGATGACCTGCAATGAAGGAAGACTTTAGAACATCTGTGTTTGGGTCAGCCCTGCCCAGAATCACCATGATGCAGAATCTAAACAAAGCCCTCAAGACTTTCCAGCCAGGATGGGGCTCAGGAGAATGAGCGTCTGCTGATAACACCCCTGTCCAAGCCACTGGAGCTTCAAGACTTACAGTGTCCCCAGCAGTCCCTTCCACTAGGATGGCCAAGGCTGGACTAAGGTTTGGTGCATGAAACTTAACTGACACCAGAGGTTGGGGTCAGTTCAAGGAGGAAAGAATGAGGAGCCATTGGGATTTGAAACATCAAGGAAGGCATGGAGTCCGCTGTGGCCTTCACAAAAACCACTTAACCTCTCAGATCTTAATGTCTTTGTCTGTGCTCTCAGTGGGATGGATGACCATTTTTATGATGAAATGAGAAAACATATAGGAAAGCAACTATGTAGCATGGCAGAAACATGAACTACTTTCTGAGGTCCCTTCCAATCCCAAACCATATGTTTCTGTGAAATCCAGATGCAGAGGGGCCAGCTACTTGGTGACTTAGCAGAACGGATGTGGGCTAAGCACAGGCTGGGGCAGTATAGGGTAGGAAAGAGGTGGATGGGGACAAGTAGTCTTCCCAAGGACACAAGCACATGGGGCTGATGTGGTCACATGAGTTGCACACCATAGAGAAATTCAAGCACGTCGCAAAAATGACATGTGTGGTCCTTAGTATGTGAGACACCTCTTCTGGAAGCTGGGCTCCTTCACTCCTAAAATCTGAATCTATAATGGGCCTTTCTAGGGCAGCAAACAGCAGAAATCCCAGAGACCAACACACCCAGTGGGCCAGAGGTGCAGAGGACTGCCAGGTCACCAGGGCTTCATGAAAGTGCATCTAGGCTCATGGTGCACAAACATGTTGGACACTCGACTTTGTTCATCTCTCACAGCAAGATAATCACAAAGGGAACCTTCCAGAATCCCTGGCATGGGGGGAAGCAGCTGCATGGAGACCTGGAGGGCAGAGAAACTGAGAGAGAGAGGCACTGAGGAAGCCATGGCCATGGTCTGATGGTTGGGAAGAGTGGCACGGCCATCTATCACTCCAGTCAGGCAGTTCTTCTAGGGAGCTGACATGATTTGGTTGTGTCCCCACCCAAATCTCAACTTGAACTGTAGCTCCCATAATACCCATGTGTTGTGGGAGGGACCCAGTGGGAAATAATTAAACATGGGGGTGATTCTTGTGGTAGTGAATAAGTCTCAGGAGTTCTGATGTTCTTATAAGGGGTTTCCCCTTTCTTTTGGCTCTCAATCTCTCCTGCCTGCTGCCATGTAAGACGTCCCTTTGCTCTTCCTTCATCTTTTGCCTGATTATGAGGCCTCCCCAGCCATGTGGAACCGTGAGTCCATTAAACCTTTTTCCTTTATGAATTACCCAGTCTTGGGTATGTTTATATTAGCAGCGTGAGAATGGACTAATTCAGGAGCCCAATCCAGGCAAATGCTGCTGGTCCCGAGGGAGGCCCCAGCATCCACTATACCTATGCCCCCAGTGAAGAGAGAAGTCAGTTGAGCTCTTTCAGGCAGAGATGGGAAAGACTTCTGCGAGGGCCGGAGGCCAAGGGCAGGGTTGAGCAAGGGAAGGAAGTGAGGGTGTGGATGCCTGCCTGTATCCTACAGCCAGCGCTGAGGGCTGCAAGGCCCAGAAAGTTCTTAGCCCACTGGAGAGAGGCTGTCCCTCTTGTTGTTGTTTTTTTTTTTGTTGTTGTTGTTGTTCAGTTTGTTTGCTTCTGAGAAGAGCCTCGCTCTGTCATCCAGGCTGGAGTGTAGTGGTGCAATCATAGCTCACTGCAGCTTCAAACTCCTGGGCTCAAAGGATCCTCCCACCTCAGACTCCTGAGTAGCTGGGACTATAAGTACACACCACCATGCCTGGCTAATTTTTTTGTTTTTTGTAGACTATGATATCTTAGATGTCTTGCTCTGTTGCCCAGGCTGGAGAGCAGTGGCAAGATCATAGCTCACTGTAACCTCAAACTCCTGGGCTCAAGCATTCCTCCTGTGTCAGCCTCCTGAGTAGCTGGGATTGCAGGTGTGCACCCCCATGCCTGGCTAATTAAAAAAAAATTTTTTTTTTTTTTTTGAGAGGGAGTTTCACTCTTATTGCCCAGGCAGGAGTGCAATGGCGTGATCTCAACTCACTGCAACCTCCACCTCCTGGGTTCAAGCAATTCTCCTGCCTCAGCTTCCTGAGTATCTGGGATTACCAGCATGCACCACCATGCCCAGCTAATTTTTTGTATTTTTAGTAGAGACAGTGTTTCTCCATGTTGGTAAGGCTGGTCTCGAACTCTCGACCTCAGGTGATCCACCCGCCTTGGCCTCCCAAAGTGCTGGGATTACAGGCATGAGCCACTGCATTCGGCCTAAAAATATTTTTGTAGGGATGAGGTCTCACTATGCTGCCCGGATTGGAGTGCAGTGGTTCAATCATAGCTCATTGCAACCTCAAACTTCTGACCTTAAGCAATCTTTTCAACCGCAGCCTTCCAAATTGCTGGGACTAGAGGCATGCACCACCATGCCTGGCTAATTTTATTTTCATGTAGAAACGGGGTCTTATATTGTTCAGGCAGGTCTCAAACTCCTGGTCTCAAATGATCTTCCCGCCTTGGCCTCCGAAAGTGCTGGGATTATAGTTGTGAGCCACTTTGCTGCCCTCTTTTTATCGGTATGTGCCTCTCCCCTCGTAAGTCTTTGAAAGAGTTGACTGAGTGTGTCAGATTTTGACCTTTCACAGAGAGCGTCCTAAGTTTGGCGTATGCCTCAAACCTACCTCTTGAAAAGAATTGTGTGGGCATTTTTGGTGATGTTGTTCTCTGACTCTTTTTCCAGCCCTGTCCCTGAGGGTTGTCTACTTTCACAGAGCCACTGCAGGACAGTGACTAAAAGGGGAACTAGGCTGCCTGGGTTTTTTAATTCGTTTCTCTCAGTCATTTTCCCTCTGGAGTAAGCCCAGAAAGATGAATGGCTGTAGCTGGTTTGTGAGTGGCAACTGCCAGGGACCCCAAGAGGGCTCGCACGCGTCTGATCTGTCTGCCTCCCTCACTCAGTTCTTAGATTTATCTGGAAAAAGCTCTTTCCCATCTGTCCATGGAATGATTACATAAATGCAGTATTTCATCTACATCAGCTCTTGGAGGCTTGGCATGAGATTGACTTTAATACTGAAGCAACAGAACACAATCTATTTAGGGGACCAGGAACATCTCAAAAATGCCCGTCCATTCCCGTTCCAGCTGCGCCACGATGACATTTACACAAAATGGCATAAGATAATCACATTTTTTGAGTACCCTCAATCTCCAGCTGTGTGCCCCGGAATGAAATTAGCTCAATTTAATTACAGATAACAAATGACTGTGCCCATTTCCTTGGCGTGCAGCAACCCAAGAGTTCACCACAGGCACCCCTCATCTCCACTCATCCCTGAAAGAGTATTCTGTGGGGTCCAACATCTCCCAGAGGGCCACCCCCAAAAGGAGGGAGCTGCGATCCAGGCTTCCTCTACTGTTTGTTTATCTTGGCAACTGTTGCTAGGGCTGGTGGATTTAAACTGAAATGGAGCAGAGCAGGCAGGACAGAAATAAAGAGTCCCAGAGAGCATCTAGGGTTCAGAGCTCCCAGCCCACTGCCCCAGAGTACACTGGCCTTCCCTGGGCACAGCCTTCCTTGCTCTTGTCACCCGGTATAACCTACAACTTCCTTGTACAGCGTGACTCAGCCCTGGGAAGCCACGGGACAAACATGCAGCCAGTGCCTCAGGGGCTGAGGCAATGCCACTGGGGTCCCTCCTGCCTGAGCTGCGGTCACCTTTGGGTCCCCCACCACAAAAGGCAGTGGGTTCCTGGGTGCAGTCATTCCTGGTCCATGGCCTCTCTGTGAGCCCAGGGTCTCTCTGCATTTGCCCAGTAATACATATCTAGCCCTTTCTCTGAGCCACGCCCTGCATAGGTGCCGGGGATTCAGAAACTAAGTGAACACAGTCCCTCAGGGGGCTCACGATCTGATTATCCAAAAGGACAAACTAGCTGCTGCTCTTGCCCTAGAACAGTCCAGGGCTATCCTGGAGGATTTTGTTTCCTTTTCTAAATTCAGAAATATCCTCGGATGCGACAGCTTTCTGAGTTGCCGAGCAAAACATCCAACAGCTTTTGGCCTCTGTCTCCACCCTGAAGAGCATGAAGTAAGCTTTTCCCCAAATGTGAGCAAAACAGCAGCTAAATATAAGCTCCTGAGTAACAAAGGGGAGGTGGATAGGAATGAGGTGTCCCCTCACAGGAAGAGCCACTTGCTGATAAAAAGGTGAGATGCAGGAGCTGGGCCGGGGCTCACTGGCTCCCTGTCCTGGCTCTGCAGGGTGGGCTGCGCTCACCTCCACACCCAGGCTGCAAAAAACTGAGAACCTTCCCAGTCACCATAGTGACAGAGCCAACAGATCCAAGTGAGGAAGGCAGCTTCCTAAATTGGAGTTATTCCGAGTTAATAACTGATTTGTCTGTGGACACGACAGCAATTATTTCACTGAAAGACACGAGATGGCCAGAATCTTTAGAGCTGGAAGAAACTGCCCTTCTCTCTCCAATTGTGTGGGTTATTTTCTCTGTTAGCTGTGGGTAAAATTGCTTGGGCAATGGTCAGCTTACTGCCCCAGATGCAACTGTATGCATGTGGTGGGGAGGGAGGGTCTGTGGGGGATGGGTAGTGGAGGTGCATCCTTCCGGGAAGTGGAAACTTGGGCAGTGGAGATTCCACCCCAGGCCAATACCCCAACATCAAAACACAACGCTTGCAAAGAACTAGCCAACCTCCCCCAGTGTCCTCTCCTTTGCTTGCTGGGAGAGTTGGGGAACAAGCCCCCTGCCCCCACCTTCCCGCACAGCTCCTGCATCCCACAGGTGGGGATGAGCCCTGGGTTGACGTGAAGGAGCAACAGAACACGCCCAGCAGTGGAGGGGAAGCCAGGACAGGGAGCCAGTCAGTTCCAAGCTCATTGCTCAAACCTGCTGTCATTCACTGGCTGGAGGGCTTCAGCTCTCCACCCCTAATCAAAGCAGAGATAAGGCTGGGGCAGGGGGGCGGGAATAACACGGTCAGGAAATGCCCACTCCCTCCCTGCCTTGACCAGCTGGGAGGTGCTTAATCTTTATCACCAGAACCTGCCCATCTGCTGGGCACGCCCAGCAAGCTGAGAAGACCCAAGAGGAAGAGGAGGAGCAGGAGGGAGCCTCCCCTACTTCCTGCCCCCACACCCCCAGCTGTGGCCTCCTTCTCCTGCAGACCTCAAACCTGAGAGGCCACTCTGCTCTACCCCTGCCCCAACCTGTGCACAGTCACACATGGCAAGCCAGTGTGACCACTCTGTCACCTTCCCCAGGCTGCAAACTAGAAAAAGCAAGGGACAACCGAAGCCAAAAAGCCCGCAGATGTCGGCCAATTGCAAGACTGCCAGCGATGGCATTGGGAACGGGGGTCCAAGGCTCCAGACTCTGCCCCAACGATCCCCAGTGAACTTGGGAGAGGCCTGCAGCAACCTGAGCCTCGGTTTCCCTGCCTGAACAATGGGGAGCTGAGCGTTTGGGCATGGATGAAAGGTTCTGTGAGTCAGGGTGGGAGGCGCTGTTTCTTCTGCTCAAGGGGCTGTGGCCAGGTGCTGCCTACCCCCATCCTGGCCCCTTGCTGGGCTGTGATGAGTTGAGTTCATATCCATTCTCTTCACCGCAATTAATCTAAATTCCAGCCTTCCCCTAGGGCAGGCCTGGCCCATGAAACAGGCACTGTGATTTTATCCGCTTCTTAGGCAGTGAAGAGAAAGATGCCGTCATTGTTTCCCTCTCTGAAGCAGAGGATAAAGCACTTTCTGGGCTACTAAACCAAGAAAAGTGTTCCTGGAAATCTTGACGTCTTCCTTGCACCCCTCCTTCACCTTTCTCTCCTTCCTTCCAACGGCAAAGGATTGCTGCCAAATGGCCATAGTCATTCACATTATGTCTGGTGACACTCTTTTCAGAAAGTTACCACATGGCGTCTACTACTTAAATTGTACGTAAATTTTGGTTTAGTGTCCTGCCGAAATAAATACCTAAGGTTATGTGTACTAGGTTGTTTATGGCAACACTTTTTACAGTGACAAAAAAGGGATGCCTCATATATTCAATTAGGGAACCGTAAATGAAAATATTATAAAATCTATGCTGGACTGTGAGATAATATGCAGTTATTAAAAAGAACAGCTAAAGCCAATTAGTTACCAACAAACAGGTTCATTATTAGTATTAGAAACAAGCAAAACCTCCACCAGCTTTTGGATGAGTGGCTGAATTGCAGATGTGCACCACCATGCCTGGTGCAGGGTGTATACAATGATTTCATTTCTGTAAAAGAGGATTAGAGATTGGAGGGAGCAGAAAACTTTGTGGGTGTTTTGTTTGTTTGTTTGTTTGTTTAGACAGAGTTTCACCGTAGTCGTCCAGGCTGCTGGAGTGCAATGGCACTATCTCATCTCACCGCAACCCCCGCCTCCCGGATTTAAGCGATTCTTCTGCCTCAGACTCCTGAGTAGCTGTGATTACAGGCATGGGCCACCACGCCTGGCTAATTTTTAGTGTTTTTAGTAGAGACAGGGTTTCTCCATGTTGGCCAGGTTCGTCTTGAACTACCAACCTCAGGTGATCCGCCCGCCTCGGCCTCCCACAGTGTTGGGATTACAGGCGTGAGCCACCGCTCCTAGCCAAAGTTTGTGTATTTTTGAATGACTCAAGAAAGGCAAAGAATACACCTTGAGCTGTATTATTGGTTCCCTCCTGGGCCATAGGACTTTTCCTTATATATCTTCATATTGCTTTAAGCATTTTGAAATTTTAAAAATCACTATAGCAGAAAACTGTAATGAAAAATATGTTACAGGAGCTGACTGCTATCCCCCTGATTGTCACTCACACTTTCTTGCGTAACAATAGGTCTCTCGATATTTGGCTAGATTTGTGATTGCATTTCTTGACCACCTCTGTGACCAGGTGACTTTGCCCACCAATGCAATGTTGGGGAAGGGTTGTGTACAACATCTGGGATGAGCTCCACGAAAGGAAGGGTCGTGCCTCAACTTTTGCTTTCTCCCTCCTGCCTTGGGGACATGGATATGATGGCTGGAGTCCCCTAAGCCATGAAATTCAGAACTGCCTCCCAGGGATAGCTGAGCAGGTGGCCTGGAAAGCCTGGTTTGGGGATTAATGCAGAGGCATCCCACCACCTGAAGTACCTTCATTTAGCCTTTTACAGTAGAAGGAAAGAGACATTGGTCCCGTTTCAGCCACTGTTACTGGGGTTTCTATTACACACAGCTACCTAACATAAGAAACAGAAAAATTAGAGTCTTTCCTAGTCATCAAAGAATCTGTGGTGATGCTACACCCAGGGACAGCTGGGAACACACCCAGGAACTTGAAATATTGGAGAGGAAGAAAGATGTGTTCTATAGGCGAGAAGAACACTTGAAGCCCGGAGCTCCTGAGAGCTCCACTACAGGATGCAGAGCTAGAGGGTGGCAGACCCAGCCTTGGGTGGCAGACTTCTGACTCCTGGGTTAGTACGTGGCCCTTCTTCAGTCCCAGCTTGGGGCCCCCTGAAGGAGGGAACTGATGACCTCAGGCATGCATGGGGCCAGGGAGTGACCCACCTGATAAACAGTTCTGGGTATGAACAGCTGCTGTTCTTGTGTCTGGAATTGGTTCCTTCCGGTGGGTTATTGGTCTGGCTGACTTCAAGAATGAAGCTGCAGACCCTTGTGGTGGCTGTTACAGTTCTTAAAGATGGTGTGTCCAGAGTTTGTTCCCTCCAATGTTCAGATGTGTCCGGAGTTTCTTCCTTCTGGTGGGTTCGTGGTCTTGCTGACTTCAGGAGTAAAGCCGCAGACCTTCACAGTGAGTGTTGCAGCTCTTAAAGGTGGCACGTCCGGAGTTGTTCATCCTTCCCAATGGGTTTGTGGTTTCACTGACTTCAGGAGTGAAGTTGCAGACCTTTGCAGTGAGTGTTACAGCTCATAAAGGGAGTGTGGACCCAAAGACTTATTGTGAAGAGCAAAAACACAAAGCTTCCACAGCAAGGAAACAGACCCCAGCGGGTTGCCACTGCTGGCTTGGGTGGCCAGCTCTTATTCCCTAATTTGGCCGGGCTCACATCCTGCTGATTGGTCCATTTCACAGAGGGCTGATTGGTCCGTTTTTACAGAGTGCTGATCGTTGCATTTACAAACCTTTAGCTAGACACAGAGCGCTGATTGGTATGTTTTTACAGAGTGCTGATTGGTGCATTTACAAACCTTTGGCCAGACACAGAGCGCTGATTGGTGCGTTTTTACAGAGTGCTGATTGGTGTGTTTACAAACCTTTAGCTAGACCCAGAGGCTGTTGGTGCGTTTACAATCCTTTTGCTAGACAGAAAAGTTCTCCAAGTCCCCAGGCGACCCAGACGCCCAGCCAGCTTCACCTGTCGTTCTCACAGTATGAGTCCAGATTGGGCAGAGGGCCCTGCACAAGGCCTGCAGCCCTTTCTGCCCCTCCCTTCGCTACTAGAAGCTCCACGCCTTAACCTCTGTGGCGAGCCTTACTGGAAAGAAAGGCAGTGTCTGGGGTGGGTTTTGGCCAAAACCGAGTTTTGTCTTTCTTACATTAAGCCCCTAGGCTGCAGTTTAACCCTTTTATCTACAAGTTACAGACTCTCTTGCAGGGAAAGGTGCTGAATTGGATGCTGGAGGGAAAAACTGCTTCCTCCGCAAGAGCAATAGTTTAGGGCACCCTCCGTTGTCTCCAGAATTCCTGGAGTGACAGTGGAGGAAGGAAGAGGAAGCATGATCATCAAAGGCCAAAACCCAGAATCGCATGTCCTTGCCTCACCTCCTAACTGAAGCTGCCAACATTTTCTGACTGACTTGGGTTTTGTGTTGAACTTGCAAATTCCCTTGAAAGAATCTGGTTGGCCCAACGCCATTTGGTACCCCCAAGGGCCTATGTCCACCCACGTGGGCTCAGGGGCGTGGACTCCGGAGCTGTTCTTTGAGGACTTTCCAAGGTAAGAAAGACAATTCCACCCAGGCAGGAAGCCCAGTGGAACCTGAAGTCCGGGATAGGTGAGCTCCCTACCTCCTTCGCTCAGACAAACACAAGAGGGTTTCAAGAGTCACAAACATGCCCTGCCCTCTTCTGTTACCTCCGGCAGTTTTATGGGTACTTGGACCTGTCACCTTTTGAATATAGAGTAACAGTTCTATAGTTTGTATGAAACTCCCTTCATTGTTTTTTTTTTTTTTTTTTTCCGAGAGGCAGTTTCGCTGTGTGGCCAGGCTGGAGAGCAGTGGCATGACCTGGGCTCACGGCAACCTCCGTCTCCCCGGTTCAAGTGATTCTCTTGCCTCATCCTCCAGAGTAGCTGGGATTACAGGTGCGTGCCACCACGCCATGCTAATAATTTTTGTATTTTTATTAGATACGGGGTTTCACCATGTTGGCCAGGATGGTCTCGATCTCCTGATCCCGTGATCCACCCGCCTTGGCCTCGCAAAGTGCTGGGATTACAGGCGTGCGCCACCACGCCTGCTGCAACTCCCTTGATTTTTGTGAGAATTTATAAACAGAACTGTCTATATCTATCTCTCAAAACACAAACTGATACTATCAAGATTATGATCATAGTTAGTCTATTTCTTTAAAAAACAACTAAAATCTTTATGCTCTCATCTGATATTGGCAATTAATATGCGAATTACAAAGTATGCTTATCTTATTATGAAAGCAAGTCTAACAAGAATCACTGACCATTGGATCTTCTTTTACTAATAATAGCTTGAAACTATTAAGACATAATTTATTTTGATATACATTTTATTTGGTTTTATCACATTTGAGACTCTCTTCTTTCCTGTCCCTCCCTCTCCCAGATAATCCAGGTTACTGGGATCAAGAGTGTCCCTTCCGGCAGGGCACAGTGGCTCACGCCTGTAATCCCAGCATTTTGAGAGGCTGAGGCAGTGGATCACTGGAGCTCTGGAGTCTGGGACCAGCTTGGCCAACATAGTAAAACCCCATCTCTACTAAAAATACAAAAATTAGCCAGGCATGGTGGCAGGTGTCTGTAATCCCAGCTACTTGGGAGGCCTAGGGGGGAGAATCACTTGCGCCCGGGAGGCAGAGGTTGCAGTGAGCCGAGATCACACCACTGCACTCCAGCTGGGCAACAGAGTGAGACTCCATCTGGGGCCGGAGTGTACTTGCAGGTGGGAAGAGGGAAACAAACCTAGATTTTTATCACATCCCATTCTACAGGCAGCTGCCATGCTGAGCTTCACCCATCAATACGGTTTGCCTTTCTATGTGTTTGTACACTTGAAGTTTACACAAGGCAGCTCATGACAAGAAAGCCAACATGGCCCAGGGGTCTGGGATCCAAGGTAAAGGCTGGAGAATACAATCAGACTCTGTAAGGAGAGACTCCTTAAGTCACTTAGCACAACATCTTCAAGGTTCATCCATGTTGTAGCACGTGTCAGAATTTTATTCCTTTCTAAGGATAAATAATGTTCTATTGTATGTATATACCACATTTTGTTTATCCATTCTATTGTTGATGAACTTTTGGGTTGTTTATACCTTTTGGATGGTATAAATAATGCCATTGTGAACACTATGTGCAAACGTCTGTCTGAATCTCTGCTTTCAATTCTTTGGGGTATATTTGAGAAGTGGAACTGCTGGATTACGTGGTAATTCTGTGTTTAACTTTTTGAGGAACTGCCAAACTGTTTTCCACCACAGCTGTACCATCTTATATTGCAAAAGAATTCCAGTTTCTCCACATCTTCACCGACACTTGATATTTTCTTTTTTCCCCTTGTAATAACCATCCTAATGGGTGTGAAATGGTACCTCACTGTGGTTTTGACTTATGTTCTTCTAATTACTAGTGATGTTTAACATCTTTTCATGTGCTTATTGGTCATTTATGTCATCTTTGGAGAAGTGTCTGTTCAAGTCATTTGCCTATTTTTAAATCAGGTTACTTAATTTTTTGTTGTTGAACTGTAGGACTTCTTTATATATTCTGGATATTAATCCTTTGTCAAATATAAAATTTGCAAATATTTTCTCCCATTCTGTGGGTTGTCTTTTCACTCTGTTGATTGTTTTCTTTGATGTACTGAAGTTTTTAAGTTTGACGTAGTCCAGTTAGTCTATTTTGGGTTTGTTGCCTGTACTTTTGATGTCATACCAAGAAATCATTACCAAATCCAATGTTGTGAAGATTTTCCCTATGTTTTCTTCCAATAGCTTTATAGATTAGCCTTTATATCTTTGATCTATTTTGAGTTAATTTTTTTATATGGTGGAACGTAAGGGTCTCTTTTTTTCTGTAAGGTAAGGATCCAACTTTATTCTTTGGCATGTGGCTATCCAGTTTTCCCAGCATCATTTGTTGAAAAGACTGTCTTTTGCCCCATGGAATGATCCTGGCACTCTTTCTGATAATCAGTCCAGCGTATAGGTAAGGGTTTATTTCTGGCGTCTCTATTCTATTCCATTGATCTATATGTCCGTCCTCATGCCAGTACCACATTGTTGTGACTACTGTAGTTTTGTAGTAACTTTTGAAATCAGGAAGTGAGTCCTTCAACTTTTTCATTTTCAATACTTTTTTTTTTTGGATATTTGAGATCCCTGAGATTCCATACAAATTTTAGTCTAGATTTTTCTGTTTCGCAAACAATACTGTTGAAATATCAATAGGGATTTCATTTAATCTCTAGATTCCCTTGGGTGGTATCTTCATCTCAACAATATTAAGTTTTCTTTTCCATGAACACTGTATGTCTTTCCATTTATATATGTCTTCATTAATTTATTTCACCAATGTATTGTAGTTTTCAGTGTACAAATCTTTTGCCTCCTTAAAGTTATTCCTAAGTATTTTATTATCTTTAATGCTATTGTAAATGGAATTATTTCCTTATTTTCTTTTTTGGATTTTTCATTATTAGCAATTAGAAATGCAATTGAGTGTTGATTTTGTATGCTGCAACTTTGCTGTATTCATTTATTATATCTAATAGTTGCTTATTTTGTAGAATCTTTTGAGTTTTTTTACATATAAGATTATATTATCTGTGTGAGAGATAGTTTAATTCTTCCTTTCCAATTTGGATACCTTTTTTCTTGCCTAATTGCTTTGACTAGGACTTCCAATACTATGTTGATAGAAGTGGTAAGAGCAGAGCTCTTTGATTTGATCCTGATCTTAGAGGAAAGTTTTGAGTCTTTCACAATGAAGTATGATGTTAGCTAAGTGTTTTTCAGATATGATCTGTATCATGTTGAGGAAGTTTCCTTCTATTTTTAGAATATTGAGTGTTTTTAGAATGAAAGGGTGTTGAATTTCATCAAATGGTTTTTCTTGTTTTGTATCAGGTGAAATGATAATGTGTTTTCCCCCCTTCATTCTATTTATGTGATGTACTACAATGATTAATTTTTATATGTTCTACAATCCCTGTGTTCCAGGAATAAATCACATTTCATTGTGTGGTAAAATCAATTTAATATGTTGCTGAATTCAGTTTGCTAGTATTTTCATCTGAGGACTTTTGAGAATTTTAGAATTTCTGCATTAATATTCATAAATGATAGTTCATAGTTTTCTTATAGTGTCTGTCTGACTTTGATATCAAGGTAATGCTGACATGATAAAATGATTTAGAAAGTACTCCTTCCAATTCAATTTTTTTTGGAAGAGTTTGAGAAGGGCTGGTGTTAATTCTTCTTTTAATATTTGGTAGAATTCACTAGTGAAATCATCTGGTCAAGGGCTTTTATTTGGTGGGAAGTTTTTGATTGTTAATTCCATCTCCTACTAGTTATAGTTCTGCTCAGATTTTCTATTTCTTCATGATTCTGTTTTGGTAGATGTATTTTCCCAGAAATTTTCTTCATTTCATCTAGTTTATCCAATTTGTTCACAGTATTCTCTTATAGTCCTTTTCATTTTGGTAATATCAGTAGTAATATCACCACTTTCACTTCTGATTTTAGTAATTTGAGTCTTTTCTCTTTTTCTTAATCAGTCTAGCTAAAAGTTTATCAATTTTGTGGTGTTTTTAAATAACCAACTTTTGATTTTGTTGATTTTATCTAGTCTTTTTCTATTCTCTTTTATTTATATCTGCTCTTATTATTTCCTTCCTCCTCCTATATTTGGGTTTAGTTTAATCTTCTTTTCTTATTTTTATGGTGTAAAGTTATTATAAGTTATTGATTTGAGAGCTGTCTTCTTTTTTAACATATGTGTTTATGCTACAAATTTCCCTTTTAGGCCAGGCATGGTAGCTCATACCTGTAATCCCTGCATTTTGGGAGGCCAAGGTGGGCAGATCACTTGAGGTCAGGAGTTTAAGACCAGTCTGGCTAATACGGTGAAACCCCATCTCCACTAAAAATACAAAAATCAGCTGGGCGTGCTGCTGGGCACCTGTAATCCCAGCTACTCAGGAGGCTGAGGCAAGAGAATTGTTTGAACCTAGGAGGCAGAAGTTGCAGTGAGCCAAGATTGTTCCACTGCACTCCAGCCTGTGTGACAGAATGAGACTCCATCTCAAAATAAAATAAAATAAAATAAAATCCCTTTTAATACTGCTTTAATTGCATCTATTACTTTTGGTATTTTGAGTTTTTGTTTTCATTTTCCTCAAGGTATTTCTAATTTCCCTTTTGATTTCTTCTTTGATCCATTGGTTGTTTAAGAGTGTATTGTTTTGGGGGCCAAAGTTAATACATTTGTTTTGTATTTTAGTTAAATAAGTAAATTTTAGCTGATCTTGTCACCAGAAATTTAACTATGTGAGATAATATATATATTAATTGGCTTCACTATTGTAACCACTTTATTATCTATGTGTATCTGAAAATGTGTCTAAGTACGAATCTTTCAGATTTATACTCCTTGGAGTTTGTTGAGCTTCTTTAATTTGTAAATTCATGTCTTTCTTTAAATCTGGAAAGTTTTCAGCCATTATTTCTCCAAATAATCTCTCTGATATTCTCTCTCTTCATCCGTAGCTTCCATAATGCATAAGTTGAACCACTTAATGGTGTCCCACAAGACTCTTATATTCTGTTCAACTTTCTTCATTTTTTTTATCCTGTTCTTCAGAATCAATATTTTCAATTATCTTCTCTTCAGGTTTGCTAAGTCTTTCTTTGATCTGCTGCAATCTGCTGGTGCATTTCTCTGGTAAATTTTTCATTTCAATCATTTTTTTGTTTTGTTTTGTTTTTGTTTTTGTTTGCGACGGAGTCTCCCTCTGTCGCAAACAAAGGGAGTGCAGTGGCACGATCCAGGTGGAGTGCAGTGGCACGATCTCGGCTCACTGCAAGCTCCACCTCCTGGGTTCACGCCATTCTCCTGCCTCAGCCTCCCAAGTAGCTGGGACTATAGGCGCCTGCTACCACGCCCGGCTAATTTTTTGTTTTTTTTTTTTTTTAGGAGAGACGGGGTTTCACTGTAGCCAGGATGGTCTCCATCTCCGGACTTCATGATCCACGCGCCTCGGCCTCCCAAAGTGTTGGGATTACAGGCGTGAGCCACCATGCCTGGCCAATCGCTATATTTTTAAGCTTCGGATTTTCTGTTTGGTTCTTTTTAAAATAATTTCTATCTTTTGGTAGATATCCTCATTTTGTACACATATCATTTTCCTGATTTTAATTAGTTTTTTGTTCATGTTTTCTCTTAGCTCTCTGGCCATATTTAAGACCGTTGTTTTACGGTCTTTGTCAAGTGCTTCTGATGTCTAGGCTTTCTTAGGAACACCTTCTGTCAATTAATCTTGTTCCTTTGAATGAACCATGTGTTCCTGTTTCTTTTTATGCCTTGTATTATTTTGTTGTTGGTGTTGAAAATTAGGCATTTGATTATTATAACATGGTAACTCTGGAAATTGAAATCTCCCCTTCCTTAGGATTTGCTGGGGTCTTGTCTTCTTCAACTTGCTCCCTCCTTCCCCTCTCCCCCTTCCCTCTCCACTCCTTCCCTTGATCCTGTGCTCACTTGTGCGGTGTCTCTCTCTCTCTCTCTCTCTCTCTCTCTCTCTCTCTCTCTCTCTCTCTCTCTCTCTCTCCTCCCTCCCTCTCTTTCTTTCCTCCTTCTGGTTGTTTTTGTTGGAGGCTTGAAGGCTGTATTAGTACATTCCTTTTAAGACTTTTTCAAGCAATTTATGCAAAGACTATGGCTTGTTATGTATGATCACTGAAGTTTTTATTCTTTAGCTTATGTTCAGGTAATGTTTTAATAGAGATTTTCTGAAATACCAGGAGCTAAAAAAAAACAAAGAAAAAGTACCGCCCAAAGAAACTAAAATGAGAGAACATACGCCTCTCCCAGTCTTTGCAGATTGGCTCTGTGCTAGAAGCCCCCTTTACGACTTACCTAGGCTTGCTTTGAGCCTAGAGTCCACCTCAATGTGACAGCTTAAGATCTTCTCGGGATTTTTCCAAGCATGGATCTTGCCTTGCCATGTCCATGAGTTCCTAAGTTCTCCTGTACACATTACTACTTTTGAATGTACTAATTCCCCAGAGTTTATCACCAGCTTCTCCTCCAGGCCTTAGATGATCTACAATATGTCTCCACCTAGAATCTCTTGCCCCAGACATCTCTGGGTCTGTGATTGGCTTGTAGTTTTTAAAAGCAGTGCCTGCTGATTTTCCTATCTGCATTTTGAGTTATGTGGAACACAGACTAGCACCTCACATCACTCCTTGAGGGGTCCCTCAGACAGCTCAGAACAGAAATCCACAATAATTTCGAAATAAGGTTTTATCCCTCCTATTCAAGGGTATAATTAGGAACTGGGCTGCTATCTACTCAAGACCAAAACCCCTATTGTGCTGGGGGATGCTGAGGGGATGTGGCAAGGATGAGTAAAAACTTCACACACTTTCTTTCCATTCTGAAGATAGCTTTCTTTTTAATTGGGCATTTGGTCGTTTGCTAAACCTTTGTTTTCCAGGACTCCTACAAAGTTGGTTAAGATAGCTTCTGTTTTTGCTTTTTGTTTATTATGATGCATCTGTGGGGAAATGAGAACTTGGAGCCTTCTAGCCTGCCATTTTGCTGATGTCACTCTCGGCAACATGACTCTGGACACAGGTGCTGAGAACCTGAATCAGACAGGACAGCTGTCATGTAAATGGACAAAACTAAGTTCACTGCCGAATTCAATAAATAATTATTGAGCACTTACTATATGCAGGGCATAGTTACTGGTGCTGGCATCTAAAGCAGTAGGGAGAAAAAGAGATGGGATGTTTGTATTCATTTATTAGTTCATATAATAAATATCTATTGAGCTCCATCTACACACCAGGCACTGGTAATACAGTGAGAAATAATGTAAGCACCATGCTGCCACAAAGTGAATTTAGGTTAGGTAGTGATCCGTTCCTGCTGAACCATTAAAGAGTAGAAATCAGATATGTTACTGCCAAGCTACTAGAGGAGAGAAAATGGAAGGAAATGTGTGTAAAGAAATACAGATAATAAGGGCAGGAAGGGAAGGAGAGGAAGAGGAGTTGGAGAAATAGCGCCGCAGTGAGAGGATATAGGTGACTAGATTATGATGCCATGGGATGAGGGAAATGATGGGGAAGTATGGGGGCTACAGGAATCAAGAGGCTAAGAGTAAGGAGCGCTTCTCAGCATTGGTGGCAAGTGATAACTAGGCAGATGAAGATGAATGGGAGGTTATCAGGGGAGGTATAAATGTGTTGTAGGCAGAAGAAAAACATGTGCAAAGACATAGAGTCAAGAGGGGGTATAGCATATTTAAGTAACTGAAAGAAGCCCCCTTGGTCCAGCTATTTAAGGTTGTGAGTAGTAAGAGCCAGGAATCTTGTGTAGAACCAAGGTTTAAGCCATAGAAAGCAGTTTGAAGTGATCATAAGAGCAATGTAGAGCCCTGAGGGGTTAATAAAGGAAGTACCATGAGAGGACGGGCATTTTAGAAAGATTTCTTTGGCTGCCTTGTACATAATAAACTCAGGGTTAGTTAGGAGCTGTGACAGTAATGTAGACAACAGAAGGTGGTGATGTCAACTTGGATAGTGACCATGAGAATAGGAAAAAAAAAACGAATGGAATAATTAGGAGACTGAATACATATGGAGCTTGACTGGACTGGATTGAGGGTTGGAAAAAGGAAGGAGATAAAAATGATCCCTAGGTTTCTAACTTGAGCAACTGGTAGACTGAGGTGCTATTTACTGAAATCATCTTAGGAGTTGCAAGTGCCCTGCCCAGATCACTTTACAGGCCAGTACACACATTTGCCAACTACCAGAGCATTGCCCTCAGCCAAATAGGAGCCAGGAGCTGCCTTGCACAGGAGGTTACACCGCCCCACCCCCACTCCCCAAGCAGCAGCTGATGACCAACTGCCAGGAGAGTGCAAAGGGCTGGCTCCTTTGCTGCAAGAGGACACTGATTCTGTGATGCTCCAGAGCTCCCTGAGGGATCAAGCTGTATCTGGACTCCAGCTGAGATCACTTCTCTGCTTAAGTTACTCGCCTGGCCCATCCTGCTCCTTTCACTCTCTTTCTCCTACGTGCACTCCCTCAGTAAATCACAGGCACCCCAATCCCTGTCTCAGATTCTGCTTTTAGGAAAACCACCCTAAGGCAGTTGGTTCCAAGAATATTCTTCAGAGTAAATTCTAAAGGTTGATACCCCAGAGTTGATTGCTTGCCAGCTAGCTGCCAATATGGACCCCACTATTGGTGGTAGAGTGGAACGTTGAAAGGTCTCAGCCTGATCTAGCAATGCAACTCTAAGACTTCCACCTGTGGTGAGCTGAAAGAAGTTACAAGTTAAGCTGGGTGCAATGGCTCATTCCTGTAATCCCAGCTACTTGAGAGGCTAAGGCAGGAAGACTGATTGAGACCAGGAGTTCAAGACCAGCCTAGGTAATATAGTGAGACCCTGTCTCTAATTTTTTTTTTTTAATTAGCCAGGCTTGAATGCTTGCATCTGTAGTCCTGGGAGGCTGAGGCAGAAGGATAGCTTGAACCCAGAAGTTTGGGATTGTGGTGAGCTATGATGGCACCACTGTGCCTAGCCTTGGTGAGAGTAAGACCCTGTCTCAAAAGAAAGAAAGAAAGGAAAGAAAAAGAAAGGAAGGAAGGAAGGAAGGAAGGAAAGAAGGAAGGAAGGAAGGAAGGAAGGAAGGAAGGAAGGAAGGAAGGAAGGAAGGAAGGAAGGAAGGAAGGAAGGAAGGAAGGAAGAAAGGAAGAAAGGAAGGAAGGAAGGAAGGAAGGAAGGAAAGAAGGGAGAGAGGAAAGTAGGTGATATAGGGCAAATTGTAATTATAAGAACTGCAGGAGTGATGACTATTGCTGAATACCACTGATGCATTAAAGATAGAAAATGGCAGGCTCTGGGCAATCAGAGTGTAAGCGACAGAGGCTTCCTTGGCAGTGTTAAACAAACAAACAAAAAATCTCCTGTAGCCATTAGGTAGACTGACCAGACAGCCAAACTTGAGACTTCCAGAAAAGCAAATCTCTGACATTAAAGCCAGGGCCTGATACAGATTGAGAGGGACTGTGTGAGATTGAGATGTGGAATGAGTAGATGCACTTGAGAACCTTCAAGTCCCCACTGTCCCTGCACTTTTTTGGTTTGCAGAAGTGGTTCACTCCACCCCATTAGAAGAAGCCTCAAACAGGGAAAATGCCCTACAGATCAATGCTTGCTCTCTTAGGATCTTCTCCCTCCATTTTTTTTTCCTGGCCACCAGGTCAATAACTAGAATTAAGTCCATGATTGCCCATGTGGCAAATGCTTGGCCTACTAAAGGAGGAGAATTATGTACCAAAGGAGCTGCAGGACTGGGCTGGTATGTGCTAGAAGGAACTGGAGAAGTATGCCTGGGGTGCATCTTAAGGTGCTGATCAAGGGGGAAAGAATCTGAAAATGGGTAAGTTTGTTGATATAGAAGTACTCTTCTGTGACCTGGATTTAACACCATGGCAAGGGCCTAGGGGAGACACAAAAGAAGGAAGTCCCAATATGCTACTGAGATGGTTCTTAGAAGCTGAGAATAAACAATGCCAGAATCATCTTGCCTGATTATGGAAGAAGAGATCAAAGGCCACAGAAGTGGATGTGCTGGAACAAATCTGCTGGGTAAGACTAGAAAACTCAAGACCTGACTTTATTTTTCTGAAGAGAACCTAGAGGACAAATATCTGTGAAGCTGCTCAGGAGAGTGCTGGTAAGAGGGGCACCATCAAGAAATTTTAGTAAGTAGTGACTTTCTCTGAAGGCTGGGGCTGATAGTAGGGGATGTGGTTACAGACTAGGCTTTTTTTAGTAGTAATGAGCACAATACTGCATCTTGGGATAACAGTGGGGGATGGCAGCACTTAATTGTCAAAAATGATATGGGCACAATTATTGTAATGGGGAGCGAATTTAGAATGGCAGCCGGGGTCTCAACCTACAGTGAGCCATGGAGATGATTAATAGGACATGGAGTTCCAGAGGCAAGAGAGATGGGTATCCAATAAAGGTACTGCCTAATATATATAAACAAAAGAGATCAAGAACAGGTTAGCAGAAAACTATCAGTAGCGCCGATGGTTAATAACAATTTCTTGTCCAGTATCCAGACCTAAGCCAGTTCTCAGACCCATATCCATCAACTAAAGAAATGGGTGAGTCAGTAGTGATGCCTCCATCTTTCCCCAAAGAGACCTATGGCCATTTGCCCAGGTAACCATACAGTGTGGATAGGAGAATACCCAGATATATTTAGGGCTGTTAGATACAGAGCATGAATTAATGCACAAACCCCGGATCCTTTTAGAGTAGTGTTATGTAAAGATCTAGTAATAAAGGGACTCTTGGCCCTTATCCAACTCAGAGTGGGTCCACCTGTGGTGGTGTCCATCTCTCAATAATTTCCGTCTAAGTCTGAAGGCCTGAGAACCAAGATAGCTGATGGTGTGAGTTCCAGTCCAAAAGCCATCAGGCTCAACACCCAAGAAGAGCTGAGGTTTCAGTTCAAGCCCAAAGGCAGAAAAAGACCAATGCCCCAGCTCAAGCAGTCACACAGGAGGAGTTCCTGCCTGCTTGCAGGAGGTTCAGTTCTTTTGTTTATTTAGGCCTTAAACAAATTGGAGCAGGGCCACCCACATTAGGTAGGGCACTCTGCTTTGCTCAGTTTACCAATTCAAATGCTAATCTCATCCAGAAACACCCTCACAGACACACCCAGAGTAATGTTTGACCAAACATCTTGGTACCCCATGACCCAGTCAAGGAGCTGACACTTAAAATCAACCATCGCAGTCACCAGCCGCTAAGTGGCAGATCCGGGATCTGAACTTCACAGTCAGATGGATACGAAGACCTTAAGCTAAGGTCTCCAGAAATATCTGGGCTAGAGAGAGAGACATTTGGGAGTCATTAACACATTGGTGGTAACTGATGCCATGGGAGTAAATGAAATAACCAGAGAGAAGATGTAGTTTGAAAAGAGAAGATGTCATAGAACAAAAACCCAAGGATTATCAGCATTCAAGTGATGGGCTGAAAAAAAGATACCAGGACAGAACAGCCAGAGTAGAAGGAAATCTAGGAGAGAAACCAAGAGAACAAGGGGTGTTTTGAGGAAGAGGGGTTTGTTTGCAGGGTTCAACAGGACTCACATGTGGGGAGGGCTACAAAGTGTGCTTGGTATAAATGACTTTGGTGAGGCCATTCCAGTGGTTGGGGTGGAAGTGACATTGCAGTGACTGAAGAACCAGAGATGGGAGAGTAAGTCAAGCTTGGAAGGGTCTATGAGTTTCAAATTGGGTTTGTGAAGTTTCAAATTGGGTTTGTCAAAAGAGGGCTGAGAGCTGAAGGGAGACATCTTTTCAGGTGGAGAGACTTCAGCATCTTGAGTTACCAGCCTGTCATTCCATGGTGAGAATCTCCAGGAAGGGAGATAAGCCCACTCCCTCCTCAGGCTGATTATTTAGGCTCTCCAGGCCTCATTTGTATGACAGCCTACTTCACCATACTGTTGAGAGTAAGGCAGAAATGTACGTGGAGGCACCCTGTTGATAATCACCATTACTTCCAAAGGGAAAGGCAAAGGAGATGGCTGAATTAATGACTCTAAGTTTTCAAGCTGGAGCATCTGGGAAACAGCAGTGTGGAAATCCTGGCAGGAAGGGCTTAGAGAAGGAAGGACAACAAGGCCAGCTCATGCAGGCTGATGCTGGGGTCGCAGCAGGGCATCAAAAGTGGAAACACTGAGCAGATACATAGAGATGGGCACAGAATGTGGGAGAGAAGCCTGGATGGGCCATGCACAGTGGCTCATGCCTCTAATCCTAACAATTCAGGAGGCTGAGGCAGGAGGAATGCTTAAGGCCAGGAATTGGAGACCAGCCTGGTCAACATAGTGAGACTCTGTCTGTACAAAAAATAAACTTAAAAAAAAATAGCTGTCTTTGGCCGGGCGCGGTGGCTCACGCCTGTAATCCCAGCACTTTGGGAGGCCGAGGCGGGCGGATCACGAGGTCAGGGGATCGAGACCATCCTGGCTAACACGGTGAAACCCCGTCTCTACTAAAAATGCAAAAAATTAGCCGGGCGAGGCGGCGGGCGCCTGTAGTCCCAGCTACTCGGGAGGCTGAGGCAGGAGAATGGCGTGAACCCGGGAGGCGGAGCTTGCAGTGAGCCGAGATCGCACCACTGCACTCCAGCCTGGGCGACTAAGCGAGACTCTGTCTCAAAAAAAAAAAAAAAGAAATAGCTGAGCATGATGGTGCACACTTGTAGTCCCAGCTACTTGGGAGGCTGAGGTGGGAGGACTGCTTGAGCCTAGGAGTTTGAGGCTGCAGTGAGCTATGATCGCACCACTGCACTCCAGTATGTGTAACAGAGCATAACCATTTCTCAAAAAAAGGAAGGAGAAGGAGAGCTGGCATTGCTGCACTTGAGGTGAGTAGCAAGTGAACATGGGGTTGTGTCATCTTTTGCAAAGTCACTCAAGAACACCTAGAACCTCCATGCATTTAGCAATTCCCTTGTGCCACGCCTTTTATCTACAGTATCTTCAAATTTCATTGAACGTTTGGACGTTTGTCCCTTCCAAATCTCACACTAAAAGCTTATCCCCAGTGCTGGAGGTGGGGCCTGGTTGGGGGTGATTGGATCATAGGGGTGGACTCCTCATGAATGGCTTAGCACTATCCCCTTGGTGATGAGGGAGTTTTTATGAGATCTGGTTATTTCAAAGGGTGTGACACCTCTCCCCTCCTCTTGCTTCCTCTCTCGTCATGTGACGTTTCTGCTCCCCATTAGCCTTCCACCATGACTGTAAACTTCCCGAGGCCCTCTCCAGAAGCAGGTGCCAGCACCACACTTCTTGTACTCTCTGCAAAGCTGTGGGCCAATTAAACCTCTTTTCTTTATAATCTACTCAGGCTCAAGTATTTCTTTATAGCAGTATAAAAAACAGCCTAACACACATGATCATCTGCATTTCACAGTTGAAAACACTGAGGCTCAGAGAGATCCCCCAGCTAATAAATGTTGCATCCCAGGAGCAAATACAGTTACTCTGGCTCCAAAGCCTGCATTCTTTCCACTACCTCATGCTGCTCTGAAGGACAGAGTCTTAGGGGAGAACTATGTTTAGGAGATGAAAGACAAAAGCTCCTTGGACAGAAGAACCATCAGAGGGTGTGATGTTATGGAGGCCAAGAGAAGAAAGAGTTTCAAGATGGTGGAACCGGAAACAGTGCCAGATGCTGCCAAGAGAATAAGGAAAATGAGAACTGGGAAGATACTGCTAGATTTGGGGAGCAGATGATTATTAGCAGTTGTGGACCATTGAAGGGGTCTGTGCTGGTGAAAATAAAGGTGTCTGCATAGAAGCACGACCTCACTTTCTCATGTCCCCAGAATGGTACTCTTGTAGAGAAACTCCTACAGGGTCAACTCAGCCAGTGTCTGACAGTCACTGCATGTGGCTGATTGGGGAGTAAAATTCACATCCCTCAGGCTCAAGCAGGTAACAACTTAATTGGGGACACTAGCTTTCAAATATGAAGACAACCAGAGAACACACATGGTAAAGGGAATGTGTGCCCCGACATTCCTCCCACTGCCTCAACTTCTGCCAACTTCTAGATGGGTAGGAACTGAGCTCCTGAGAGCAAGCTGGGCCAGCCATCTGTGCAGCATCTGTGCGTGACAGCGGCAGAGGCCATGGCGGCACACTGATCTCTCAGAGAGCGTATGCAGCTGGAGAACTCTAAGTGGCTTCAGCAGTTAGGGGATAGGCAGGAAAAAAGTGAGCCCCTAATGGACTCTGAGCAGAAATGGCCAGAGAGAAAGACAGAAAGCCAAGACTATAGGAAGGGAAGAAGTTAGTGGCTGATTGAGCCCAAGTGAGGTTCTTCTTCGTTCTCTTCTCCCATTCAACTACTCTTCTCTCTTTTTTTTTTTTTAGAGATGGCATCTTGCTCTGTAACCCAGGTTGGAGTGTCACTATCACGACTCACTGTGGTCTTGAATTCCTGTGCTCAAGCACTCCTCCCATCTCAACTTCCCAAGTAGCTGGAATTACAAGCATGAACCACTGCACCTCGCCTCCTCTTCCTCTCTTAACAACCCATCTCACTCCTCTCTTACCTCAGTGGCTCACTTGTTTTTTTAAGAGACAGAGTCTCCTTCCATCACCCAGGCTGGAGTGCAGTGGCGTGATCTCAGCTCACTGCAACCTCTGCCTCCTGGGTTCAAGCGATTCTCCTGCCTCAACCTCCCGAGTAGCTGGGACTACAGGGCCTGCCACCATGCTCGGCTAATTTTTATATATTTAGTAAACATGGGGTTTCACCACGTTGGCCAGGCTGGTCTCGAACTCCTGACCTCAGGTGATCCACCCGAATGGTTCACTTCTTCTTTCTCATTCCCCCCAGCCACAAATCCAGCCCTATATCCTCTTTCCTGCTTCATTTTCTAAAATGCCCAGGCCAGCAAGTGTCATCCATGTGAGGGAACTAAGTCACCAGCCTCTTCCTTCCCATTCTGCTTCTGCCTTCATCCTGCATCCTCTCACCTCCTGCTTCTCAGAAGACACACAGAATTTCTCTGCTGGACCAACCTCAGGCTTGGGTGCCCCCTGCCAAAAACACCTTTAGCTGCCACAGTGTCTGAAATGCCAGCACTGTCATCAATTCCTTTGGTTTCTGTCTTAAAATGTTAGTATGCCTGGAAAAATAATAAATCTTGTTTCTAACATTCTGAATAATCGTTGAGAAGACCAACTACCTCTTTGCTGTGCCTTGGGAGCCTTGGCCAGCTGGGATTGGAATCAAGAGATGGTTTAAGGAACAGGGGGAGAAAGTGGAGGGACTGATGCAAAACTTAACCCATTATGCAATTTTGTCCTGGAGTAACCTCACCCTTTGGCTTGGCTTTGGGGAAAGGAGTAGTAATTCCTCTGTGGCTGAAGCTGTAGGTGTTCCAGTTGTGTCCCCTTGGCTTCCCTTAGCATTTACCTGCAGACATTTTTCAAACAACAGTGGGGACAGTCAGAAGATCAGGAGTGGTGATGCCCCGCAGAAACTAATGCAGCACAATCCTGAGGCGTGTTCTCATGGTCTCTCAGAGCACCCCATCAACAACCCATTCAATAATGCACCTTTTATTGCTCACCACTCAGAGCGCTTTCTGGATCACCTCTGAAAAATACGACTCATGCTCACATTCTTGTTTCACATTTTGTTTCAAGGGGAATCCAAACAGACACCGTATATAAGGGACCTTTCCCTTCGATTCCCACTACTCAGAGGGGAGAAAATAAAGCCCACCGGCTCCTAAAAAATCCACAGACCCAGATTACAGGAATGTGCATTGAAAGTTTAAATGCACATACCCTTACATCCAGAATTCTAGAAGTTTACCTAAGAAAATTAGCAGACCGGATGTGCAAAACTTTCTAAGGATGCATATCATCACATAGAAGGGTAATATTGGGAAGCCACTTAATGTCCAGCAATACCAAATAGGTTAATAAATCATGGTATATCCTGTGTTGCCATTAGAAATGATGATATAAGCCAGGCGCGGTGGCTCACGCCTGTAATCCGAGCACTTTGGTAAGCCGAGGTAGGTGGATCACCTGAGGTCTGGAGTTCAAGACCAGCCTGACCAACATGGAGAAACCCCATCTCTACTAAAAATACGAAATTAGCCGGGCATGGTGGCGTATGCTTGTAATCCAAGAAAGAAAAGAAAAGAAAAGAGAAAGAAAAAAAATGATGATATATATTTTCAGCCAGCTTTGCATGTCTGTGGTGCTTATATAAATACACCTACATACATATAGCTACATGTGCACATGAAGAATCTGGAAGGATGACAACAAAATGTTAACAATGGTTATGTCTGGGAAGAAGGATTGGGGGTTGTGAATCACTTTCCTTTTCTTTACACCTTTCTGAATTGGAATATATATATATATGTGTGTGTGTGTGTGTGTGTGTGTGTGTGTATATATGTGACTTTAAAATTTTTGAGACTTGAAAAAAAATTGTAATAGAAATCAATGACCTCAGTGCGAGAGAACTGAATTTCATAGCTCAGACTCGTTCTCCCAACAGGAGCTATTGGTCTCACCACCAAGGGGAGGTTGGAACAGACCCACAGAAAGGAACTGTCCCACTTAGCCAGGCCAGTACTTGGCAGTGGCTGTTCTAAGCAAGTTAGCAAACACATCTGCCAACTGGCAGCCATCGGAGAGCATGTCATGTCACGTGTCCAGCATGTGTGGCCATCTGACTCAGAGGCAACACGCACAGCTCTGGCGCCATGCTCGGGGTCGCGGGTTGGGATCAGCTGTGCCTCCCCATCCCCACCCGCTGCAGACCACCTCCCCTTACCCTGCCTGCAGTCCCAGCTGGCGCGTGGAAGGTGCCTTTCAAATTTGCTCCCCATTCGGGAGTTTCTTATTCCCACGGGAAGAACTCGTTGCCATGGGGATGTGCGCCTCCCAACCCTGAAGCCTGCCCTGGAGACAAAATCCTTCTCTTTGCAGCCCTGCCTGGGCTCCCAGGCTGAGCGGGGGGATTCCGGGGGTCCACCTAGCCCTCTGGGATAAGGGGCTTTAGTCTCCCCATTCTTTGGGCTTCTGGGGTAGGGACAGTGGGAGGATTAATTATGGACGCAAGGTCACAGGGAAAGGGAAAGGGAAAAATGAGAAAGATTTTATTTAAAGCCCCTGGTCATTCTTGCTTTCCGCCCGCCCACCACGACCCCTCTGCCAGATGCCGTCTCCAGTTCGGGAGCGTTGCATGGGGACGCCAGGCACTCTGCTTTTCCTAAACAACTTCCAAGAACCCCAGAACATTTCTTAAAGTGTCTGGAACTAAGCTTTAACCTCGCCTGCTTCATCAGCCTGGGACGGAAAAGACGGGAGGGGCGAAGAAGAGGCGGGGAACAGAGAGCTCGGGCCCGGGACGTTCGGTGTAAGTGATCCAGGCTTCCAGTGCCCCGGGCGCACCCCGCGGAGAGGCGTCGGGGAGTCGGGGACGTGCGGGAGGCGACCACCCAGCCAACCCCGGGGGATGAGCAGCAAGGCTGGCCACGCATGGCAGGACACTGGGCGCAGAGACCCGCCCAGGGAAGCGGGGGATGGGGACAGGCGGCCACGTGCAACCGCTGGCAGGTGGGAGCCTCCCAGGCGCCAGCTCGGAGAGGGCCACGCCCCTTCGCGATTCCCCGCGCTCGGCCTCCTGACTGCTCAGGGGGCCACTCCCCTTCCGGATTCCCCGCGCTAGGCCTCCGGACAGCTCAGGGGCCACGCCCCTTCTCGAGGTCTCCGCGCTGGGCCTCGGGACGGCTCAGGGCTCCCTCCGCCCCTCCTCAAGCCCCACGAGTCTCCCTGCGTACCTCCCTCCCGGTGCGGCACTGGATTCCCAGACCTCAGCACCCACCGCATCTCCTGTTACTCGCCCCAGGGTGGTTGCCCGGGGAAAACCTCCAAGCGTTTCACTGGCTCGCCTGGAAACGCTTTCATCTTTGCTCCATCAGCAGCAGCTCTTTCATTAATTGAGTTCTTCTGGCTTTAGAGCCTCCCACTATGATCATGCTACAAATTCCCGAGGCCAGCACCCGAGGCCTGCTGGCGCCGATCTGGGCCACGTGTAAACCCAGGTGCGCCCCCTGAGTCTCACGCCCTCCTCCTGTTGCCTCCCCATCCCTCTGGCCTTCGGGACTTGGGGTTGCAATGAATCTTAGATTTTTTCCAAGAGTCTTCTATTCCTCCAGCGTCTCCGTGCACCCGCCCGCTCCAACACCTGACATTTTCCTTCAACTCCACCCTCCCCTCCCCGAGTCCACAGACACACGCACACCCACCCGCCTCTTCCCTTCCGCTCCACCGTCAGTCAGTGGCAGAGTCAGTCCATCCAATAGGCAGGAGCCCAAACGACTGTCCACAGACAGCTGTCCTCTCGCCCACGAGAGTGGGGCTGCACGCAGCAGCAGGCCCAGGAGGAAACCGTGCTTTGATAGCCCCAGGCATCGTATTTCATCGTATTTCACAAGTGAGCCAAATGGAGAAGGGATTAGCTGTTTCACCCAATAAGCCCACATCTGTAGTTACATTCTGACTGGGATAAAATTACCCTGGTTATTAATCCTTCTGCTTTAGAGCATAAGCTGGTCACCAGCTGGGGTCAGGAAAAAATTCCACCCCAACTCCTTCCAACCTGCTCCCCCATCCTCAGCTGCCCCATTTCCTGTGGTCTATTCTTGCACAGTTAGGTCTACAAGCTAGGTTGAAGGCCACCAACTGAGACACCTGTCCCGAGACAGGACCATTCTAATCTGCCCTGAAAAGGACAACCCATTGATCATGTAAGTATGTATTGAGAATCTACTGTGGGCAAGACATTGGTCTTCGCTGTGGGAGATACAAAAACCATTCAGGCATGGCCCTTGCCTTCTTCATGCCAAGAAAAGCTGAAGTGTGTGGTCAGAAATTGCATGTGGTTTCTGGGACTTCCTGCCCTGAGGCACCCTGGGTGTATCGGATGGCTTCAGGAAACAGTTTGGATATGGCAGTATTTTCATGCCCATTGCCATTCCCTTCTGCCTCAAGTGTATGTGGGTTCTCCCTACAGTCAGCTGGCAGGCCAAGCCAGGGTAGCTTTATTTCTGTCTCTGACCCTTTCTCTTCAGACTCCAAATCTGCAGGTGCTGGAGACTTTGAAGGAGTGTCCATTTCCCTTGGTAGAAACAAAAGGTAGGAACAAGCAGGTGGAAAGCCAGGGTTGCTCCTTCCAGCCAGTGGGTCTGGGGCTGCAGCACACAAGGTTGACATCCCGAGAGGTCATTTTCCTCGGTCGCTGCAGACCTGGCATTGGGTGGACAGACCACATGATTCAGCATCCAACTTGGGCATCTCTCAATAACAGAAAGAGGTGCCATTGATAATTTCATGGAACTTTCCTGAGCACACCAGGGTGTGCTCATTCTGCCTGAGGGGTCATCTCCCTTGGGCATCATAAGAGGCACCATTGAGACACAACAGCTTTTGTCACCGTTTCCTGATTGCTTCCCAAGCTCTCTGTCCTCTTCCCTGTGCTAGTCATCTCACAGCCTCCTTCTGCAGGTAGATCCTCCCTACTTCAGCCCTTCCTCCCACCTCAGCTGCTTTGTTCCCACTGCCATGCCCAAAACACCTGTATTTCCACTCTCCAACCTTGGATCAACCCAACTATGTTTTCACGCTACTATGTCCAGGATGCTGGGTGATACTAGAGATAGCCATCAATAACATTCATTACGTGAATAAGTCTGGGTGGATCCTGTGACACAGTTACGCCTTCTACCGTCTGCTGCTTCTCAACATTGCCCAGTCCTTATGTTGGTGTTCTCATTTCACATGATAGAGTTCCAAACCTTTTGTAGCCCGAATCATCATCTATCCCCTAATTCTTGGGAGACCCTAACTTCACCAATAGCAACAACAACCAAAACCAACCAAACAAACAAAAAAATACTTAAGATATGAACCTCTCAGATTTCCTGAACTCTCCACCTCCAGACTAAATTTGTGGATGGATACCTATCTGTTGACCATACCCTCCCTCTTCAATGAAAACTGCCTCTCCTTCCACTCCATTTGTGAGGCATCCATGGATGCTGACATGTGCTTACATAGGACCTCCTGTCCACAGCCAGAATTAGCCAGAATTCACTGACCCATGATTGGGCTCCTAAAATACTCAAGATGAGAGAAATGTTACTTTTCTTTACTATAGTAATGATTTTACTATCAAATGCATCCCATAACCTTATGTAGTAAACATCAAATATGCACAATAAAATTTATTTGAAAAAATAAAGCTGGAAAATTGAAAGTAATGAATGTTCAATTAAAATCTACAAACAAGCAAATAAATACATACTCAAGATGGACCAGTGACAGCCTTTCTCTAGAATTTTTGATTTGAGGCCAAGAAGGTTGGTGCAGCCTTTCTCCCATGGCTGTACCTGTGAAGATAAACATTTGGGAATTGATGGCAGCCTTGTTTCTCCACCAGGCTGAAGAAACTAGGACCTGCAGGGGCTGAGATTGGAGTGAAACAGATGTGAAGAGAAAAGTCCTGGGTCCAGGTGGTCCTGGGGCCCAGCCATGCTCTTGTTTTGTTTGTTTGTTTGTTTGTTTTTTGTTGTTGTTGTTGTTTGTGTGTGTGTGTGTGTGTGTGTGTGTGCTTTTAATAGAATTTCCCTCCTCCTGCCTGTGGCTAATTCCTTCTGCACCCTTGGTTCAGCCCCACCTGGCGACCCTTGTTCCATCACTTCCACCACTTCTCTAGAATCTTCAGTCATTTCAGCGACACATATGCTCGTCTTCCTGCCCAAAAACTGAATAAGCAAAGACTTTCTTTCATCTCTGTCCCTCTTCAACTTCTGCCCTTCCCTTCTACTCACTATCCCTATTTTCTCACCTCCTACTTCATGCCCAATCTGCTGCTGCTATCTTGCTCCATTTCTTCTTCCCATTTTCTTGATGCTGCTCTCCTGACAGGCAGTGCCTTGCAGAGCACGTCCAATTTCTCATGTTTATGTTGCTTGTCTGCAGCATCTGGTATCAGTAACCACCTCCTCTTTCTCAAAACTCCCACCATGCTTGATGGTTTTCCTGCGATTCTTGACCTGATGCAGAAAAGCTTGACCTGCAGAAGCTGTCCTAGAAACAGTCAGGATCTAAAGCTCTAGACTTTTCCAACCTGCCTCTCATTGCCATAAAAATGCAACTGACCTGTGTCTCCCCTCCTGGTGCACCACTAAGGGATGGCTGACTGATCTAATGAGATTACTGGAACTAAGGCATTCACAGGTGAGTTATTTTGATATTTTAATAATAGCTCTCAAGACTTAGCTCAGTGTCTCTCAAAGTTGGATTACAGTGGAAGGGAGTGGTGGGGAGCAGGTATAGGATGGAAGAAAGGGTTGGAAATATATTGTTGAGGGTCTAATAGTTTTTGAGACGTTTAATTTTTGTATTTTCACTTTAATGTTAATCAGTACTTGATCATGCATTTTAATTTGCCATTCCACTGGCACCCAAGTAATCACCAACTTTTGGTGCAATATTTCAAAAGTGGGGTATAATCTCAAAGATTCAGATAATTTTTTCTTCTAACATGAATCACTTTGTTCCTCAAATTGGGAAGTACTAACTTAAGAAATAGGCATTGTAGGAATGTGAGTGTTGTTTATGTATCTGGAAGCACCAAGAGGAGAGACTCAGAAACGTAAGACCTAAGTCCTGCCCTCAAAAACCCACAGGCTCATTGGAAAAACAGCACAGGAACACTTAAGAAATGAAATTCAAGCATGAAGTAACAACATGAGGTATGTCACAAGGTGGTATGTTATTAGTATTATTATTACTATTATTATTTTATGAGACAGAATCTCACACTGTCGCCTAGGCTGGAGTGCAATGGCATGATCTCGACTCACTGCAACCTCCACCTCCCAGGTTCAAGTCTCTGGCCTCAGCCTCCTGAGTGGCTGGGATTACAGTTGCCCACCACCACGCCCAGCTAATTTTTGTATTTTTAGTACAGACGGGGTTCCACCACGTTGGTCAGGCTGGTCTCGAACTCCTGACCTGGTGATCCACCCACCTTGGCCTCCCAAAGTGCTGGGATTACAGGCGTGAGCCACCACGCCCAGCCATTGGTGTGTTATTAAGAGATGTGTACACTACTTTCTCCAGGAGATCACAGAGCTTTCCCTATAGGAGTAATCAATGGAGGCATCCTTGTTGGGGAAGGGTCTTGGTGGTGGATGCTGGTCTGGAAATTGATCAAGGCCTTAAGTAAAAGTTAGGAGGTATATTTCCAGAGTAGAAAAAGAGAGAGACAGAAAGAGAGATTCTAGGCATGAAGAAAGCCCAAGAGTTCACAAAGTCTTGAGCTTGGGATAGAAATCAGACTGGACCAAGTGGAGGGTTATAGGGGACAATGCTCATTTAACAAAATATTTTGTTTATATTATGTGATGTTTTAAAAATGTATCAAGAAAACATTATGGGCAAAATCAGAACACAGTTGGACTTCCTTACGTTTATGGGGTTTTTTTTCCTTTTTTCAATTGATACACGTATTTGTACATATTTATGAAGTATACATGATATTTTGTTACATGCATGGAATGTGGAATGATCAAGTCAGGGTATTTAGGGTAGACATTACCTCAAGTATTTATCATTTTTATGTGCTGGGAACATTTCAAGTTCTGTCTTCTGGCTATTTTGAAATATACAATACATTGTTATCGACTGTAGTCACCCCACTGTGGTATAGAACATTAGAACTTATTCCTCCTATCTAACTATATGTACCCATCAACTAAGCTCTCTTAATCCCCTTCCCCACCAGCATACCTTCCCAGCATCTGTTATCTATCGTTCTCCTCTCTACCTCCATAAAATCAACTTTTTTTAGCTTCCATATATGAGTGAGAACGTGCAATATTTGTCTTTCTCTGACAGGTTTATTTCACTTAACATAATGACTTCCAGTTCCATCCATGTTGCTACAAATGATATGATTTTATTCCTTTTTTATGGCCAAATAGTATTCTATTTGTGTGTTTATATCACAGTTTTAATCCATTTGTCCATTGATGGACACTTAGCTTGATCCCCTCTGTTTGCTACTGTGAATAATGCTGTCATAAACTGAGAGCACAGGTATGCCTGTGATGTACTGAATTCTTTCTTTTAGGTAAATACCCCATAGTGGGATTGCTGGGTCACATGGTAGTTCTATTGTTAGTTTTTTGAGAAATCTACATACTGTTTTCCATAATAGCTGTACTAATTTACATTCTCACCAACAGATCCTTGCCAGCATCTGTTACTGTTTTTGTTTTTTTGGTTTTTTTTTTTTGTCTTTTTAATAGTAGCCATTCTAACCGGGGTAAGAAAATGTCTCATTGTGGATTTCAATTTGCATTTCCCTGATGATTAGTGATGTTCAGCATTTTTCATATACCTGTTGGCCATTTGTATGTCTTCTTCTGAGAAATGTCTATTCATGTCCTTTGCTCACTTTTTAATGGGATTATATGGGTTTTTTTTTTCAACTGTTGAGTTGTTTGAGTTCCTCGTACATTCTGGATATTAGTCCTTTGTCACATTAATAGTTTGCAAATATTTTCTCCAATTCACCAGGCCGTCTCTTCACACTGTTGATTGTTACCTTTGCTGTGCAGATGCAGAAGCTATTTAGTTCAACATAGTCCCATTTGTCTAGTGTCATTTTTGTTGATTGTGCTTTTGATGCTCTTTTATATTTATGGAGGATAGAGGTGAGACATCATAATCATATCAGTGTTAAGGACATTGAAAGGTTGAATGCAGATCTTTAGTAGCAGATAAAGCTGGGACCATATTTTGGAAGACTTGAATTCCAAGTGAAACAGTTGAACTTGCATATCTTGATGTGCAAAGGGCTTCGAGGACAATGACTACCTCAAGTTCTCTGGGTCTCTGGAGAAAAATATTTCTCATTTTACATACCTAGTCTAATACTTGATTTCGTATCTTTTACTGCATAGTGTACATTTTAAAAACTACACATGTGAGTTTTCTGGTGGTAGAAATTATGCCTGTTTGTTTCATTACTATTGTTAATTGGTATTAGTTGGAAGAGATTATGTCCCTTTAAGTGCAAATCCTCCCTTGCAGAATAAATCCTAAGACAACTGGTGATGTTTATTGCTTCTATTAGCTTGATAATCTTAAAACAATCTTGATGCCATTTACACAACTTTTTCATTCCTCCATGTTACCGGACCATTACTTAGCCATTATGGGTTGTTACATTGTGCTTAGGATCGTGAAGATCTGACAACATGGTGTCCTGAGTCACACATATCTGTGAAATGAGTGAATACATGAATAATTAGGAAGGATACATGATAGGTAAAGATATCCCAAGATTGGCATTGAGAGGGAGGTTGAAATAGATGATTGCTCAGCTCTATTCCAGTTCTAAGAATTTTCCTTGCGTTGGGGAAGGCAGGGAAGAGGCCATTCAATTCTCTAATGGCAGTCTCTCAAAAGAGACCTGCTTTATCCCCTTTCCCTAGAGTTTTCTTAAAAAGATACCACCACCCTTGTTAGTAGTATATTTCAGTTTCTCCAAGCTTCAGAGAAAAATTTTCTTTCTAATAGCCAACTCAACTCCCTAAAACCACATTAAGCACATCCTGTCTGCCTGCTTCTTCAATGACAACAATTCCCCTCAGGGTCATGGTAAGGCTACAGATGCTCTTCCACTTACAGTGGGGTCACCTCATGATAAACCCATCACAAGTTGAAAACACTCTAAGTAGAAAATGCATTTAGTACATCTAACCTACTGAACATCATAGCTTAGCCTAGCCTATCTTAAACATGCTCAGAACACTTCCATTAGCCCACAGTTGGGCAAAGTCATGTAACACAAAGCTTATTTTATAAGAAAGTGTTGAATATCTCATATAATTTATTGAATACAGTACATTGTAGAACACAGTATTGGTCATTTACCCTGATGATCGCACGGCTAACTGGGAACTGTGCTTGCCGCCACTGCCCAGCATCAAGAGAGGGTACCGTGCCACATATTGCTAGCCTGGGAAAAGATGAAAAGTCAAAATTTAAAGTACAATTTCTACTGAATGCATATTGTTTTTGCACCATTGTAATGTCAAAAAATGTAAGTCAGGACTGTCTGTATTGCTAAAGCCAGCCTAAGATTAAAATCCATAGAAGGACTTAATGGGGAGGAAGGGGAGGCATTTATAGAAAAGCCATTCAAGGTGATGTGGTTCTGCAGGAGGCTGAAGAGCCCCAGGGATTCACTAAGAAAGCGTAATCACATTGAGCACTGCAGATCGCCAGGCTGGCGTCACAGCCCAGAGCATGGCCCGAATGAAGGTGGATTGCTTCAGTTATCTGGGCATCTTGATGAATGGGTACTGCACACACTCGGAGGGAGATGAGAGGAAACGAGCCAGAGATTAATCACTTATGGCATCAATGAATGGAGAGTGTTTAGAGTCTGTGGTAGACAGAGGGGCAACAGCAGACAGGAACCTAGGGTAATCAGGCCACCATTGGGAAAAAAAGTGGGCAAATGTAACACCAAGAACCATCTTTGTTAGGCTGATTTGCATAAGGGTAGTGACAATTGAAGTAGCCCAGGTAGGGAAGAACAGTGGAGTTCAGTCCTGGGAAGTACCCAGGCTAGAGGTCTGGGAGCCCCAAAGGTAACCCCAAACCAGAGAAGGAGGGTCTCAGAAGCAAAAAGAGGAAGATGCCAAAAATAGGGTAAGAACAGGAAATGAGAATGAATACAAGCAGCCTCCTGGAGGCTTCTAGAAGATAAAGCAGTGTGCAATCCCCAGCGTTTCCCAGAATTTCAACAACTGCTCATTATTAGTGGGATCTCAGTTCTTCTCTGCCCCAAAATTAGCAGGGGATGGAAGGAAAGGAAGGAAGAAGGGAAGGAAGGAAGGAGGAAAGGGAGGGAGGGCCTTAAGAAAGGGCTATGAGAAGACTCACATGATTTCCTTTAAAAACCATTTGTCTTAACAGAAATGTACCTGGCCCATGGATCCACTTGAATTTTTTACCACCTGGTGTTGAGCCCTGTAAAGTGCTATGAAAACTAGCACAGCCTCACTTGGGACTGAAAGAAAATAAATCACAGGCAGGATTTTAAACGAACATAGAAAACACAGCACAAGCAATCCTAGCTGTTTGAGCTGCTGAATCCTGCAACCTTCAACTATGGCCTGGAGACAATGGGGCAGAGGGATGATCGTTTCCCAGGTTACTGATTGTTGGGAAACGATTCTGTGAACTTCACATAAGCAGATTTTGTTCAGAATAATAACAAGAAAAACATTGAGAAATGGAAGCGGAACATGAATAGGAAAATAATGGTTAGATGACCTCACAGGAATGCATACCCAATGATATGGCTCACGTGCAGAGAGGCGGCACTCGATTTTGACTCTAAGTTACCTAGCAGCATAAGCAATGAGGAAAATAGTTGCCAGAGCCTTCCTGTCCACAGGACAAAAACAAACCCCTCATTCAGAGGAAGCACAGCTTTTTCAGATGCTGAAACCTTGTATATTTTTTTCTGGGCCAGTCTCCTCACGAGCATCCTGCAGTGTTACAGTCAGGAAATTTCATGTTTATGTCTTTGGACTCCACGCTGGTGATTTCAGACCCATGGCAGCAGCAGCGGCAGCATTCCCGGAGGGAAAGGAACCCAGAGGTATCACTGACGCCCTGCTGGACGGAGGGGCTTCTGTGGCTGCTACCATTACTGCCGCTTCCTCAGAACCAAACCCCAGAATCAGAGGAAGAGCAGTAGCTTCCAGAACGAAATGCCACCTGTGTGGTGCCACTGTGGGAGATCTTGTTCCTGACATGTAGCTTCAGCCACCCCATGGCCCAAGTCAACCCAACACACCCCGGGGCAGGAAGGATCCGGTCACCTGGGAGAAAGCCCTGAATGAACCAAAGAATAACCAAGGGAAGAAACAGGTAGAAAATAACGAAACACCCCTGAGATATTAAAGATGTCAATTCAAGAAAAGCAGCCACTAAGGGTTGTAGCAAAATGAAGCAATAAGAGAAGAGGGCCTGGCAGCTCCTTTCTGGAAGGACGCTGGATGTATTTGCCTCCTTTGCTTCTGCCTTTGGGTAGAGAAATGCAGAAATGCAATCCCTCAGTGGCTGGTTAGCTGGTTAGATGGTGGCCCGTTTTTCAGGGCTGCTGGACAGGCGTTAGTGTTCAGATTTTGACTTGGATTCAATTAACCTGGGCTGAACGTTTTACATACCCAGGACTGTCCTGGGTGAGCCACATGTACCAGTTTAATAACTCGAAAATGGGCCGGGCGCGGTGGCTCAAGCCTGTAATCCCAGCACTTTGGGAGGCCGAGACGGGCGGATCACGAGGTCAGGAGATCGAGACCATCCTGGCTAACACGGTGAAACCCCGTCTCTATTAAGAAATACAAAAAACTAGCCGGGCGAGGTGGTGGGCGCCTGTAGTCCCAGCTACTCGGGAGGCTGAGGCAGGAGAATGGCGTAAACCCGGGAGGCGGAGCTTGCAGTGAGCTGAGATCCGGCCACTGCACTCCAGCCTGGGTGACAGAGCGAGACTCCGTCTCAAAAAAAATAAAAAATAAAAAAAATAAAAAAAAAATAAAAAAAAAACTCGAAAATGGGCATTTTTTTTTTTTATTCTCATTTTAAAGTTTGGAAACAGGCTTAAAGAGGGAGGGGCCTGGGAAGTACGCTGTTATTAACTGTTACATTGCCATGGCCCCTGCTGTTGCTGCTGCTGCTGCTACAGGATCATCCACTCTCTTCATTTCCCTGGTTGGTGGAGACAAATCTGGCTGTGGCTCCCTTTAATAGACCCCTTGTAATTCAAAGGAAAAAAGACTTGGCCATGCATAAACACACCTTTCAAAAGAAATATATGAAACTAGATCACTGGATCATGAAAATATCCTTAAATTACTGTACCATATTAAGTAACTGTCTCTCCTTCCCTCTTTCCTTTCCTCCTTTGCTCCTTCCTTCCAGCCCAGGTCTCTGTGAAGGATTTACAGTAGATACAGTGTCCCCTGACCAGGCCATGAGGGATTCGAAGCTGAGAATTACACAGTCCCTGCTCTCAAGAGCTCACACTCTGTTGAGGAGACAAAGAAGATATTGGGTGATTTCCACACACTTTGTGAAGTGCTGGCACAGGGGCTGGAGGGTCAAGGAGAAATATAGCAAACAGATGTGAGACAGGGCCTGGGGAAGATGCTGTGGGAGTAACCACAGGCTAGGATGGAAGCCCCAAGAGTTTTGGCTGGTTCCAATACGGTGAGATTTTGTCTAGAGACATTGCATCAGAAAATGCATCAGACACTTTTGGCTGATGCAATTGGGTGTGTAGGTAAGGACCAAGGCATCTAGTGGAAAGAGGCCAGAGATCTTGCTAAACATCTTACAATGCACAGGACTGCCCCCAGCAACAAAGAATTATCCAGCTTGGAATGTCCAAAGTTGAGAACCCCTGCCCTGGAGTCGGGAAGAGCCCCTGAAGGTTCTAGGTGGGGCAGTGAAACAGTCAGATGTGTTTTCAGATGTCTTGTCAATATTAGAGAAATTAGGAAACTGCTGTTTCTTTCAAGTGGAATTTGTCTAAGGAATGGCTGTTGGAGCCAGTGAGCTGAGGGTCTGGAGGGTGAGAATTACACCCAAAGGAGCGTGGTGCCATGGCAAGTCCTGAACCAGGCATCAGTAGTCCTGGCCTGACTTCAGCTCCTCCAGCCACAGGCTGGGTGACCATGGGCAGGCATGACAACTCCCTGAGCCTCCCTTTCATCATCTACAAAATGAAGCACAAGGATATATACTGTTCTGGCCTTATTCCTGTGTTACTGTGGTATCAAATACAATCGTATTTATGAAAGAGAGTGAAAAAATGTAGATGAAGGATATTATTGTACTGTAAAGAACATCTTTTAAACAATTATACAACAAATATAGGCTAATTATAGTGAAGTAGAAAATACAGTGAAGCAAAAAGAGAACAAAAAAACTCACCCATTAGCCATCCCTTCACCATCCAGAAAAAAACAGTTAACATTTAATTGTATATTTTTAGTTTTCCAGGCTTGTGTGTGTATGCGTATGTGTGTAATTTTTCATTTAAAAATCAGATTATGCTTTCCCCACAAATAGGCATTACAAATAGCATGTTACATCAGTAAAATGTTTCTATGCTATTATTTTGACACAGGGTGTCCTCTGTTGTTAGATTGTTGTGTCATTTTCAAATGTTCCACATTGGCAAACATTGCTTGGAGTTTAAATCCTTATGGGTTTAAATTCAATTAAAGTGAAAGATGTGGAGATGAGAAATGCCTTACAGTGGGGCACACAGCACAACCAGCACCCATACCTGACCCTGTGCCCTCACTGCTGCTGGTGGGAACTGTAGGAGTAAAGAGAATTTTCCCTCCCCTCTGAAGGTTTAATCTACTAAAATAAACAGACAATAGACAGATTAACAGAAAAAAGGCATACATATTTATTAATGTGCAGAAGCACAGGAGCTGTACAAAATATGAGTCTCAAGGGAAGGGTCAGATGGTTGAGGCTTAACTACCCTCTTCATAGGGAAGAGGGAAGAAAGGGGATGTAGGCAATTTTGAGGAATAGTAAATGATTTGTAAGGGAATTGAATGAGCCCAAAGAGCAGACAATGGCCTGGGACAGTGTTCCTCTGAGCTCTGGGGAGGTGGTGGGAAGGTGAGGGGCAGAAGTGCACTATGAACAGAGGTTGTCTTATTATGCAGATAAAGTCTTCCAGGAGTTTCCCTCAGAAGAACAGATGAAATATCTATCTGGGTGTGATGACTTTAGGTATTTTCTCTTGTGGTCACTCTTTCCTGGTTATTTGATGAGATTTCTAGGGAGGGGATTTTGAGACAATTGTATTTCTTTTGGAAGAAGATTTTCTCAGTCAGATAAGGGAACTTCCAGAGAGAGAGAGAGTCCCTCCCTATGCTTAGGGGAGGAAGGTTAGAAAATCCTTGGCTCTGAGGTTTGAGTCTAAGGCCTTTTGATTTCCCTTAGTTCAAAGGGCTCTGTAGCCCAAAGCACCACAGTTTGGGGTATTGTTTTCTGAGCCCCATCAAAATATTTATGTGGGATCCTAGAGTATCAGGCAAACGAGGAGTAATAAATTCTTGCCACTTCTCCCCCTGAAGATTCAAGTCACTGAAATGTACTGACAATAGGCAGATTAACAGGGAAAAAAAGGCATGCAAATTTATTAACTTGCATAAGTACAGGAGCCATACAAAATATGAGACTCAAGGAAGGGTTAGATGTTGTGCTTGTACCTTTGTCATTGTAATTTTGCTTGCTGTTTAAGAACTGGGGGAAAAGTAGGCAGGTGGTTCACCTGGAGAGGCACCTGGTGCATTTCAGAAGCCTTGGATGGAGGGAGGGGGACAAGGGTTGAAAATATACTTGTCAGGTACTATGTTGACTTCTCGGGCAACAAGATCATTAGAAGCTCAAACCTCAGCATTGCACAGTATACTCATGTAACATGTACCCTGGAATCTAAAATAAAACGTAAATAAATAACTGAAAAAGCCCCACAAATGTCCCCTAAAAACCATCTCAGTAGCCCCAGCTGAGGCCACATCACCAAAGCTCAGCCAACTGAGAATGGTTTGCCTATTACTTGCTTTACTTCCGCGGTTAACCCAATGACTTAGAAGCTGCAACAACATAATGACTGTGGCATCCTTCATCTAGGAAGGGGCTGAGCTGACCCAGCAATGGGGTGGATCGACACTGCTCCACCCACACTGTCTGAACCACTTTCCCTTGTGGCTGATGGCAGAGGGCTGAAAGATGGAGGTCCCCATTGGTGGCGCTGGCCTCATGTTAGGACTCAAGAAACTTGCAGTTCATCTGTCCCAGAGACAAATTTGAAATATGATAGAAGCTCCAATGCAGAACCGTGTGGGCCAGCAAAACAACAACAACAACAACAACAAAACAGCAACCACCTAAATGTCCAAAACAAAATGGGGGACTATTATCAGGGGCACATTGATTTCCTAGAATATCAATCTCTCATTTTAAATGATAACTGTTAAGACTATAAACCACATCTAAAATTCTTATGAAGTCTTTTCATTCTAAGAGAGACAAACAAGGCAGACAATTTTATAGAGAATAAAACTCCTACTGTGTTTAAAATTGCATTTGTATATGAAAAGGGAAATAGTTGCAGCAGCTCTGTTAGGTGGGACGGGGAGATTTTTTTCCTCTTTTTTTCTAAATGTTCTGTAATGTGATTATGATTGCACAGTGATTATAAGTGTGTGTGTGTGTGTAAATGTGCAAGGAGGTAAGTTCTGGGTCCTCTCTTTGCATATCCAGACCCTGCAGGCTCTGTACTTGTCTCCTTCAGGCCAGCACTGAGGGCTGGACACCTACCCCAGATCCGAATCCTGCCCTCCCTTGAGCAAGGCATCCCAGGGAAGAAACACAGAAAAACAGGCAGGGAGGAAGAGGGAGGGGACACAGGGACATGGGACAAGGAGGGGGCAGAGAAAGAATGGAGATGGAGGCCAAGGGGAGGGGAGCAGCTGGGCCCCACCAGGGCTGCTACTCAGTTGAGGAGGTGACTGGGGAAGTCCCAGCAAGGGGTACTGTGTCCCCAAGAAGACTGCTTATGCTGTCCTTGGAGATCACACCTGGGCTGACAGGCCCAAGATTGAAATATTGAAATTTTCTCCTTGTAGAGACAGCTTGGAAGCCAATGCAGAAGTGAATCCCCAACTGGGTTCCATAACTCCTACTGGGGTAAACCACTCCAGTTTCACAGACACAGCTGGGACAACCCCAGACCAGTCCTGATTTCCTGAGGTCCTCTGTCCACCAGAGGCCCCTGTGCCCCCAACCTGGATCCAGACCCAGCAGGAAGAGCAAGGAATCTTCTGAAGGCCACGGTCTGCATGCTGGGAGCCCTTAACTGAATCTACTGAACTCTAGAATCTTCCTGCTCACTTGGACACAATTGCTTGGGAGGCCCAGGTGGCCACACGAGCTCCAAGAGCCCCCTCTCTGCAGGTGGGCCCTGAGGTGGGCAGGGTGGATGGGGAAGGCATTGTTCCCTTGGCTCCAACTTGGGTTGGCATTTCTGGAAGTTAGGGGGTGTGTGTGTGTGTGAGTGTGTGTGTGTGTGTGTGTGTGTGTGTGTGTGTGTGTGTGTGTTGGGGGATTCCTAGCCTCCAGGTCCCTCCCCAGATTCCAGCCCATCAGGCAGTGGTGAGGTTGGCTCTGGGGTGCCGGGCAGGGGGTGTGGGGCCCTGGAGCCTCTGCCCTCTTCCTCCCTCCCACTGAGTCTCTCTGCGGCTCCCACCCCATCCCCGTGTCTCTGCTCTCCCGCTTCCCTCTCAGCTCCCCTCTGGCCATTATGGCTCAGTGGTGATCACCTACTGATGCGTTGATGTTCATGTACTTGGACTCTCTCCTCCTCTGAGTATCTTTGTTTTGTTGCCATCTATTGGCACCTGTATCTGTGTCTCCCTCACTATGAACTTTGTGCCCACCCTGGCCCCACTCAGTTTCCTCTGGGAACCCAGGGCCTCCCAGCCGGAGTGAGCAAGGCCCACCTCCCACCTCTCTGCAGTGCCAGGCCCTGTCCCTGCTCCTACCCAGCCTCTCCTCCCCCCAACTCTCTCCATGAGGTGCTTGAGGGTCATGCTGGGCTTCCAGCAGGTCGCAGAAGGACACCAAGGAGGAGGCCACCACGTGCCCCTGCTCGCTGCAGAGGGACAGGCACGGGGGCTGCTCTCACAGCCGGTGCACTCTGCACTTGTCTTCTTCAGGCCAGCACTGGGGACTGGGCACCTACCCCAGATGGACTCCTGCCATCCCAGGAATAAGACCTCCCGGGAAGGAAAGCAGAAAATAAGGCAGGGGAGGAAGCGGGAGGTGAGATAGGGACATGGGACACGGACGGGGCGGGGAAAGAACAGAAAATGATTTTGCATCTGTGGAAAGAAAAATGCTGCCTGGCCAGTGGGATGGTGTGGATAGGCCCAGGTGTTGCTGCCAAGCCCTACTCCCCTGGGTGATTAACAGAAATGAAGCAGTGGAGAGGAGGGAAAGAGAAAAATGCCTTCTACCTCCATATGTGCCGAGTTTGAGCCCTGCACCCACTTGAATGGCACAGACACTGGGCAGGAGGTTCAGAATGGGAGCATCCTGGGGTGCATGGAGGGCCTGCTGCTCCAGGAATCCAGGTCTGGGTTTTGGGGTGCAGGCAGTATGTGTTTTTCTTACCACAAGCCAGAACCATGATCCCTCTGGAAAAGGTCGGCTCCACAGCTGTTTAAAAATCCCCTGGGACTTGGAGATAAATGATCCAAGTCAGGCTGTACTAACAGCTCCGTTTTGGAGCCAAGCAGGAGGTGCGACCACGTGGGCCACCGCTCCATCCTCAGGCCCATCCATCACTGCTCGGCCACAATCCCAGGGGCCACCAGCCTCTCTAACCATGCTGTTTCCATTAGAGCATGATTGTGAAACTTCCGGAAGAGAGAGGCTGGCAAAGAACACGCACTCGGCCAGGAGAGCCGCCCAGCCCACACCAGGGCAGAAGGCCTTCAAGGTCTCACCGTTGCCCCTCTTGGGTGGGGCTGGGCTGGTTTTCCACCAGATGGTCCCTGCGGAGATGCAGGAACATTCCCTAACCCGGGAGCCACCTCGGAGGGGAGGGGGTGCAGGGAGAGCTCACCTAGATGGCTCCACGCACCTGTCCCCAGCCCGGCTCCCACTGGGCTTAACACATTCCCCCATGAAATCACGTGCATGCAGCCAAAGCAGTGCCAACAGGGAAGTGCTTTTTATTTTAACCTCAGGCTCTCACAACCAAAGTGAGTTTGCTCAGTGTGGTGAGGGAGTGTGGTGTTTGCAGTGGCCCAGGACAACTGGGGGTGCCAGGGAGGACCTGCACAGAGGAGCATTTGGGGAGCACCAGAGACAGGAGGCAAGTGCCCCTGCAGGAGCCCACAGAGATGGGGAGCCCCCAGCTGCTGCAGTCTCTTTAGCTTGGCTAAAGAGGGATTATGCACCTGTTTAATCTGGAGAGAAAGGCTGCCTGCAAGTTATGGCTGTTTTGCTCTAACACACCCCATTAAATATTCCTGGAATCCAAATGCAAAAGGAACAAAATAAAACCACTTTGAAGTTCCAGGCTAGGGCAGATCTGGTGGGGGTGGGGTTCGGGTCCAGTTGGACAGTCTGGGCAGCGAGGGCTCTGGGCAGGGGCCGCCCCTTGCACTCTAATTGGGTGTGTCTGGGCACCTGTTTGTCCTGGCATCTGCAGGAAGTGGGGGGAGAGAAGGATGGCCTCCTGGGTGCAGCTGCTGCCTACATTGGAGGAGGGAAGGAAGAGCCTCTGGCCAGGGCGTGCCTGGGTGGACTGACTTCCTGAGAGCTCAGGCAACCCCCGTCTGCAGTGAGGCAGATGCTTTCACAGCACTAAATGCTGTGGATGCATGAACTCATTTCATCCTCACAACAAACCTACAGAGTGGGTATCCTGATGGCCCCCATGTTACAGATGAGAAGACCAAGGCACACAAAATTAAGTGACTTAAGCACACAGCAAGGAAGCAGCAGAGCCAGGATTCGAACCCCCGGTCTGGCTGCAAAGTCCCTGCCCTTAACCAGGATGTGCCCCTGTCTCTTTAATTGCATTTTAAAACCGATTATTTGACCCAAGAGATGTTCAGCAGTCATGCCCCACCCCAGCTGGCTCTCACCCCCTGGAAGCTTCCCCAGCCTGTGACCAGCTTTCTCTCCGGGTCACACACCCCCTCCTGGCCCCAAATCACCCCAGCGCCTGCTTCCTGCGGTATTCCCCACCTCGGGAAGTGGAAGGTCATGCAAAGCCTGAGGGCCCCTATGAAGCAAACACAAGAAAGGCCAACGCCCCCCACTGGCCAGTCCCAGGATTTACTAGATCGTGAATAACAGGTTTCTTTAAGGGAGCTGTGAAGGCGGTATCCTGCCACCACCGGTCACCCCCAGCAGTGGGTGCCGATGGGAGACTCTGAGGACCAAAGGGCTGGGGTGGTGGAGTGAAACTGCCCCCTGTAACCTCCCCAAGGATCAGACACCACTTCCTGCATTTCCTTACAGCCATCTGCCTTTCCCCAAGGCCAGAGCTAGTCTTTCTTGGAATCTTGGGAAGAGGCCTCTTTGACCCAAACTCACCCTCACCACCTGCTGAAAGTGTCCACTGGAATATGGTCTCTTTTTCTCCAAGTGACTCATCCAGCCTCCGCACTGTTACCAGAAATATCTTTCCAACACAAAAATCAGATTAGGCCTCTCCCCTGCTTCAAACAATTTCAAATCTCTTGGCGCCAGCTTTCCACAGGAAACAGCCCAAATATCTTATGATGTCCTACTAGGCCCTTCAGAGTCCAGCCCAATCCCCTGGCCTCTGCCTACTTTAGCCAGAGCAGAAAGACCATGATTGTTTCCAGGCATCAATTATGCTGCCTTCCCTGCCCAGTGACCCCTCAGCCTGGTATACATCTCTTACTCAAAGACCCATTCAAACATCTCCTTCAGGGCCTATACTCATCCACCTCTCTCCGTGGGCAAAAAAATAAATACATAAATACATAAATAAATAAATAAATAAATAAATAAATAAAAAACCTAGCAGAACCCTTTGCACATACATCTTATCATAACCCCTTGTGTCTCACTCATTCATTGAAATGTCTGTTTTTCCACTCTGACGAGCTTAAGAGGAGGCTTAATCTTTGTATTTTCAGCACCCAGTATCAACAAGGCTGTTGAAATGCAAATATTTGGGAGAAACCCTTTGAACCAATAATCTCCAAAACCAACAATATGAATGCATTTATTTAGTTAGCTCTAGCAGAGAACACACTTGGAGACATCCACCTCTGGGCTGGGGGATTTGTGATGTGACAGGAAGGAAACCTGTGCTCCAGGATAGAGTCTTGCCATGGGGCTGGTACTCCTGAGACAGCTGCAGGGACTGGGCAAGCTGGAGGGCAAAAACCACCCTTTGTTAGGCTTTCCCCAGCCCAGCCCTGCCTAAGGGAACCCATTCTGCCCCCTGACTCATCTACTGAAGGCCCTTCCTCTCCCCGCGAGGTTTAAAACCTGTCCATTGGTGTCTGCCTCCTGACATGACAGAAAGCAGCCCTGGACACCTCCTCCAGGTACATTGCAGGTAAGTATAGGCCATCCCCATCTGCAACTCCTCTTGATAGAGGCAGGGGCAGACAAAGGCCTAGGTAGATAGAGAAGGGTCCCCAGATAATCTCTGACCTGCCTTAAAAGTGTTTACAGCAGACGTTTTGTGCAGGCAAGGAAACCTGCACAAGGGGCCTGCCTGGGCCCATCTGCAGCAGACTGGAGGCCCACATGTGCTGGGGGAATGGGGTGGAGTCACCAGGAATTGTCACCTTATGAAGGGGGCGGAGCCTCGCCTCTTCAGCTCGTGTTTGGGGGCCCTGGTATTCAATTTGGGAGCTGGAAACCTGTTTGCAGGACCCCCTCTCTTTGCTGAGAGCTTTTCTTTTGCTTCATACATTCTGCCCTCCTCACCCTTCAATGTGTCCGCATGCTTAATTTTTTCCTGGTCGTGAGACAAGAACTCGGATTTAGCTGACTTAAGGAGCAAAACTCCTGCATCTCTGTCCTGTGAGCAGCATGTTCCCTTCCCTAATGTCTCCACCTCAGACTCCTCTGGTCTGGAGGTCATTTCAGCTGTCTAGCTGGAGGCTAGCTGTGGCGCCATAGAAAACACTGCCTTTGGAGCCAAATCAATGGGAGTTTAAATTCTGTCTCAGCCTAAGTCTCAGTTTCCTTATCTGCAAAGTGAGAGCAAAGAATCACTCCTCTTTGGGAGGCCTAGGCAGGCAGATCACCTGAGGTCAGGAGTTCTAGACCAGCCTGGCCAATATGGTAAAACCCCGCCTCTATTAAAAATACAAAAAATAGTCAGGCCTGGTGGCATGAGCCTGTAATCCCAGCTACCCGGGAGGCTGAAGCAGGAGAATTGCTGGAACCCGGGAGGCAGAGGCTGCAGTGAGCTGAGACTGTGCCACTGCACTTCAGCCTGGGTGACAGAGCGAGACTCCATCTCAGAACAACAACTACAACAAAAGAATCACCCCTGAGGGTTGATGTGAGAAGCAGAGATGATGTGCACAGAACTTCGGCGAGCAGTACCTGCTCACTCTGGGGTCCCATGGTCTCCTTGCCCTTCCCTTAACGATGGTGAATGGCAGCTAACCATGGCATTAGGACCATGAGCCTGGTCAGAGAGGTACATATGTCCAGGTCACCCCTGAGCCATGCCATGCACAGCACACACACGAAGAACAGTGTACAATCCCATTTTTGCAAGAAAAAAATAAACATCTACATTTCAATGAATATGCCCAGAAAACATTTGGAAGGATAAATACCAAAATATTAATAGTCTTGGGGTTCTGAGTGATTTTTTTTTCTTTTAGTTATGTATTTATCTACTTTTTTCTCCATGTGTTGAGTAACAATAAGAACAAAAATTAAACCACATGTGATAGAAATCTGGATGCAATATGGTCCTTAAATTCAAAGCACCATCTGGGATTTGCGTGCCAAAGAATCGTGGTTTACAACTGCAGATGGCTGTAGCCTCCATGTGGAAGGAATTAGGATAGCTGAGCATGTCCTCATCTCAGGAAAGTCCCTGTGTAGACTTAAGGTAAATGCCACTCCCTAAGTCAAAGCTCTCCCATAGCCGCTGCATATAAAGAGGTTTTTTAACAGTGATAGCACTGTTGCTTAAAACAAATTTTCCATTAGATAAGTAGTTTTTCGGATTTAATTAAGTTGTGGTTCTAATTCGTTAGGTGAGCTCTATGTCGAAAACTCTAGGAAAACTTGTAAAACAAAGTCATTCGGCAGTTCGAACTCTCACTTCCTTGTATCTTTCTATTTTATAAATTTCCACATTAGTTGGTTTTCTTGCAGCTAGAAATTCCTCCACTCACTAGTGAAAACTGGTCCTATTAGGATAAACGCCACCACATTTATTTCAGGATAAATCTCTGACACCGTGGCCTCCCTCTTTGGCATCAATATGCTGGAATGCACTGCAGCAAGGGAGGTGATGACATTTCTGTGTCTATGAAAAGCATATGAGGCAATTTTATGGGGTAGCTTCTCATCAGGCCTGCTCAGAGTCAAGGCAATAGACTAAATTAACTCTTGACAGCCTTTTCAGTTCTGCAAGTCTACCAAATTTATTGTAAAGAGGCATTCTTTTTTTTTTGTAGTTCCTTATCCCTCCATGAAAAGAAATTGGAGGAACACTTGGCCTGAATTATTTTAACATAAAGATCAGCCAAGTTCAGGTGCCAAAGATTCAAATTAAGAGTTATGAATCATAATAAAAATAACCTCTTCAAGAGGCAAAGTAATCCTCAAAGTAAGACTATCTAAGATCTATCTACAAATAAACATTTTACAGCATAAACTATTTTTAAGGCCTATTTAATTCAACTTCTCAGTTATATCTTCAATAACCTAGATTCTTTTAGTTTCTCTGCTACCTCTAATATTTTGCCCTTCTCCTCATGGTCACAGGATGGCTGCAACGATTTAGAATCATCACATCCTCAAGCAGAAATGTCCAAAAGCATATTCCTAAATCAATCACAGATGAGAAGAATGGATTTACAGTGAAATGATTTATGAATCCCTGCCTAGGGCTAGGAAGGAGACCTTCCTTTTTCTCAACAGTGGTGTTGGTACTTGAACAAAATTGAGGTTTGTTAAGAAGGAAAAAGGGAAGATGGGGTGGTGGGTAGCCTATTAGGAAGAGCTGTCACAAAGATGGATATGAAATTTATAAGTGACAATACTAGCTAGAAGACTACAGAGACATTCATTTACCATTCTAGGAAAGAAATAATCCAGATCTGAAAAGCTATACCCAGCCAAACTATCAAATAGGAGAGAAAAATAAAGTCAGTTTCAGGTAGGAAGAAATCAGAAAGCTTGTCTTCCATAACCTTTTTGAAGAATAAAAAAAGTATTTGATAATGTATTCTATCATAGCAAAACAGGAATCCAAGAAAGAGGAATATCTATGATCCAGCAAAAAGTGAAATTAACCAAGAAATGCAATGGAAATAAATCTTAGCTGGAAACTCTGCAGCAGGTCTAGAAAACAATAGCTCAAAATTAAAATGAGAAGTATCAAAAGACTCCACCATGTATGTCTTCAAAATGCAAGTGGGTTCCATTATGCAATTCTATTATTAGGAATCTAGAAATTTCTGATCAGATGGGAGCATATGTTTCTTCTGTCAACAACAGCAACAAAAATAAAACAGCTAGAAACTCCAGGGAACATAAGTAGCTGTACAACACCAGAGTACAAACATGAAGCAGAGTTAAAAGTGGCATAATATTGAGCACTTGATTTTAATTTTAAAAAGAATCCATTTGGCCATGAGGATTACAAAGTTTCTTCCCAGTGGCCCAGTGTAGTGAAATAAGATCACATTTTTTTTCCTATGAATATAGTCATGCTTTTGGGGGAGTTCATCAGCAGATGACATTTATTTCAGTGTAACCTTGCAAATGCCGTTTTTTGCTTTATAGCTTTATAATCAGTTTATAGACAAAGTGAGGGAGATTTATAGTCACAGAACAAAGTGTCAAGGTTACAAATCTTGAAGATTTAAAATTAATGTTACAGCTGATAGAAGTTGAGAAGGTTAAGGAAGAAAGTGGGAAAAATGAAGATATGTCAATTTCTCATTTATTTAGGGAAGGGAGTTAATAAATATGGTCTGAATGTTATGAATTTGGAAATAAAAATTTAACAATGAATTTAGAAACTAAAAATTTAACAAACTAGTATCAATGGACACTTAAATGCCCTAATTATAATCTCTCACTACCACTTTCTAACAAAAGTAAACATAACTTCTTGGAGAAATAGTTAATCCAGGCCTGTGGCACCCACAAATGTATCCCATGAGCCTGGACCATTTATTTATACCAGAAAATGAGGAAGGTGCCAAAGACCTGAGGTCAGAAGGAATCAGGAATGACTTGAAAACACTTTCATTGGCCAAAGACAGAACAATTTGAACATCAGTAAGTATTGAAATGCAAGGGTCTGAAACACATCAAACATGAGTTCATCGTGATACTAAATGAAAAAGGAACTCAGCAATAACCATTAGAGGAAGCTAGGCAACAAACTTATCATTTTAAAAACTGGTAATGAAACAAGTCTTAAAGTAATTAAGAATCAAGCAATTATTTCTGCTTTTTCTGTATTTTAGGATAACCAAATAATCAAAGGAGAAATTCTTTCTAGAGAAGCATTTCAACTATTAAAGAAATAAGGACTGAGAGAAGATCACTACCCTTTTTATTCTTTATTTATTTGTATTTGTATACATTTGTGGGATATAAGTGCAATTTTGTTACATGCATAGATTACCTAATGGTCAAGTCAGCTTTTAGGGTATCCATCACCCAAATAACGTACATTGTACCCATTAAGTAATTTCTCACCATCCACCCCTCTTCCACCCCTTCACCTTTCCGAATCCCCATCGTCTATCATTCCACCCTCCACATCCATGTGTATACATTATTTAGTTCCCACTTATGAGTGAGAACATGTGGCATTTGTCTTTCTGTGTTTGACTTGTTTTACTTAAGATAATGACCTCCAGTTCCAACCATGTTGCTGTAAAAGACATAATTTCATTCTTTTTTAAGGATGAATAGTATATCATTCATATACTACGAAAATGTAGTGCACATAAACTACATTTTCTTTAGCCAGTTATCCATTGGTTGACACTTAGGTTGATTCCATGTTTTTGCTATTGTGAATAGTGCTGCAGTAAATGTAGGAATGCAGGTATCACTACCCTTAATGAATGAAAGGATCAAGGCAACAGTCATCAAGAGCTGCTGGAATCATTCGAAGAGAGACAACCAGACATGACGTACCTCCTGGTGGAAGGCAACAGCATTGTATATAAAGTATTTCTGCTAGAAAATTAAATCTCAATCTCAGCAAGTCTTTAGAGCTAATTGCCAATTTATAGGAAGTCTAAGGGATAGAAGAACATGCTAAATGACACCACTGAGTTGCAATTATCAAAATCCAGATGGTGGAAACTCTACAAGTTAAATAACCCAGTTTCTTCAATAAACAATATTACCATAGGAAGAAAAAGAAGACTGAGGACCTATAGATGAAAAGAGTCTAAAAAAGACATGTCAGTTGATTGTATTATAAGGACTGTATTTAGATCCATATTTGAACACACAGAAAAAAAATGAGAATAAAATTTCAATAGTCCCTGGCTATTAAGGAATTATATTTTTTAGGTGTGGTAATGGCATTGAGGTTATGCTTTCTTGAGAATTTTTTTTGTTTGTTTTGTTTTGTTTTTCGGAAAACTTAAACAAAAAATTTAATTTTTTATTTTTTTGTTCTGTATTTTTGTTATTTATTTATTTATTTTGAGATGGAGTTTTGTTCTTGTTGCCCAGGCTGGAGTGCAATGGCACGATCTTGGCTCACCACAACCTCCACCTCCCAGGTTCAAGTGATTCTCCTGCCTCAGCCTCCCAAGTAGCTGGGATTACGGGCATGCACCAAGCCCAGCTAATTTTTTGTATTTTTACTAGAGACAGGGTTTCACCATGTTGGTTAGGTTGGTCTCAAACTCCCTACCTGAGGTGATCCACCTGCCTCAGCCTCCCAAAGTGAGGGGATTATAGGCGAGAGCCACGGCACCTGACCCGGAAAACGTAGACTTTTAATAACTGCTTTTATCACCAGGTTAAGTAATGCAGTTTCAAAGTAGTTAGAAATTTCTGAAAGGGTGTTATAGTTAAAAAAAAAAACAAAAAAAAAAAACAGAAAACAAAACTCATTTGTACACATATATTATCTAGCACTTCATTGGGACACTCCTGCTCAAAAGACCCTGGCCAAATAACTCCCAAACGAAACACTCAACCCAAGGTTGTTTTCGGCCCACTGTTAATGAAGCTGGCTGCAGAACACAAGGCCTCTAAAAGGAGAGGACACAAAGTCAGGCAAGTAGGGGCCGTTGGCAATGCTCAGAGCCAGCCAGACTCCAAACAGGGAGCCCAAGAGGTTTCTTTCTGGGACACTGTACTTGAATTATTGTTCAATTAGTCAATAATAGATCTTCAAAAGAGAACAATTAGTTAACATGATAAGGAGGTTACTGCATTCTTTGGACCATGTGTCATAATTATAGTTAGCAAATTCTGACAGTTTTAATAAAAATAGCCTCCATCATTCTTGAAACTATGAAGATAATTATCCACAGGGCTTTTAATGTTTGCTGGACAACAATACATGACTGATAAGCTATAAATGACACTGTTTTATAAGCTATAAATGGCACTGTTTTATGATATAAAAATACTAGTTTTAAAAATTTATTATTTTTATAGGCATTCACTGTTTGAGTCAAGGTTAGGCTTGTTAAGTGATTAAAGGCAATTTTATTACAGCACCATGTACTTATTTTATTCTGAAAGAATAAAATTCATAAACAGGAACAGCTTTTATATTTGTTTGTAACCTGTAAAATTGAGTTATTTTGCTGATATAAAATACTGAGAACTCAATTGAAGACCATGCCACCTTCCGAAAATGACACACACCTACTTCTTAAATGTGCTAAAGTTGCAGCATGTCCCAGACTTGTCCAGAGCAAAATAAGTAAGCAACTGAAACTATCTTGACTGTCCCTTCCCCAGCAATAGCACTGATTGTGTTGGGAAAAGCCACGGAGCAAGTCCGGACAGCCAGATGGAGGAGACTTTAAAGGCAAAATACCAAAATGGCTCTCTGGTGTAGGTGATTTCTACTTTCACACTCAACTTGTACATGATCCCCTAACCATAATTTCTTTCTCCTTAAGGGGCTGATTTGGATTGACTTGTTGAGAATGGTATCCATTATCTAATGAGTCAGGAGAGAAAGGGATTTCTGTGGTTACATGTAAACTTGTGATAGGTCTGCAGAAGTTACAGGTGAAGAGGGTAGTGAGGAAGTCAGCCACGATCCATCTATGCGAAGGTCACACCAGCTTCATTGTACACTTTGGAGACTTTCTCAGTGGCATTGACATAGATGAGAATCCTTATTTTTTAAGACACACATACTGAAATATATAGATAAAATGATACAATGTCTAAGATTTGTTTCAAAATAATTGGTGAAGGGGAGTGCGTGGAGATATGGATGAAGAGAGATTGACTATGGGTTTGTAATAGAAGCAGAATGCTGGGTATATAGAGATTTACTTTTACTATAGTCCTTTCTCTGCCTTTGTATATGCTTGAAAATGTTGACATTTAAAAAATTTTAGGAGATAAAAGCCTAAGTATGTTATTTAAAGCTAAAAGTTAACCACTAGAAAATCCAAAGTATGATGTAAGTATCAAATATCAAGAGACAGAGGCAGAGGGTTGGTGGGACTTAGTGGAAGTGCAGTCAATTCCTCATCCTTTGAGAGGAGGTCGCAGACACAATCTACAGAGGAAGAATCAAGGTATAGAGATGTACATCGATGATTTAGAATTATGGAGACAACCACTACAAACACTCAGTATTTGTTAAAGGGAGGAGGACAGGAAAAAGGAGGTTTCCTTTCTCATTTTCTATAATTTAGTAGAGTCTGATGCTTTTAACTTATGCACATATTACTTTTTTATTGTGGTAAAATACATGTAACATAAAATTTAGAATTTTAATCATTTTTAGGTGTATGATTCAGTGACATTAAGTACATTCACAGTGCTGTGCAATGTACTTATCCATTTCCACAACGTTTTTCATCATCCCAAATGGAAACTCATTAAACAAAATAACTCAATTCTCCCTTTCCTCAGCCCCCGGTAACACTACTCTTCTTTCTGCCTCTATGAATTTGCCTATTCTAGTGCCTCATATAAGTGGAATCATACAATATTTGTCCATTCATGTCTGGATTGTTTCACTTAGTGGAATGTTTTCAAGGTTCATCTATGTCATATCATGTATCAGAACTTTATTCCCTTTTCATTGTGATAAAGTCAGCATTACATAAAATTTACTATTTTAATTATTTTTAGATGTACAGTTCAGTAGCATTAAGTATGCTCACATTGTTGTACCACCGTCACCCCATCTATTTCCAGAACTTTTTCATCTTCCCAAACAGAAGCTCTGTATTCATTAAACAATAACTACCCCTTCCCTTTTCCTCCTCGCCTCTGGCAACCACCATTCTATTTTCTGTCTCTATGAATTTGACTACTCTAGGTACCTCATGTTAATGGAATTATACAGTATTAGTACTTTTCTGTCTGGCTTATTTCACTTAGCATAATGTTTTCAAGGTTCATCTACGTTGTAGCATGTGTCAGAATTTTATTTCCTGTTAGGGCTTAATAATTTTCTATTGTATGTTTACGTCATATTTTGTTTATCCATTCGTCTGTTTGTAGACATTTGTTTCCACTTTTTGGCTATTGTAAATAATGTCGCTATGAACACTGCTGTGCAAATATCTCTTCAGGTCTCTGCTTTCAATTCTTTTGGGTATATGCCTAGGACTGGAATTGCTGAATTGTATGGTAATCCTATGCTTAACTTTTTGAGGAACTGCCAAGCTATATTTCACAGTAGTTGCACTATTTTATATTCCCACCAGTGAGGGGGAACCCCACAAGTGTTCCAATTTCTCCACTTCTTTGCCAACACTTGCTATTTTCTGGATTTTATAATAACAGTCATTCTAATAGGTGTGAAGTGATATCTCATTTTGGCTTTGATTTGCATTTCCCTAATGACTAGTGATGTTTAACATTTTTTCATGTGCTTATTAGTCAATTGTATCTCTTCTTTGAATAATTGTCTATTTGAGTCCTTAGTCCATTTTTTAAATCAAGTTATTTGATTTTTTGTTTTTGAGTTGTAGGAACTCTTTACATATTCTGGATGTTAATCTCGAATCAGATATATGATTTGCAAATATTTTTTCCCATTCTGTGGGTTCCCTTTTTACTCTGCTATTGTGTCCTTTGATCCACAAGAGTTTTTAATTTTGATGAAATTCAATTTATTTTTTCTTTTGTTTCCTATGCTTTTGCTGTGAGGTCTGAGAATTATTGCCAAATCCAATGTTATGAACCTTTCCTCCTGTATTTTTTTCAAAGAGTTTTATACCTTCAACTTTTATATTTAGGTTTTCGTTCATTTTGAGTAAATTTTTGTGCATGGTGTAAGGTAAAGGTACACATATTACTTTTAAAGTTTAAAATAAACAAGAAAATAATATGTAAAATTATTCAGTGTCACTGATTCAACAGAATGATGATTATCTTTATGAATGACTCCCTTGTGAAATTGAAGCAAAACAGTTACTTTTGTTTTTCTCCTCAGAAAGTCATAGCTTTGAAAATTACATTGTTCTAACTTTTCCTCCTTACGTTTTACAATGACCTTTGGTTGAATTGTATTGGAAAGTCCAAAATAGCCACTGACTAAAAGGGTAACAATGACTCGCTTCCACAGTGGTCTGGGAAACCTCTGCCCTTGACAGAAGTGGGTAGTTTCCAGCCTGCTTTCTACCCAGAAAGTTCAGCTTCTCATTTGGTCCATGAACAGGGATAAACAGATTCTGTAAACCTAGTACACTACACACAGTAGGTGATTAGTAAAGTCTGTTTAGTGTTTGTCTCATTGGTTGTTGACTATCAGATTCCTGGAACTGAGCACATCCCATTAACTGTGGTGCCAGCAGTTGACCAGCCAACCTATGTGCCAGGATATATTATGGGACACAGAGGGGAGGTCAGCATCAGCCTCTCTTGGCAGATCTCCCAGCTCAGGGAAAGAGGGACTCTGCAAGTTTGTCCAGACTTGCAGCTCTCTCCTCCCTCTTGTCTCTGAGGCTGAGTGTTTAGAGTGATCCTATACCCAGGGTACTAGGAGGACACCAGCAGTCCTCACATTAGCAACCCGTGCTGGAGGCCTCTTCTGGGAGACTGTCACCTTTCTGTAGAACTGTCTTGTGAAATGCAACAGCTTCCTTTTAGTGGTCACTTAATCATTTCCTTGTTACCGTGTCATCTAATGCTAATAATAACCTGGGAAGGTGGGTGTTTTGGTCCCATTTTATAGTTGAGGAATCTGAGGGTTAATAAGCATGTTTAAGGTTACACAGATGGAAGTCAAATCCAAACCTGGCTGGCCTCAAGATCCTTCTCTGGACCCTCACAGTATCTAGGCAGTCCCTGATTTCCAGCTTGCATGTCACTGCACTCAGCCTCCAACACTGTCAGGGCATGTTATAAAGGATCATTGCCCAAAGGCCTATCAACACTCCTTGATTTAGGCTTCAGAGCCTCCACCGTTCAGCAGTAATAGGATGAACCCATGCCCCAAGGTTAGAGACAGGTCTTTAGTCTATGAATCCCTCTCCCTCTGCCACCTCCCTTCTGCCCTTACCCATCAAGCTAGCCCTGGTGGTGGGAAACGGTGAGAAAAGACAGAAATAAGAAAGATTAAAGAAACCCTGTTCCCACGTCCTCCCAGCTGAAGTCCCTTACCAATTGTATTAGTCCATTCTCATGCCTCTATTAAGAAATATCCAAGACTGGGTAATTTATGAACAAAAGAGGTTTAGTTGACTCACAGTTCCACATGGCTGGGGAGGCCTCAGGAAACCTATAATCATGGTGGAAGGTGAAGGGGAAGCGAGGCACGTCTTACATGGTGACAGGAGAGAGAGACTACAGGGGAAACTGCCACATTTAAAACCATCTTACTTCGTGAGGACTCCCTCACTATCACAAGAACGGCATGAGGGAACCACCTCCATGATCCAGTCACCTCCCACCAGGTCCCTCCCTTGACACGTGGGGATTATAATTGGAGACGAGATTTGGGTGAGGACACAGAGCCAAGCCATATCAGTGCTGTACCCAGTTGCCTGGTACCTGGCCGTGGGGTTATTAGAGCAAGTGGATAGTGGCCCCATAAAGGAGTTGGCTGGGTGTGTGGGCTCTGGATTGGTTGGTTTGTATGTAAAGAATGAATTCACAGGTGAGTTGTTTACTATCTGGGAATTGTCTAACCCTCATGCTCAGTGAGACACCAGGTGCCAAAGCATCAAAATACAAAAATAAAAGACATGGTGATACAGTGGGGCACTCATCATATGCCAGGGCTCTATGTCACCTAAGTCCCAATAACTCCAACAGGTTAATAATACTGTCACCTTCTCTTTAGAGATGAGACAATAGGCCCAGAGAGATGAAATAACTTTTCCAAGGTCAAAAAACTCATACAAAACTCATCTGGTCTGATTTCAAAAGCAGTTTTTTAACCAGTTTCCAAAGAAGCTCCAATATTGAGGAGCTTCTGCCAAGGAGGGAGGTATCACTGATATCACGGTTCCTGGCCCTTGACCCTGAAGGCCTGGGTGCTCCCTGCCCCATTCCTGATCTCCAACATGTGGGAACTCCCTGGTCTCCCTGGGACCCATATGACTCAGTCCCCTGGTTGGTTTCTCACCAGGAGGCTGGACCCCCACCCAAGGGCCTGCCCAAGCAAAATTTCAGCCCACAAAGCCAAAAACCAATGAAGCTGTGGTGCCTTTGGTCAAGCAGATAACCCAGTAGTCAAGGCCGTAGGCTTGTAAGGCCAATCCCAAAGTTCCAGGCCCCAGAAAGAGTCCCTGTAGTCAAACTCACCCCACTGCTCTACTGATGCAACTGGAAGCAGCACTGACCGGTCTACTAGGATACTGACCCAAGCACCATGAGAGCTCACAGTGCCAATGAGGTTCCTCAGTGCCCTCAGTGCTGGGCATTACTGATTTTGCAGCCATCCACTTCTTCGTTCTACCTCCTCCCTCCTTCCATGCACCTGCAGAGACCAGCCCAGAGCAGGGTTCCCCAGCCCCCGCCCCCACCACAGCCCTGGCACTGCCGAGGAGCAGGTGAGCAACTTTGCAAAGCATTTATTCTCAGATGCCACCACTGAGGCCCAGAAATACAAGCACACCTAGTTTCACTGTACTTCATTATGTTAGGCTTAGCAGATACTGTGTTTTTCACAAATTGAAGGTTGGTGTCAACCCGGTTTCAAGCAAGTTTTCCAGCACCACTTTCCAACAGAATGTGCTCACTTCATGTCTCTTTATCAGATTTTAGTAATTTTTGCAATATTTCAAACTTTTTCATTATATATCTGTTATGGTGATCTGTAATCAGTGATCTTTGATGTTACTATTATAATTATTCTGGTGTCCCACAAGCTGTGTCCATATAATACTGCAAACCTAATCTGTAAATGGTGTGTGTGTTCTGACTGCCCCACATACCGGCTGTTCCCCAATCTCTCTCCTTCTCCTTGGGCCTTCCTATTCTGTGAGACACCAGTATTGAAATTAGGTCAACTAATAACCCTACAGTGACCTCTAAGTGTTCAAGTGAAAGAAAATGTCACATCTCTTACTTTAAACGGAAAGCTGGAAATGATTAAGCTTGGTTATGAAGGCATGTGAAAAGCCAAGATAAGCTGAAAGCTAGGTCTCTTGCTCCAAACATCTAGCCAGATTGTGGTGCAAAGGAAAAGTTCTTCAAGGAAATTAAAAGTGCTACTCCAGTGAACCCACAAATGATAAGAAAGCAATATAGCCATATTACTGATAAGGAGAAAGTTTGACTGGTCTGGATAGAAGATCAAACCAGCCATAACATTCCCTTAAGCCAAAATTTAATCTAGAGCAAGGCTGTAACTCTCTTCAATTCTATGAAGGCTGAGAGAGGTGAAGAAGCTGCAGAAGAAAAGTTGGAAGCTAGCAGATGTTGGTGCATAAGGTTGAAGGAAAGAAGTCATCTTCGTACCAAAGAAGTGCAAAGTGAAGCAGCAGGTGCTGATGGAGAAGCTGCAGCAAGTTATCCAGAAGATCTAGCTAACATCATTGATGAAGGTGGCTACACTAAACAGCAGGTTTTCAATGGAGACAATGTAGACAGCCTTTTATTGGAAAAAGATGCTATCTAGGACTTTTGTAATTAATGAGAAGTCAATGCTTGGCTTCAAGGCTTCAAAGCACAGTCTGACTCTTGTTAGTGGCTAATGCAGCTGGTGATTTGAAGTTGAAGCAAATGCTTGTTGACCATTCTGAAAATCCTAGGGCCCTTAAAAATTATGCTAAACCTACTCTATGTGTGCTCTAGAAAAGGAAAAACAAACCCTGGTTAGCAGCACATATGTTTACAGCATAGTTTACTGAATATTTTAAGCCCACTGTTGAGACCTCCAGCTCAGAAAAAAAAAAAAAATAGTTTTTTCAAAACATTGCTGCTCATTGATAATGCACCCAGTCAACCAAGAACTCTGATGGAGATGTACAAAGAGATCAATGTGTTTTTCTTTTTTTAATGCCTGCTAACACAACGTACATTCCTCAGTTCATGGGATCAAAGAGTAAACCTGATTTTCAAGCCTTATTATTTATGAACTACATTATTTAAGGCTATAGCTGTCATACATGGTGATTCCTCTGATGGATCTGGACAAGGCAAATTGAAAACCTTCTGGAAAGGATTCACCATTCTAGATGCCATTGCAATCATTTGTGATTCATGGAACATGGTTAAAATATCAACATTATCAGGAGTTTAAAACTCGACTTCAACTCTCATGGATGACCTTGATGAGTTCAAGATTTCAGTAGAGGAAGTAACTGCAGATGTGGTGAAAAGAGCAAGAGAACTGAAATTGGAACTGGATCCTGAAGACATGACTGAATTGCTGCAATCTCAAGTCAAAACTTGAATGGATGAGGAGTTGCTTCTTATGGATAAGCAAAGAAAGTGGTTTCATGAAATAGAATCTTCTATTGGGGAAGATGCTATGGACATTGTTGAAATGACAATGAAGATTTTAGAACATTCCATAAGCTGATAAAGCAGTGACAGGGTTTGAGAAGATTAACTCCAATTTTGAAAGTTCTACTGTGGATAAAATGCTATCAGACAGCACCACATGCTACAGAGAAATCTTTTGTGAAAGGAAGAGTCAATCAATGTGGTCAACCTCATCATTGTCTTATTTTAAGAAATTTCCACAGCCACCTCAGTCTTCAACAACCACCACCCTAATTAGTCAGCAGCCATCAATATTGAGGCAAAAAATTATGACTCACTGAAGGCTCTGATGATTGTTAGCATTTTTAAGCAATAAAGTGTTTTAAATTAAGGTATGTACATTTTTAAACAATGCTATTTCACACTTAATAGGCCACAGTATAAAATAAATATAACTTTTATATGCACTGAAAAATCAAAAAATTTGTGTGACTTGCTTTCTTGTGACACTCACTTTATTGCAGTAGTCTGGAACAGAACCCACAATATCTCCAAGGTATGCCTTCCTGTCCAGCTGCCTCCTGGGCCACTCAAAGACACTGGAAGGGGCCGGGCACGGTGGCTCACTCCTGTAATCCCAGCACTTTGGGAGGCCAATGTGGGCAGATCACGAGGTCAGGAGATTGAGACCATCCTGGCTAACATGGTGAAACCCTGTTCTCTACTAAAAATACAAAAAAATTAGCTGGGCATGGTGGCGGGTGCCTGTAGTCCAGCTATTCGGGGGGCTGAGGCAGGAGAATGGTGTGAACCCAGGAGGTGGAGCTTGCAGTGAGCCAAGATTGTGTCACTGCACTCCAGCCTGGGCGACAGAGCAAGACTCCATTTCAAAAATAAATAAATAAATAAATAAATAAATAAATAGACACTGGAAGTAGCTCTTTAGCCAGTGTTATGGCTCAGATCCATTCACTGAAGTTTGCAAAGTCCTGGGTGCAGAGAAAACTAACAGCCATGAGATGGGAAGACAGTATTTACAATATCACCCCATATCTGTCTCTCTCACTTTTCTGGGTGTTGAAGATGACTCTCTGCAACCACCGCACTCCTCAGCAGCCAGGGCCTGCTTTCCCACTCTCTGCCCTTCACGGTTTGCTTCAAATATCTTCCCGGGAAGTGCAAATCCCCATCATTTAGGCCTAACCCAAGCTGCCTAATTTTCAGTGATGGCCCTGGAAAAGATCTTGGAGATAGTACAACTGCACTATCTTGTTTTCCAAACTAGTGAATGGAGGTGCAGAGGGTTGAAGGATGGCTGGTGCAAGGAAACAGATGAGAGATGGAGTGAGTGCCGTGTGCACGTGCACACACACACATACACAAAGACATACACACCGACACACACAAAGGCACACACACACAAAAACCTAGAGGAAGCTCTAAGGCAAGGAGTCACAGAAGCCTACAGTAGGACCCTGTATCAGTCAGCATTCTCCAAAGAAACATAATGAATAGGATATATATTTTTAATTAAAAAGTTAAAAAAATAAGGACTTTATTATAAGGTATTGGTTCATGGAATTATGAAAGCTAAGAAGTCCCATGATCTGCAAGCTGGAGACCCAGGAAAGCTAATGTTGTTATTCAAAGGCTTAAGAACCAGAGAAACAATGGCATAGATTCCAGTTCAGGTCTGAAGGGCTGACAACCAGGAGAGCCGAGGGCAGAAGAAGATTGATGACCGAGCTCAAGCCATCAGGCAAAAGGAGGATGAATCCAATCTTCTTCTGCCTTTTTATTCTATTCAGTCTCTCAATGGATTGGAGGATGCCCACCCACACTAGGGAGGACCATCTGCTCTACTTATTCCACCAATTCAAACACTAACCCTGTCCAGAAACACCCTCACAGGCACACCCAGAAATAATGTTTCACAAGCTACTGGGCATCCCATGGCCCAGTCAAGTTCACACTTAAAATGAAGCATCTTGCCAGTCCACCCCTTGTCAATTTGGCACCCATATGCATTTCCTTAAACCATACTTAATTCCCCAGTAAAGACAACAGCAAGGTCATAATTCTACCTACCATGATATAACTATCCTGCATGCAATAGAAAATACTCTAAGCCCTTCCCCAGGACAGAAGGTAAAGCCTTCGAGTGAGGTTTACTCTTCTTAATATCCCATAACTTCAAAATTATAATGTAAGATTAATAATACTTAAATACCAGGACACAAAATCAGTACATCTTATGTTACATGTTAAAGGAATAAGAGTAAAGAAAACCTATATATAATACATATATGTGTGTATTGACACACATATATCCACACACACATGTATTCATAATAAAGTAGAAGGAAATATTCATGACAATTAATCCTTGTTTCTGTAACCAGTCATGTGATCATAGCTGGTATTTATAACTACTTTCTTCCTCTACCCATTCTGTTCTCCCTTTGCCTTCAGCAGGCACCTCAGCTGGTCATGGTCATTTACCTGGGGGGCTAACCAAAGTATTCATTCCTAAAGGTTCTGGGTCATTAGTAGCCCCGCCTAGATTGGCTGTTGTAGTTTTCTATTGACATTAATCACAGGGCATGGTAACACCTAACATGGAAGTCTTAACTTCCAGTTCAATGGAATCAATGGAATCACTTTTGAGTTTCCCGGTGGAAGTGTTCCTCCTTTGGAACTAAGACTTCCAGAGCAGTAGATAGTCTACTTGTTTATTTAAAATCCTCCATGGGGAAAAGAAGCAAAAAATTTGCTAGTGGATCATGAGAACTAATCATGAGTGGTGCCACTTCCTATTTCCACCTCTTGATTCCTGGATCTGTGAATCCTCGCTATGGGAGAAGCAGCACCACATATTGCATGCTGATTCAAAAGCATATTCAGCCTTCTGGAGAACCCTGCCCTAGCCCTGTAAAGTAGGTATTTCCACCTAGCCGATGCTGTAACTGAGTCTTCAAAAGGCCATTTCACTGTTCTATAAAGCCAGCTGCTTCAAGATGATGGGAAACATGGCAAGACCAGTGACATCCATGAGCATGGACCCATGGTCCCATTTCTCTTGCTGTGAAGTGATTTCCTTTATTAAAAGCAATATTGTGTGGAATACCATGACACTGGATAAGGCATTCTGTAAGTTTACAGATAGCAGTTTTGGCAGATGTGTTGTGTGCAGGGAGGGCAAATCTGTATCCAGAGTAAGTGTCTATTCCAGTAAGGACAAAACACTACCCCTTCCATGATGGAAGTGGCCCAATGTAATCAACCTGCCACCAGGTAGCTGGTTGATCACCCCTGGAAATAGTGCCATGTTGAGGACTCAGTGTTGCTCTCTGCTGCTGGGAGATTGGGCATTGAGCAGTGGCCATAGCCAGGTTGGCCTTGGTGAGTGGAAGTCCATGTTGGTGAGCCCAAACATAACCTCCATCCATGCCACCATGGACACTTTGTTCATGAGGCCATTGGGCAATGACAGGGATGACTGGGGAAAGAGGATGACCAAATAAGTCATCCTATCCACTTGATTATTAAAATTCTCTTATGCTGAGGTCCCCCTTCAGTGAGCATTCATATGGGACACCAATATCTACAAGAGAGGTTTATCCACATATCTCTTCCCAAAATTTCCTTGTCTTCAATTTTCCAATCATGTTCCTTCCAAGTCCCTGAAGATCCAGTCAAACCATTGGCCACAGCTCATAAATCAGCACATAATATCACATCTGGATTTTTGTCCTTCCAAGAAAATTGAACAAACAGGTGCAAAGTTCTGCCTACTGGGAAGATTTCCCTCCATCACTGTCCTCCAGGGTTGTCCCAGAAAGAGGCTGTAGTTCTGCACCTGTTCACTTTTAGGTGATGCCTGCACATTATGCAAAGTATCTACAAACCAGGCTCAAGTCTTCTCTCTCTGTCAACTGATTGTAAGGAACTCTCCATGAGAACACAGGTACAGTACGAGAGAAAAACGGCAGTGGAGCAGAAGTGAGGAGACCATGGGCATTTGGGCCACTTCTTCATGTAACTTACATGTGCCTTCAGGGACTGCTCATGTCTGATCATGTATATATGACTTCCTTTGATAATGGAGTGTTGCCATACATGCCCAACTTAGTGGGTTGGTGGATCAGATAACACCCAATTCATGATGGCCTCATGGCAACTTGGTGGCCCATGGGCTTTCATTAAGACCTCATTCATGTGTACTATGGGGAATATGGGAAGAATGCCAACGTGTCATCTCATGGTTCACTCAGTTGTCCCACAACAGTTCACCAATGCTCTATTTGATTTAGACTATTTGATCATTCTGATTCAGACTTTTAAAGGGTGCTAGACTCTCAGTTAATCTCTTTTACACTGGGAGGGTCTGGAAGGGAAAAGATCTAGTTATATTAATAGAGATTCTCTTCAGATACAAATTTTCTCCTCATGGAAGATGGTTTCTTCCAGGGCCATTTCAAATTATGGCAAAGAAATATATTTTGGGGTAAAATATTTGGACTTCCTTTTTTATCTGTTATGTGGTGTTATGCCAGGAATGGCTCTGATGAGATTTTATGGTTTGTAAAATCGTAAAATGCCTCCCTAGACTCCTTAGATAGGAATTTGGGCAAGAGAGAAAAAAGGTCAGAATTTAGTCCTCACTAGGCAAGGGACTGCCATTTTTCATACTGTAGTTGACGTCAATCTTCTGCTCAATTTCTCACGATCTCACTTGATATCATAAGTCAAGCAATGTCCTACTGGTTTCCTGTGTATCTTGCCACTGAGACTCAGTGGTGTATTCACTGTCATCACAGATCTCTGTGGGCCAGTGTCCCCAAGGGCCATCTTGTCCTTGCTATCTGTTATAGTGATGACTTGCCTGTCGTGTTTACCTGTTGCTCTGAGAGGACTTCTGTCCTAATTGTTAATACTGGGGAGCTCAATTTTATAACAGCATCTCCTCCCAACAACCAAGGCCTCCAGAGGACAGTCACCATTAACCCATTGTTCTTAGCACGTTAGTGAAAGGAGCACCCTCTCAGGCTTCTGGTCTTATCCAACAAATCCATCCTAACATTCTAACCTCCCTGGGAATATTGACCCTTTCTTATGCTCTCCCAGTGCAGTTCCAACATCTCCACCTCATTGACTGTGGGTCATGATTGGGTCTGAATTCAAGAAGCCCTCCCAGCAGTATACAGGGCCCGGTCCAGACACCTTTGCCAGATGGTTAAATCCTCAGTTACAGAAGTGTGGCACCATATCAATGAGCTCTCCCCTGCCCAGGCTTATCCTCCTTCCTCCCTGGTCTTCACAACCTCCCTCACGATCCATTCCCAGGCACATTCTACCCAGTCCCTGTCAGTATGCATGAGGCAGGCCCTGCAGCACTCAGGAAAATAACTCCTTTCTTCCTGTGGCAGAGGCACCGCTTTTCTGCTCAGCCCAGGCTATGTCAAGACCCCAGTTACTGGCTCAAAGCCATGAGGGAAGGCAAGAGAGATCATGGGGAAAGTACACATCATCTCACAAGGCATCTGGCCCTGGTGAGGACTACAAGGTCTCCAGGCAATGGGACGGTGCCCTCCCCTATCAAGCAGGGAACCCCCACCCTCACCCCTGCCAGTCCCAGAAGGCCTCATCACAGGCTCTAGTTTCCACTCCTTCCCTAACAGGGTCCTGACTGTAGAGACAATATCTGCCAGGACTTTGTGCCTCCACATCTTTACAACCCAATTTGGGCCTGGTGTTCAGCCCCTCCCTTTGGCTAGGAGAGGAGGAACTCTTTAACTACTTCCACAGAAGTCTCCACCTTTCACGTGGGCCCTCTGAGTTGGCAACTGCCTGACCTGAGCCTGTTATTTTTTTCTCCCGGGTTTTTATGGCAGCTACAACCAATCCTTAAAGTGATGATCACCCCTATATTCTTCAATCATTAGAGCTATTGCAAAGGCCGGTGCACCCTGCTTTCTGTCTGCAACTGTCTCCATCCTCAGCAAGTAAAGACCTTAGTAAGTGTGATTGTGCAGGACTCTGGGAGTCATCACCACTTGGTGGCAAGTGATCCAACTCCAGATTCCAGTGCTCGAGGTCTGCCTCCAAGGCCTCTCCTGGCACCAATGGTCTTAGGCAGACTCCCCCACAAGCCGACCTGCAGACAAAAATTCAGGTGCAAGTGATTGGGTCCAAATAGCCAGTGATTATGCCTAAGGAGACAACCTTTATTTGGCAGGCAGTACAGGAAACACCAGCAAGCAAATGGGAAATGAGACAGGGGAGGGCAGCGGGAGGTGCTAAATGTAGGTTCATAGCAATTTGCCACTCTCAGCAACTTGGGTTCCCCGTTGTTGGGGATCTCTGGGAGATGACATGGAACACACCTTGAAGGTGAGGAGGCCAGGGCATCGATTCTCCAACCCCCACTGGCTCCTGGGGATGTCAGTGACAGCATCTGCTATAGCCTGCGTGTGCATATTTCTTTATTTAGAGACAAAGTCTCATTCTGTTGCCAGGCTGGAGTGCAGTGGCGCAATCACAGCTACTGCATTTAAGTGAACTGAGGCATATCTTCACCTGAGCAGAGACATATCAGTAAGCCAATTCGAGACAGGCATTGGGGTAAAGGACATCAGCTGAAGGTGACTCGTGATCAGGTAGCAGAGTGCACAATGGAAAAGGGAATGTGGACAGGACAGGTGGACAGTGATAGGGGAAGCAAGACTGAGAACATGGAGCCATGTCTCAGCCATAGAGGAGTGACCGTGGTGACCGTCAACATTTAAGTACTTTGTGGGTGAAGAAGAATGTCAGAGAATGCCCAGAGGAAAGGAGGGGAGAATCAAACAGGCATTATTCATCTCCTAGCATGGCCAAGGACCAGCCTTGGCTGGCAGGGGGTGATTAAGCTGGTAAAGGAGCTTTCATGAGCTGGTTCCACACTTACTCACATGGGCTAACCACGTGACTTGAAGAGGTCCTATTAAAAAAGCAACCTGTTTCCATACAGCAAAAGCCTGTAGTTGTTCCACACAACATCGAAACAACTGTTCCTTTCAGAAAATTCCCTGAAAGATCCATTGGTTCAGTAGGAAAATAAACAAATACACAAAAACAATAGCTAATCTCTCCTGGCAATATACCAAACAGCCAGTGATTATGCCTAAGAAGAGAATCTTCCCCATTTCAGTCAGCGATTTTGATGTGGGTTGACTCAGTCAGTGCTGGCTAGAATTAACTCCGGCCCGCCTCCCAGCCCAGGGAGCTGCCGCAGGAGACATGGCTTCAGCTTGGAACAAGCTAACTGGTAAGCAGTTACCATGAATGAGGCACCAAAGAGAACTCAGAGCCAAGGCCAGAGCCCTAGGACTCCCTAACCTTGGCCTTGTGCCTCTATTTTCTTTTGAGACAGAGTCTTGCTCTCTTGCCCAGACTGGAGTGCAGCAGCTTCATCACAGCTCACTGCAGCCTCAACCTCCAAGGCTCAAGTCATCCTCCCACCTCAGCCTCCCGAGTAGCTGGAACTATAGGCATGCACTACCATGCCAGACTAATTGTTTTATATATATAGAGAAAGGGTCTCGCTGTTTTGCCCAGACTGGTCTCTAACTCCTGGGCTCAAGCAATCCTCTGGCCTTGGCCTCCCAAAGTGTTGAGATTACAGGTTTGAGCCACCACACCCAGCCTGTCAGCCCTGTCTTTGATCTGGAACATGACTCTGGAACTTGCTTCTCCAAGGAGACATGCCTAAAGCTTGAATCATATCCACAAAGTACTGGCGGGATGAGCCACATAATTTGTGGAGCCCCATGCAAAAGTAAAATGTGGGGAACCCTTGTTGAAAAATTATTAAGAATTTCAAGGTGATGACAACAGAGTGTTAAACCAAAGAGGGGGCCGCTGCACAGGTCACATGCCCGTTAAGCCAGCCTGAGGACTGAGCCACAAGGCAGGGTGCAGTGAGCACTGGACTGGGAGTCAGCAGCTGCAGGTTTGGTCCTCACCTTGCCACATGCTTGCTGTGCTACTAGGCTAAGTCACTGGGCTTCTCTGGGTCAAGTTCCTCCATCTGAAAAAAAACCTAAGACAAAGGTGTGAGGGAAATGTTACGCTTCAAATCCAGTTTGCTATTCAAAAATCGATCTTTTAGGAATCAAGATTTCAATATTTCCATACTGAAACTCTGAGAAAGCTTTGTTTCAACCAACATCAGTTGCATTCCTGCCAGCCACTGTGCCAAATTCTGGGAAAGATGATTAGGAACATACACTTCGTTGGGGGTCCATGCTTTCCAAATCCCCACACGAGAGTGGGGTACGACATCGACAGGCAGAGCAGTTCCACCAAAGGCACCTCTCCTAGGGATCACCCTGCAGAATGATCCCAACCTTGCAGGCTGCCTCTCCTGGAATTGCCTTTGGTGAGAAGTTTAAACCACCAAGAAGGTCAGTGCCATTGTATGAGTCACCCCTGTCTTTGTACCTCTTACTATATTACCAAGCTTGATTATCCATCTTGTTTGATAGTTTTAACTCAGAATGACTTTAGACCATTTCAGAAATCTAAACCCACCTTCAGAGAATTCTTAAAAACATAAAATTGGTTTAGGGTTTCACATTTTGCAGAGTAAATTTTACATGTGCTTTCTTTCTTCTTCAGGAAACAGAAGTGTTATTTCTAATCCCCATTTTATGTATGTAATTTTTGTCCCTAGTGAAAATAGCCAAAGAAATACACATTTAGCTTTGAAATCAATTACTTAAAAATGCCAACAAATTTTTGAGAAATGGCAGCATCGTAGGGATACGTCTATAGTGTCTTAATGTGACAACTTCAAAGGGGACCCACTCACATAAGTGTGCAAAGTCTCTCTGGCTAAAATAGTTACTTTGTTTTAGTCACACTCAATGATCTGCTTGGTGTGGGCACATATAAAATGCATTTGAGGCCGGGTGCAGTGGCCCATACCTGTAATCCCAGCACTTTGAGAGGCCGAGGCGGGTGGATCACCTGAGGTCGGGAGTTCAAGATCAGCCTGACCAACATGGAGAAACCCCGTCTCTACTAAAAATACAAAATTAGCCGGGTGTAGCAGCGTGCGCCTGTAATCCCAGCTACTCAGGAGGCTGAGGCAGGAGGATTGCTTGAACCCGGGAGGCGGAGGTTGTGGTGAGCTGAGATTGCACCATTGCACTCCAGCCTGGGCAGCAAGAGCAAAACTCCATCTCGGAAAAAAAAAAAAAAAAAAAAAAAAAAAAAAAAAGGAATGCATTTGAAGAGTTGTTTGGGAATAGTAGAGTTCTTCCTTCAAGTGAAATCTCATGCAAAAGTCTAGTATGTTATATAAAACTTGGGTTGATTGAATTAAAACAAGAGAGGGTAGCCTCCTTCATCTGGCGCCTCTCTGTCCCTTTCCCTTCTCCATTTGCCCTGGTCCTGGGTACACTAGGATCCCTTGTAGCACAGCTGGAGGATCTTTAGAGAATTTGAGAAACCTGTGCAAAAATTAGCTCTAAAACATTATGTTTGACTAGGAATAATGGCTTTTTGACTCAAGGAGGAATAAAGGTAGCTAATTAACTCAGAGAAGCAATAATTAGTTAATGGAAAAATGTAACCGATTAAATTAAGATTAATGGCATTCTGAAGATTAATCATATTTACATTGCTGGAGCACAACAAGTATAGATTAAATTTGTTTGAAAATATGCACAAATCTTCCCAACCCACACTCATAGCTGTTCTCCTGAACGAACAGCATTTACACTAAAAACAGAGGCCCACAGCCTATTGAGGTTTGTGAGGAGAAAAGCAATATCCTGTTTTCCACCTGATTCCTCCAGGGTGGAGTGGGTGGGGCAGGCAGCCCAGGCAGTCTGAAGCCCCAGATGCAGTGCAGGCCCGGCAGATACTAGTGGTTTCTAGTGGTTCCTTTGGGTGGCATATTTTTTCTATAGGGTTGCTGGGGGAAGGTAAGGAGTGGAAAAACTCCAGTTCACCCAGAGCCTCAGAGCCCTTGCTGCTGCCTCCCAACCAGGCATTGGAGCCCCAGGAGAGACGTATTTTTAATTGACATTTGTGCAAACAGTGGGATTCTTGGAATGGGAGTAGAAATCAAGACCCAAGAAACCTTAAGAGACACAGACATCCAATGGGAATTATGGCTTTCATTTGCAAGAGTGTCCCTGTTGGGGTTGGGGTCAGGAGTAGGGGAGGGATAGTACAGTTCTTAGAACTTGGCCCAGGAGCAAAATTGTGGGCTTGCAGATTTGCCTGCTAATGGAGTCCCCTTGGCCTTGATGGTCTCAAATCATGAAATAATGCAAAGAAGAGTAACACCGTACTAAGTACTTACCTGTGTTGAGTGTTTATATCCTTCGTTTAATCTCTGCAAGACCCTTCACAGGGGCCAGGGACTTTGGCTTTCATTTCATGTTTAGCCAAGCAGCCTGAGCTTGAGATCATTAGTCACACTCAATGATCTGCTAGGTGTGGGCACATATAAAATGCATTTGAGGGCCGGGCGCGGTGGCTCAAGCCTGTAATCCCAGCACTTTGGGAGGCCGAGACGGGCGGATCACGAGGTCAGGAGATCGAGACCATCCTGGCTAACACGGTGAAACCCCGTCTCTACTAAAAAATACAAAAAACTAGCCGGGCGAGGTGGCGGGCGCCTGTAGTCCCAGCTACTCGGGAGGCTGAGGCAGGAGAATGGTCTAAACCCGGGAGGCGGAGCTTGCAGTGAGCTGAGATCCGGCCACTGCACCCCAGCCTGGGCGACAGAGCAAGACTCTGTCTCAAAAAAAAAAAAAAATGCATTTGAGGCCGGGTGCAGTGGCTCATACCTGTAATCCCAGCACTTTGAGAGGCCGAGGCGGGTGGATCACCTGAGGTCGGGAGTTCAAGATCAGCCTGACCAACATGGAGAAACCCCGTCTCTAGTAAAAATACAAAATTAGCCGGGTGTAGCAGCGTGCGCCTGTAATCCCAGCTACTCAGGAGGCTGAGGCAGGAGGATTGCTTGAACCTGGGAGGTAGCAAGACGGAGCAGCGTAAGTTGCAAGGCCAGTGAGTGCAGGTTTTTCTCTTGACCTTTGCACCATTCCTGCCACACTGGATGGGCAGACTCAGATGTTTTGTCTATTTCATTAGGGAAGGTGGTAAGTGGCTGGGTAGGAATATACTCTTCGCACTGCCTCCAAGCCCTGAGACCCTTTTTCCCAGACCCAGGAAGGCCAGTGCTCAGGCCTGGAGGAGACCACCAATACATTCTTGCTCCCAAACCTTCTCACTCAGGCCCCCAGGAGAAGCCTATGGGGATGGCTGGGCATGCTGGCCTGGCGGGGGCCACAGTGGGCTTTCAGGTAACCTCCCTCTGGCCATTTTTACCTTTGGCTCTTCCCAGAAAGCACCATGGAGCAAAAAAGCCACGGAATTTCCTATGAACACATGGGTTTTACTACTCGCTTCCTGCTTCAGGGATTTGGGATACATTTCTATGGTTCTTGTAAATGCTAAAGATAAGACGTGGAATGCAGCACTTACCTCCTCCCTCCCTTCCTCCAATTTTCAGTCCTCTTAATACAGGAACAGGCGAGACCCCACCCTTTAGAATGTACTACCATAAAAATCTGAAAAAAATCCAGACCATCTTGCCAATACCTTCAGAAATCTAGACTTTCCACAGGGAATGGAAAATGTTCTGCGTTCTACTTTTAGGTGAAAGAAAAATAAAAGGAGGTGGGAAAAACAGTTAAATAAAACATTTATTTCTGTTCAAAGAATTTTTTTAAATTAACAGCAGCTTTCAGGCTTTGGGTCAAAGTAATATTGGGAGTTTATCCTTTGAATCTCTCCTGTTCTCCAAGCCAAGCAGTTATAAATAAATTTTTCTTTACATAAAAAAAGACAGAGCTGGCTGGGCGCGGTGGCTCACGCCTATAATCCCAGCACTTTGGGAGGCTGAGGTGGGTGGATCACCTGAGGTCAGGAGTTCAAGACCAGCCTGGCCAAGATGGCGAAACCCCGCCTCTATTAAAACCACAAAAAATTAACTGGGCTTGGTGGCAGGCACCTGTAATTCCAGCTACTTGGGCAACTGAGGCAGGAGAATTGCTTGAACCCGGCAGGCAGAGGTTGCAGTGACCCGAGATCACGCCATTGCACTCCAGCCTGGGTGACAGAGCGAGACTGTCTCAAAAGGAAAAGAAAGTGCAATGTATCAAGGAAGGAAAGCCCAGCAACACCTCTTAGGAAAACAGTATTTTAAATAGTAAGAAAAGCATCTTGGTATCTTGCATGTCACCTTCCCTTGTTATCAAAGCAATGTATTCTCTGGATATTCCGTTCATGAACATGTTGTGTAGACAACTCCTGTTGGTAGAGGCTTTTCTTGGGAACCACCAGCGAAGCCTTCTCCTTTCCCTTGGGAGGCTGCCGTTCCACGTGGCTCTGGTGAGTCAGAAGCCGGCGGTCACGCTGATATTCCATTTGCTCCCTTGACAGGAGAAAAATGTTTCAAAATGACTTAATCCTTTTACTCTCCAGGGTCTTCCTTCTAAGTGCTCCCTCTTAATTCAATAAAAATGTATCTGTGTTAATACATGTCTGTGTCTGCTGCAGTCTCGGAGTGTTTCTGCCTGGTGTTCACCCATCATCTGATAAACGAAATGCCCACGTCTGCTCTTCCCGCTGTTTAGTGGATGTGATGCTGCGGCTGATTGTGGGTAAGGGTTCATTTCCAGTAGTTGATACCTAATCCCCACCGGAAAATAGGAGCCCTGATTGAATAAAACACAGCAGAATGAGATTTATCAACAAAAATAGAACCAGAAACACCTGTACACTATTGCCTAGGGCGACATCAGTGACTTTCAGGAGAGTAGGGTTAAGGTGAAGAATTCTGAATGCCCAAGGTGGCCTTTGGATCAGAACTAGAGGAATAGCCTTAATATAAGGGGATAACCTGACAATATTTTTCCTCTTTACTTATTTATTTATCTGCAACTTTTCAAAAATTATGAAATATTTCGAACACTCAAAATAATCGATGTTAACATTTTGCCAGATGTCCATTGGGTTGACCTAAGAAATAAAATGTAATAGATGTGACTAAAATCCTGCCCCCAAGCGTCCCCCACTCTCTTTCCCCAGAAATCACTGCTCTCTTGAAGCCAGCATGCATATTTTATTTTACTACATGTTTATTAGCTTTCCATAATCTATGTGCTATGATGTGCTTTAACACTGACGTGAATGGAATCCATATCCTTTTACATCTTGCTTTTTTTTACTCTGTATCATGTTTTTGAGATTTCATTTATTTGTTTCTGCCACAAATAGTTATAGGGTGCCTATGATGGGCTAGCAGTGTTTTAGGTACTGGGGAAGTGGCATTGAGAAAAAAAAAAAAGACAAAGACAAAACCCCTCATGAGACAGACAATAAAAAAGATAAGTAAAATATATACTATGGTACATATGAAATATAGTGTGGATGAAAAACATACTATAGCAGTGGTAAATGCTAAGGAGACCATTTAAGGAAGAAAAGAGCATAGAGAGTGTGTGCATGTGAGTGGAACGTGCAGTTGGCATTCGAGACAGACCACGTTGCTTCAGGTTATCCGATGCACGGTATAACCTCTGGGGAGTTGATGACTATGGCACCGAGGGCTGGCTGCAATATATTAGGTTGGTGCAAAAGTAACTGTGGTTCTTACCATTACTTTTAATGGCAAACACCACCATTATTTTGCTCCAAACGAAAGTGTCCTTGCTCACTGCTCCTTTGGGAATGACTGAATCATACCATATGCACATCTTCAACCACTTTCACACCACCTCCCTACACCATTGTATCAATATATACTCCCACCACGAGTGTACTGGAATTTCTATTTCCCTGTGTACTTGCCAGTTCTTATCGGATTTCTGAGTCTTACCTTTTTGAAGGACATAAGTGATTACTTGTTGCTTTTTAAATTTTTACTTCCCTGATTATTAATGTGACCGGGCACCTCCATGTGGACCCTGCAGTTTTCTTTCTGGAATTATCTGTTCACATCCTTTGCTCCTTTTTCTGTGGGATTGTTTATCTTAATTTTATTCACTTCTGTAATTCTTTTACACAGTGTGGATTAGTCCTTTTTCATTTACGGGAACTGCAGATGTATTCCCCATCTCTGTAGCTTGTCTTTTACTTTGTCTATGGCATTTCTTGTGACGTGGATTAACACCAATGCCATCAAAATTGTCAAGTCTGTCTTTTGTTACTTATAGTTTTTATTTCCTAAGAACTGATTTCCAACCCCAACGCCATAGAGGCATCCTGCTCTATTTTTTTCTAGAAGTTTTTCTGTTTTCATACAAGTCTGTAATTTATACAGAGTTCAATATTTGTGAATGAAGTAAGATTTTTAAAACTATTTTTCTTTTCATCTATAGATAGCCGGTTGTCCCAGCATTGTTTATTGAATAGTTCATGGATTCTCTGTTAATGTAATGAAATCTCTGTCCAATGGCAGATTTTCAAATATGGTGCCCCTTGGTCTGTTTATCTGTCTATCACTAGTTCCACCATCCTTATCATCATAGGTTTATAATAAGTCTTGGTGTCTGGTACAATCCCCTCCTGCCGTTATTAGTCTTTCACAAATCTGCCTTGGCTATGCTTGCCTTTTCTACTCTACCGTAATAATTCTAGGATCAATTTGGAAAATTCCCAATCAGGAATTGTATTGCATTGCATGTATAAATTAATTTAACAGAACTGTTAGCTATATATTGAGCCTTTCCATCATGAACATATCTTTTCATTGATTTGGGTCTTGTTTGATATCCTTTGATAGATTCCATATTTTTTAATGAAGACCTAGCACATTTTTTGACGCATTATATCCTATTGCAATTTTTTGTAACTACAGAAAATGGTGTTTGTAACTGTATTTATTAATAGTTTTTTGCTGGCATATCGAAGAACTATTACATTTTTTACATTGGTCTTATATTTAGCAACATTGCTGAATTCTCCTACTAGTTTATCTGTAGTTTCACTCACTTACCTATTTTTTTATCAACAAATAAACATATTATCTTGAAATATAAATAGTTAGAACTTTTTCTTTTCCAATCATTTTAGGTTTTATTCTTTTCTTATTCTATTTCTTTTGTATTTCTAATGATGATTTCAGGCTAAATTATTAGTACTTAAAAGCTCAGACTTGTTATGTCTTGTGTTGAATTTTCCTTTGACCATTACACAACAAACTTCTTTATTCTCGGTAGTGCTTTTTTGCCTTAAAATGTATTTTATCTGCTATTAATATAGCTATAGCAGTTCAATTAGTATTTGCTTTTACTGTGAGCTTTTCTGTGTCATTATATTTTCAATACATTTCTATAAACAGCATATAACCAATTTTTTTAAAAGAATCCAGCCTAAGCCTCTGTATCGTAGCTGGTGGCAAAACACATTAAAATATATTACAGTTAGGAAAGTACTGGGATTTACTTTTATCACTTTCATTTTCTGTTACACTAATTCTCATCTGATACAAACAAAAACTAAAGAATTTATCGTCAGCACATCTACACTACAGAGAGTGTAAAGGAACTTCTTCAGGCAGAAAGAAAATGATACCAGATGGCAACTTAGAAATATAAAGGAGTGAAGCAGGCTCTAATGGGTAAAATACAGAAGATACTTTTTCCAATATTATGCATTTTTTAAATTGGTAATTAACTGATTAAAGTAAAAGTAATAACAATGTATTATGTAGTTTATAACATGTGGGACAATTTACAACAACAATAGCATAAACGATGGGAAAGGAAAGGTAAATGTACAGTTGTAAAGTTTTTACACTGTGCAAGAAATGATTTAATATTATTTGAACTTAGACGGTTATAAGTTAATGATATACATTGTAAAGTGTAGATCAACCACTAAAAAAATGGCGAAGAGGCATGCATAATAAGCCAATAGTGGAAACAATATGGAATCACTAAAAATACTCAATCCAAAAGAAGTCAAATAAAGAGAAAAAAGGAGCAGAACAGATGAAACAAACAGAAAATAGATGGCAAGGTGATACGTTTAAATCCAGTGACATATTAACATATATAGTCTAAATACTGCATTTCAAAGGCAGATATTTTCATATTGAAAATAAAACAAGATGCAGCTACATCCTTTCTACAAGAAACCCAAATGCACTTCATGTCTAAAGATACAGATAAGAGGATGGAAAAGATATTCCATGCAGATAATAATCAAAAGTAAGCTGGAGTGATTATGTTACTATCAAACAAAAAAGTAGATTTCAGAGGAAAAAATATTATCAGGTCATATGAGATAAAGAAGGACATTTCTAACAATAAAGGGGTAAAGTCATTCATGAGAATGTTAAAAACTAAATGTGATTGCACCCATTAGCAGGGCTTCAAAATACATGAAGCAAAAACTAGTAGAAGTGGAAGGGAAAATAAACAATTTCACAACTATTAATTGGAGATTTCAACACTCCTTTCTCAATAATTATTGGAACCAATAGAAGTTAGTAATGATCTAGAATACTTGACAACAGTATCAATCAATTTGATTAATCAACATTTAGAGAAGAGTCACCGAACAATGGGGTTACACATTCATTTAAAAGGCACATAGATCATTCATGAAGATAAAGCTAATTCTGGGCCATAAAACAAATCCCAATACATTTAGAGGGATTAAAATTATACAAAATACATTATCTGAGCATAATGTAATTCTGCTAGAAATCAATAACAAAAATATATCTGTAAAATGCCCAAATATTCAGAATTTAAAGAGCGTATACTTCTTTAGGTCAAAGAAAAAATATTTGACCGAAATGTAAACCAAAGCACAACATAGCAAAATCTGTGGGATAAGGCCAAAGAAGGGCTTACAGGAAAGCTTATAGTATTGAGTGATTATATTAGGAAGAAGAAAGAGCTCAAATCAATTAACTAGGCATTCACCTTAAGAAAGCAAAAACAAGAACAAATTAAATCTAAAATAAGTAAAAGTAAGGAAATAGTAAAATTGAAATAAAAAGGAAATTTAAGAATAAACTCAAGGCTGGGCATGGTGCCTCACATCTGTAATCCCAGCACTTTGGGAGGCTGAGGCGGGTGGATCACGAGGTCAGCAGTTGGAGACCAGCCTGGCTAACATGGTGAAACCCCGTCTCTACTAAAAATACAAAAATTAGCCAGGCATGGTGGCGGGCTCCTGTAATCCCAACTACTTGGGAGGCTGAGGCAGGAGAATCACTTGAACCCAGGAGGCAGAGGTGGCAGTGAGCTGAGATCGCGCCATTGCACTCCAGCCTGGGTAACAGAGCGAGACTCTGTCTCAAAAAAATAAAAAAATAACAAACAAAGAAACTCAATGCAGCCAAAAGTTTTTTATTTGAAAAGACTGATAAAATTGGTAAGCATTTTGCTAACCTTATTTTTTTAAAAAAAGACACATTACCAATGAGGAACCATCACTTCAGATCCAGCAGTATTAATAGGATAATAAAAGAATATTAAAACCAATTTGTGCCAGTGTATTAGACAACTTAGATGAAATAGACAAATTCTTTGAAATACACAAATCGCAAAACCTCATTGAAAAACAAAGATCACCAGAACAGTCTTAATATCCATTTGCTTTTAAATGAATTTGTAGTTACTTTCTCACAAAGAAAATTTCAACTCAGAGGACTTCACTGGTGAATGCTACCACATTTTTAAGGAAGAAACAATACTCATTTTGCACAAACTTCATCACCTGATAAAGGGGATCTATAAAAATCTACAACTAATATCACATTTAATTATGAAACATTGAATGCTTTATCTCTAAGACTGGTAACAAGACAAGAATGTTCACTTTTACTACTTCTATGCAATATTATATTGGAGTACATAGCCAAAGCAATTACACAATTAAAAAAATAAAATAGACAATATGATCATCTATGGAGAAAAAACTAAAGAATCTACTAAAAAGTTGCTAGAAATAATAATTTTAGCAAAGTGTCAGAATTGAAAGCCAACATACAAAATACAGGAACTAACAATTGGAAATGAAATTTAGTAACAATATCATCGATAATGGAATCAAAATGTATGAAGTACCTAGGGATACATTTAACAAAATATTTGCAAGACTTGTGCACCAAAAATGCCAGACATTGCCAAATTAGAGATTACCTAATACATTGAGCGATATAACGTGTTCATGGATCAGAAGACTCAATGTTGTTTAAATGTCAATTCTCCCTGAATTTCTCTATGAATGCAAGGCAACTTCAAACAAATCTCAGTTTTCAGATTTATTTTGTCAACTTTGCTTCTTGTATCCTATTTCCTTTCATCTGAATTGTTTCCTTCTTAGATATATATTTTTTTAATTCTTTAAATGAAGGTCTGTGAACAGCAAATTCTCCAAGTATTTGCTAACTAAAACTCCCTTTGTTCTTTTCCCTCACTCTTGATTAATAGTGTAACTCTAAGAAGGTATTATATTGTCCTCTGATCGTCAATGTTGGTGTTAACAAATTTGCTGTCATTCTAATCTTGGCTATTTTGTATATGATATCTTTTCCCTCTTTCCTTTGCTGAATTTCTCTTTTTATTTAATGTTTAATAGTTTCACTAGGAATTATCTAGGTATCTTTTTTTAATACTCATCCAGCTTGAGATTTCCTGGGATTCTTTCATTTGAAGGTTCATGTCTTTAATCAGCTCAGAGTTATCATCCATTTTCCTTCAAATGTCTTCTCTAATCCTTTCTCTGTAGCATCTCCTTCTGGAAATCTTGTTAGATTTGTAAAATCCTGGGTTTTTTCCTCACCTTAAACTCTGTCTTACAGTTTCCATCTGGTCTCTCTATGCTAGATTCTGGGTAAAATCCTCTGATCTTCAGTTCAGTGATTGTCTCTTCAATTATGCTATGGGGCTGCAGAAACTATCCATTGAGTTTTTCATTCACTGAATGTATTTGTCACATCTATAAGGTCTATTTAGTTATTTTTTAAACCGTCCTTTTTTTATTTATAGTGTCTTGATCTTTCCTCCAGTATTTGACTCCCTCTATTATATCTTTAAGCATTCTTAGCGTACTTTTCCCCTCTCTGATGGTCGTTCTGTTACCTCAAGTTCAGGGGACTTGAACCTTAACTGTTCTTGTGTCTGCTGATTCTTCATCACAGTGAATTATTCCATTATATATTTCCTTTTTTAAAAATAATGAGTTCATCTTTAATGGGGCTTATTTTCTGAGAAAATACAGTGAGCCTATGTTGTTAGAATGTCACTTTAGGGTGATTTGGGATTTCAGGCATTCCAGGGACATCATTTTGGGACAGATTATGTTTATTTCTCTGCTATGAGTTTCCTGAGCCATGTAGATATTTGAATGCTTTCTGAATGGATTAAAGGCGTATTTTGGACCCAAAACCTAAGGACAAGCCCAGGGCTTAATTTTCTCTAAAGAGACTTTTTTCCTAGCCTCAAGCTGGGACAGCTTCCTTGTCTTCTTTCTGTGCCAATAGACAGATTTCTTCCAATTTCTCTTTCCACTGGGGCTCAACTCTTCCAAAGTCCCTGATTTATACTTCTCAGGATTACAAGACCTTATCTCCTGTCCTTAAATGGGTGTTGAAACCCAAGCCCATAGGTTTATTGGGAACAAAAATAAATTCTTAGGTCAAGTCACAGACATATTGCTCTGATTTTTCAACTCCTCCTTATTTCCAAGCCTCACAATCTCTGCTACGCAATTTGTAAAGGGTTACATGTATCCAGAATTTCTGCGTATCCATGGCAGGAATGATTTCAAATTTCCTAGTCCATTATCTTTCTGGAACTAGAAATCCCCTTCTGTACTTATTCATGTGGCCACATCCCAAGAAGTATAATTTCAGAGTAATCTGTGACTGTTTATACAGCTCCAAAACACATTAGTTAAATTGAAATATTTGGCCCATAATCCAGATGTTTTTGTCTACATGGTGCCAAATATCCAGATGTGTGTGTCCAATTCATCTGCTGTTTCAAAATATAATAAACTTGCATTATTAAGTACATTGCTATTTCACAAATGCAGGGGTCCTCTGGGTATAATTGTGTCCCTTATTTGCTGAGACTTATTATATTAGAGTATGTAACTTTCATTCTGCCACGTTGATTTATAATGCTGTAATTCTCTTTCTTGTTGTTATTTTTATTTTTTCACAATACAGTATTGAGGTCAACAAGTATTTATTAAACTCCCAGCTGAGGGTGAAAAGAATAAAAAAATCACTCTGTCCTTTGGGGATATTACAATCTAGTTTATGTACTCATTCCCTCAGTCAACAATTTTTTACTGAGGACACACCATGTTCCTAGGGAGACAGGGAAGTACAAGATACAGTCCCTGTCCTTGTGGAGCACAGTTTAGTGGGACACAAATAGTCAATCACACAAGTAATATAAAAAATTATAAAATACTAAAAAAAATTAAAAATAAAAATTATAGTACATTTTATGTAGAAAAGTACAATTGCTGTGATCAAGTATCACACATAATCCTCAACTTAGTATGGGGAAGTTAGAGAAGGGCTCTCTTAGGAGTGACCTAAGCTGGAACCTGAAGGAGACAGGCAAAGAGTGAGGAGAAGAAAGTTCCAGACAGAGGAACTGTGGGTGGACAAAAGGGGTGTGACAGGCTTAAGAAGCACGAAGATTGTCAGTGTATCTGGAAGTGCCAGCTGGACAAAGAGTCAGGAGTCCAATCATGTCTGAGCAGGACGGAGTCTGGATTTGGAGTTTCTTCTTAGTAACCCACCATTGGAGTGCGGAGCCGAGGAACGATGTGCTAAGATCCCTGCCTGCCCAATGGGAAAGGTGTTGGAGAGGGGTGGGTGTGGAAGGAGAGAAAGGCATTAGGATTTGGGCTAGGTGGAGGACATGGTAGTGTGGAATAAGGAGATGACAGTGGTGACAGAGAGGAATCAATGTCTATGAAATGTTTTGTGGCTGTAATCAATGGAACTTGAGTGGTGAGGGAGAAGAAACTGTCAGGGTTGATCTGCCAAAAGCAATGGGGAATATAGAGATGCCATTCCTGGAGGAAAGAACTTAATTTCTAAGGATAATTAGTTCATTTTTGGGCATGTTAACTCAGAGATGTCTATGAGACATACATGTAGAGATGCCAGATGGACAGTAAGATGTTTGCATGGAGTTCAGAAGAGCAGGACAAAGTTATAAGTGTGGGAGTTGATGGCATTTAACTGACATATAAAACCATGGAAATGGTGAAGATTAACCAGGGAGAGACTATAGACAGAAAGAGGACAGCCACATTGGTCAGGTAGAAAAAAAAGACGAGAAATCTATTTTTAAAAAAAAGGCAGACCAGGAGTATCTAAGGTGGGAAGAAACAAGGAAAGCTTAGTGTCACAAAATACAAGAGAAGAGAGGGTTTAAGGATGTAAAAGTGGTCAGTGGTATTGAATACCTCTGAATGTCTAGTAAGATAAAAACTAAGAAATGGCTATCGGGTAGTGTGGATGCTATGAGTGAGTCTACCAAAAGCATTTTGGTTAAGAGAAAGAAGTGGAAGCCAGACTGAAATGGGTTAGTGTCAACTCTCCTCCCAGGAAGGGGAGAAAGGAAGCATGTAGAAACAACACTTAACTCAGGAAACATGACAAAAGAAAATACAAGGCAGTTCTACAATTGCACATGTGGGGAAAGGAGTTTCAAATGGAGGCTGGAGTGGGTGGGGAGAACGCTGATGAGATTTGGCCCTTGGATAATGAGCCAGATTCAGATAAACAGAGAAGAAGGAGCATGTGCCTGGGAACCAGCATGAATAAAAGCAAGTGAGCAGAGATGTTCAGAGGATGAGGGGGACGGAGAAGAGCCCAGCATGAGGATGGCTGAAAGGACTGAGAAATAAAAATGGATGAGAAGGGTTGCGTATATGTATGTTTTTATGTACCCATTTCTGAGAAATGCACTCTCTGGCTGCAGAAGGACCTCTCCTGCATTCCATCCATGAGGTAGTGGAGGGGCCACCATCAAGGTACCTAACGACAATGGCATGAGAATCCAGCCAGGCCGGTCAGCATGTCCCCAGCAACCCTTGTTGGCAGACATTCCAGAAATGCTCTTGTGGAGGGAATGAAACTGGCCTTCAGAAGGCAGCAGATGAAAGAGAGGGAATGGGAGCAGCCCATGGTTCCCAAGGCCCACTGGGGGCCCACTTGCACCACTGTCCTGTCTGTGGTTTGAGTACACGAAGCTCCCAAATATACTCTCCCTCTTTAAGCCTAAGACTCACCTGCCACCAAGAGTCCTGCCATACAATGAGATGGTGCCAGAGCACAAGAATTCCCTGTCTGGGGTTCAGCGATGGACCAAGAGGTAGAGGAACCCCCACCAGGAATCAGACAGACACCCCACATCTCAGAAGTCATCCAGCTTTATTTGTTAGTAACAACTTTTGAAATATCTAGCCTTGGTTAATAAATTGTGGCTGATTCCTTTAACATTATTTTGAAATGACATCAAAACCCTTTTTCCTGAAGCCTCAAGGATTAGCTTGTGTCTGAATCAGCACACCAAGGCTCACTGATCTGAGGCAACATGAATACGCTTCAGAACAGAGGGATCTCGAGGTTGCTGGTGAAACGAGGGTGCAAGTCTTTTATCCGCAGGCTGGAGGTCTGGTTGCTATCAGCCCTCTAAGGGAACTCTGTGGCAGGTTTATGGTAGGATGGAGGTAAGATGATGGTGGAAGATCATTCTCCTTGCCAAAGAAGTGACAAGGAAGCATTTCCAGCCCCCCGGGCTCTGCTGTCCATTCTCTTTGCATCTTTTTATGCCTTATTTGGATTGCAAATGTACACACACAGCAAAGCGTCCCTGCTGGCTGAGATGTCAGACAGTATTTGTTATTCCAGTTCACTTTTATGAAGAAGCCACAATAACTCTGGTTCCTATTTAGTGCCTTTGAAAGCTGATTTCTTACATGTGGAGCTCCAGTAGCCAATTCAAGCTTCCTGAATTCACAATACACCCAAAGGGTAGACACAAGGGCCAGACCTCTTTGGAGGATAAATGTCTAATGTTGAAGCAAGTGTTCCTTCACAAAGAGACACAGTGTCTCAAAGATTTAATAACTTAGAAAATGTTCATGAGACAGTATGTGAAAAATTCAGGTTATATAACTATGCAATGCAATCCCATTTCCATAAATAAACATATGCATACATCTATACACATGTAGTGTGTGTATGTGTGTGTATGTGTGTACATACATTTAAAAGATCCTAAAGTGATACACAACAAAATGTTAACAACAGTTATCTTGCCGGAGAGCAGGAGGGGGCTTGTAGGTAACTATTTTATTTCCTTTTCTTTGTTTCACCACATTTTCTCTTTTTTATTTAATTTTTATTATTATTATGATTTTGAGACAGAGTCTTGCTCTGTGGCCCAGGCTGGAGTGCAGTTGCTCACTGAAACCTCCACCTCCTAGGTTCAAGCAATTCTCCTGCCTCAGCCTCCCAAGTAACTGGGACTACAGGAGTGTGCCACCACACCCGGTTAATTTTTGTACTAAAAGTAGAGACAGGGTTTCACCATGTTGGCCAGGCCGGTCTCGAACTCCTGACCTCAGGTGATCTGCCCACCTTGGCCTCCCAAAGTGCTGGGATTACAGGCATGAGCCACCATGCCTGGCCTACTTGGATAATTTTTTAAAGCTATTTTTGAAATGAGCATCTCTCAGATTTCCTGTAAACAAATATTGAAAGCCTACAGTTGTAGGAGTTCTGGAGGGTAGGGGGAAAAAGCGGGGGGAGGCATGTATGTCTTTTGTTGCTATATTGCTTTATTGTAATGTACGAGAGGGCTAGGAGGTGCCCGGTGTCTGAGAAGCTCATATCAACCACATAAAGGATGGTTCTCTGGTTCTTATTCTCACTTAACCGTAAATAAACCCACTAGATAATAGCTGGCTGGTACTAGAACACATAACCCCTCCATAATCAGGCTTTTATACTCAGTCCGGATAACTCTATGTGCACTACTTGCTGCTTTAGGTTTGGTGGAAACCACTTAATCACAATACTCCAAGACATCACCTTTCATTCCCAGTAGATGGAATCCCCATGAAGCCAAGATGCTAATACTTATTAGCAGTTCTTAAATGGCCTTACCTGCCCCCATTCAGCCTATGAGCTCTATCATAAGACTGTCAAAACTGAAAAAGTTAACCTTAAGTGGATTTCTTATTTTATATATATATTTTTTGAGACAGAGTCTCTCCCTGTCGCCCAGGCCGGAGTGCAATGGCGCCGCGGTCTCAGCTCACTGCAACCTCCGCCTCCCAGGTTCAAACAATTCTCCTGCCTCAGCCTCCCGAGTACCTGGGATTACAGGCACGAATCACCATGCCTGGCTAATTTTTTGTATCTTTAGTAGAGACTGGGTTTCACCATGTTGGCCAGGCTGGTCTTGAACTCCTGACCTTGTGATCCACCCACCCCTGAGCTTACTGCAATAGAAGTATGTGCTCACACACAATCATTGCACATACACAAGTAATGCCCAGTGCCTACGCACGTGGATTTTGGAGCCAAATAGTCTTCAGTTGATTTGCTTCAGCTGCATTACCTGATTTATCGCAACAACCCTGTGAGGGTAGAATATCCTCCATTTTAACAGGTAGAGAAATGGGGCCCTGCAGAAGTGAAGGAACTTGCTGTAGGTCATGAAGACAGAAAGTGAAAGCTGGAAAGCGAGTGCATATTTTCCCTGACTCCAGAGCCTGGGTTTTAAAAAAGCCTCCTGCCAGGTTATTTCCACCACCCGGACAAGGATATGACTCTGTGGGGATGTGTACATCTTCAGGACCTATGTCATCAAGCTGTTTGAGATAATGATGGTTTGTTCCCCAGCAAACTCTTGAAGCAACAGCCTAGACTGTCTTTCCCTTTTCTTGTAACTTCTGTACCTCCCACTTTCCACTGGTGTGCTACACACACACACACACAGTCTTCATGAAATAACTGCTTGCATTTGATGCTACCAATGGGGTTTTCAGACCCTGTTGCGGCTGCAACAGAGCCCGTTTCAAGTGGCACAAGTGGGCGTCCACTCACTGCTCCGAGTTGTGAGGCATTGAGGTCTCCTCTAAAGGGTCTGAGCTGAGGCCACTGGCTTGTTTGTTAGGACGGTCGGTGAAGAGCTCAGCCATCTTCCCTAAACTCCCTTGCAAACAACAGCGGCAGATGCCCATGAAGAGGCTGGGGGAGTGGCCATTTTAAACAGGCCCCAAAGAGCTCTTGGGACTTGGCTTCCCTACGCTTAGCGTACCTCGCAGGTTGACTGGGAGGCTCTCAGGAGTTTTCCTGGGAGGATTAACTTTGACAAAACATGGCACATGACCTACACAGAGTATGTGACCCGTCTCTTTTTTTTTTTTTTTTTTTTTTTTTGAGACAGAGTCTCGCTCTGTCGCCCAGGCTGGAGTGCAGTGGTGCGATCTCGGCTCACTGCAAGCTCCACCTCCCGGGTTCCCGCCATTCTCCTGCCTCAGCCTCCCGAGTAGCTGGGACTACAGGCGCCCGCCACCATGCCCGGCTAATTTTTTTGTATTTTTGGTAAAAAACGGGGTTTCACCGTGTTAACCAGGATGGTCTGGATCTCCTGACCTCGTGATCCGCCCGTCTCGGCTTCCCAAAGTGCTGGGATTACAGGCATGAGCCACCGCGCCCGGCCCCCATCTCCTCTTTATAGAACCTGGCCACGGCCGCCATTTTCAGGATCTATCAAGGCTCCTGAGGGAGGCGGCAGTTCAGAGCCTGCAGAGACTGGGGAAAGTGTGGGGGCCAGAGAAGCTGGACAGGAGTCCTTGGGTCACAGCCTTCCGCATCTGAAAAGTAAGTGTGTGGATGGATCCAACAGGAGCCTGACTTAGAGTGGGCCTTCCAAGAATCTCTAGTAGAGCAAATCTAACTTAACTTTGTAATTTACTTTTTTAAACTTAGTATCAATCTCAAGACCTAAATATGAGTCTAGCCAGCTGCCCTGCCTGTCACCAGGTTTACTTGTAGAAGCAAATCATGTTCCCCTAGTAAGCAGGATGAAGCTGACACGCACCATTGTTCAGAAGGCAATTATTCTAAGGAGGGAAAGCAGGGGGATGGAGGCTTATCTCACTGCTACGCTGATGGAACATAATGTGGGAGGCCGCTGTGGGGCACACAGAGTTAATGCGCACTTTTCCCCGCAAGCTTACACCACAACCCAACAGCAGCTAATTACTCATGTTAATTACCTAGCCCTGGGTCAGATCCCAAGGCTGGTTAAAGATAATCAAAGACTAAGCTCATCAATTCTTCCTTGGAGTGTTACAGAAAGGCCAAGTTTGGATGCGTAAGTCTTTTTGATTGGTTCTGACTACCTCTGAGATGCCTTCTCTGCACAGATGAAAATAATTTTGCACTTGAGCACAGCAACTTCCCCACTTCGTCCTTCTTGTCTTCTAAGATACCCCCTGCCCGAAATATTTCATCCGGTATTCTCTCTGCATAGAACATGGTATCAGTGGGAAGTTTAGCAAAAATAAGTTAATAAATTAACAATTAATAAACTGAAAGTCTACATACAAAATGATTCCATTTATTTAACATTCTGGAAAAGGCAAAAGTGTACAGATGGAGGACAGATCAGTGGTTGCTGGCTGGGGACAGATGGAAGGTATGACTACAAACAGACAGCATTGTGGAATTTGAGAGATGATAGAACTCTTCCGTACATGATCGTGGTGATAGAAATACAATGCTGTGCGGCCAGGGCGCGGTGGCTAACACCTGTAATCCCAGCACTTTGGGAGGCCAAGGCGGGAGGATCACCTGAGGTCAGGAGTTCGAGACCAGTCTGGCCAACATGGCGAAACCCTACCTCTACTGAAAATACAAAAATTAGCTGGGTGTGGTGACACATGCCTGTAACCCCACCTACTTGGGAGGCTGAGGCAGGAGAATCAGTTGAGCCTGGGAGGCAGAGGTTGCAGTGAGCTGAGATCATGACACTGCACTCCTGCCTGGGCAACAGAAAAAGGGGAGGGGAGGTGAGGAGAGAAGGGGAGGTGGGGAGGGGAGGGGAGGGAAGGGGAATGTTCTGTATTTATCAAAACCCATACGCCACAAGGAGTGAATTTTGCTGTATTTTACTGTATAAAAACTAAAAAGAAATGTAAAAAGAGAACAAGAAAACTTATTCTCATTCTTTTCGGCAGTTTTTTGATGTTGTTAATTTGTCTTTATTACTGGAAATTACAAAGATATCTTTTTCTGACAAAATCTTTGAAATTCTAGCAGAAGCAGGACGGGGGCAAATATTGGCATGTTTCACTAATTTGTCATAAATGTCTTGTATCTATCTATCGGTTTTGAAAAGATTCAGCAGGTGTAGATTTTTTCGCCTGGGAATGGGACTGGTGTCTACAAAAGCAGAGTGTAGCAAAAGCTTAGACAATTTTCCAGTGACATCAGTCAAGTCTTAATCTCCATGACGCCAAAATACTGGGCTGCAAAGTGGAAAGGTCAGTCAACCACCCAGCTGTTTTGTGTCTGTGCGCCCCCCAATGTATGTGACCGTTCAGAGACAGGTTGCAGATCGTGTGGCCGGTGCCAGGGAGGTGCCATCATAGTTGGCAGATTTCCCCAGTAACAAAATTTCTTTACACATCCGCAACTCCCTTCACAGGGGCAGCTACAGCCTGAATTTCTTTGTCATCTAATTTCAACAGCAGTTGCTTACAAAAAAAGTATCAGTGACTTTATGATGAGTTCTAATATGCATCTTTCTTTCCTTCTTGTTCTTCAGGCCCGCATAGCAACTCGTCAGAAAAGCTGATGCAACAAGGCAGCCTTCAGTATCACAAAGGTCATTCATTATCACAGCCACCTAAAAACTTAACAACCTTTCCAAAATAATCACACCAGAACTGATAGACAGTTTTGCATTCATTTGTAATGTTAAGTACTTAATCAACAAGTTAAATATTCTTCAGGTTCACAAGTCTGATGACAACATCTGAATCATTTTTTCTATGGAAGCGGGAGGGTGTCTGATTAGGGCTGACAGATGCATATAAGAAAGCACGTAGTTTTACCTACACACTTCTTTTTCCTGTTGGGAATATGATAATGTGATAAAATTAGAGCTTAAGGTGCTTGCATGCTTATACCTCTAAAATTATACGCATGGCTTTGTTGCAGAAGAAAAAGGGTTTGGGAAAGTATTCTTAGAGATGGATCCCTACCGCGTCGATTATCTGTCCACAGTGCGCTTGGCTTACCTGGGTGTCAGGGAGCGGTCTGTGAACCCTGAAAACTTGAGACGGGTCTCAGTTAATTTAGAAAGTTTATTTTGCCAAGGTTGAGGACGCATGCCTGTGACACAGCCTCACAAGGTCCTGACAACATGTGCTGAAGGTGATCAGAGCACAGCTTGTTTTTATACATTTTAGAGAGACAGGAGACATCAATCAACATATGTAAAATGAACACTGGTTTGGTCTGGAAAGATGGGACAACTCAAAGCAAGGAGGGGCTTCCAGGTCATGGGTAGGTGAGAGATAAACGGTTGCATTCTTTTGAGTTTCTGATTATTAGCCTTTCCAAAGGAGGCAATCAGATATGCATTTATCTCGGTGAGCAGAGGGATGACTTTGAATAGAATGGGAGGCAGGTCTGACCCAAGCAGTTCCCAGCTTGAGTTCTCCCTTTAGCTTAGTGGTTTAGGGGCCCAAGATATTTTCCTTTCACAGGTTATATCCTGGAGGTAAATCCTTAGACTCAGTTTGTAGAATCACAGACTCTCAACAGAGGCCTTAAGGGAGCTTTGGTTAGCTTTTCTTGAGTGCAAGGACAAGAGAACACTCAAGTTAGCTCAAGAAATTGGAGTTTCTTGCAAGAAAACACATGTGCCTGGGTCTGAAGCTGAAAAACTATGAGGAACCCAGAGAGAAGCTCTGGGGACCCGTGGCTTGATGTGTCTCTCTCAGGCCACATGGTTTGAAGATATCTCTGCTCTCTCTGTTCACATGCTCCCTCCCCTCTCTCACAAAATAAACTCTTTGTTTTAGATGTATCCTAATTTCAACTTGTTCCTGGCCCATCGTGACTTCTCCGGCCCCTCAGCATCAAAACCATTGCAAGCTTGCTGGTTCACACTTTCTTCATTTTTAAAGCTGAGAGAGAAAATGTGATTGGTTCAGCTCACTTTTCCATGCCTGGCCCCATTCCATGTCACTATCAGCCTGTGAGTTGACTGCCCTGCAGAAAACCTGGTGTCCTGCGATCAGGTGTCCACCCAAACTGCTCAGTATGCCATCAGAGAACCTGTCTCAAAACAGTCGTCTTCGCAGAAGGGGTTCTGGGTGGGGCAGTTCCTGTCAGAAAGCGGGGCAAGGGGTGGTGAAGCTGTGGGATTTTCCTGCCCTCGTCTAGTAGTTAAGTCTCCTCTATAATAGGGATTATAAACTCCAGTACCTACACCTTCAGGCAGGTGATGTGAAAAGGTTGAATTGGTCGTCAAGAGCATGCATTGTGTGAGTGGGAAAGACTTTGGGAAACTGGAAAATACAGCCTGGTATAAAGGGGATGATATAGTTTAGATGTTTTGTCCCCTCCAAATCTCATATTGAAATTTGGTGCCTAATGTCAGAGGTGGGCCTGGTGGGACATGTTTGTATGTTGGGTGCAGATCCCTCTTGAATGGCTTGGTGCTGTCCTCACAGTAATGAGTGAGTTTATTATCTACCCCGTCCCATGAGATCTGATTGTTACAAAGAACCTGGCAGCTCCCACCTCTGTCTCTTTCCTTCTCTCACACCATTTGATGTTTGCTCCGCTTTGTCTTCCACCATGAGTGGAAGCTTCATCAGGACCCTCACCAGAAGCAGATGCTGGCACCATGCTTTTGTACAGCCCCTCAGAACCATGAGCCAAATAATCCTCTTTTGTCTATGAATTGCCCAGCCTCAGGTATTACTTTATAGCAACACAAATGGTCTAAGACAGGCTATAAGCAAACTAGCTGCCGTTGGTTTATTTGCAGAGAAGAAAGCCAAGTATTGTCATATATCTTATTTTTTTCAGTGGAAGCTAGAAATTTATTTTAGTAAAATCTCTCAAACTTTAATGTCGGCTTAAACTTTTTTTTTTTTTTTTTTTTGAGACAGAGTCTCATTCTGTCACCCAGGCTGGAGTGCAGTGGCGTGATCTTGGTTCACTGCAACCTCCACCTCCCAGCTTCAAGCTATTCTCATGCCTCAGCCTTCCAAGTAGTGAGGATTACAGGTGCATGCCACCACACCTGTCTAATTTTTGTATTTTTAGTAGAAACGCGGTTTCGCCATATTGGCCAGGCTGGTCTCAAACTCCTGAACTCAGGTGATCTGCCCGCCTCGGCCTCCCAAAGTGCTAGGATTACAGGCACGAACCATCACACCTGGCCAAACTTTTTTAACAGTATTGGCCAACCAAAACACTCCCTTGCCTCCTCCACCCTTCAGCCAACTGGGGGACCCTCAACCTCCAGCCTCTCATGAATGCACAGCAGGGAGGGAGACAACACCAGCTTTAGTGGAAGCCCATTCCATTTTCCAACAGTTCTGATCGTTTAACATTTCTTCATGTATTTGAATCTAAATCTGTCTCTCCACAGTCTGTCCCTCATTTCATGAAGGAAAAAAATCAAAAGCCCCTTCAACCCGATAGCCACATGCATACGCAAAGATAACTCCTACAGAGGATCTGCTTCTTCTCATTCCATTTCTTCTGAAGTCACTCATATGACCCATTTCCTTCAACATCCTGGTTGCCCTGCTCTCAACACACTATGGTTGGTTAATGTCTTGCTCAGATTGTGGTAATTAGCGTCTGTCTTAGTTCATTTGGGCTGCTATTACAAAATGCATTAGGATGGGTAATTTATACACAGAAGTTTGTTTCCTGTAGTTCTGGAGACTGGGAAGTCCAAGATCAAGGCACCAGCAGATCTGATGACTGTGGAGGGTTCTGTCTGCTTCATAGATGGTACACTTCTTGCTGTGCCCTCACATGGAAGAAGGGACAGAGCAGTTCCCTACAACCTCTTTTGTAACAGCACGTCCCAAAAAGCCCCACCTACTAATACCACCACAATGGGAATTAGATTTCAATACGAATTTTGGAGGGACACATTCAAGACTGTGCCAAGGTCTGAAGTCAGACTACCCACACAGAGTAAGTACAGGACTTTCTCACTTGAGACGTTGTACTTCTGTTAATGCAATTTAAAATTGTATTTTAGATGACAAGTTCATAGCAGCGATTCATACTACACTTAAAGTAAACTAAAGTGTTTAAGGTGCTTTGTTTGTTTCTTTGCTTTTCACATGAATACTTATTAAAACTGATTTTCACCTTGTCCTTGTAAAGTTAGGCTCTTAGGACCTGAGTAAATCCATTGCCCCTACTCAATCTCGTATTGTCAGATTTCACTCACCCAGCCCATTAGTATCTTCTTTAGATCTTTCTGCTCTTTTACTGTTGTCTAACATATTAATTTGTCTGTGTATAATTACTACTTGTTTATTATTCATACTCTATGTTCCAAAAAGTGTACCAGCATATGAGTCTATTTTTTTTTCAGATTTGCTTCTACTCCTTTCTTTGACTTATTTTGCCATTATAGTGTCAAATTTTCAGTTTTACTTTCTGATGGCTTTTGATATTTCTTTTTTATTTATCTGGCCCCTGGATTCTATCTATTTTCCTTGGGAAGTTTGAAGTCTGTATTTCTAAAGTCCGTAGCTGGGCTCTGTATTCTCCTTCCTGGGTGTTGCAGAGTCTAAGAAAACAAGGTCATTTTCTCCTCAGGTTCTCATCATTTCTGCATCTCCAATCAACAGTTCTTTGTTGAACAGAATTAGGTTCCCAGCAACAGTTTCCATCATTGCTCCTTCTGGCTTCTGAGAATTAAAACAGTCAGCATGATCTGTTTCCAGCTATGATGGAGCGGATGATATCAGATTAATCTCCCACTGAGAACAACTATAAAAGCTGGATAAAACACAAAGGCCAACTGTTGGAAGGCATTGGATAGCAACCAAGGCAGCCAAGGCCCCAAAGAAGCCAAGATCCCAAAGACACAGGAAATGCATTGAAATGTGCCTAATATTTGGCACCCAATATACCCTCAAGGCATTGCTGACTTCTAAGTTGTGCATGTGCAGGCCTCATGTCACAGACTGTGTTCCTTGAGACAGAGATTAATGAGCACAATGTTTATTAGGAGGTACTTTTAGGATCACCCGCTGTAGAAGGGAGAGGAAGAAAGCAGAATTTGTTACAGCCTCAGCCTCTGCCAACCCCACAGGGAGTTCTGGAGCTATAGCAACCCTTCTAACTCCAGGGTTGTTGTCCCGATCTAGAATTGTCCCAAGTTGCTGCACAGCAGCAGGTGCTTTTACCACAAAGGCAAGAAAGCACTGGGTACAGGCTGCCCTGGAAGGGTATGAACCTTGGGGGAAGCAGTTTTGTTTTTACTTTTTTTTTTTTTTCAGCAGAAACAATCCTCAAAGGGGCTGCCAACTGACAATCCCTAGCAGTTGGGGGACTAACTCCTTCATTCCTGAAGGGGGATCTAGGCATTGCATCACAGTATCTGTCACACCTGGAGGGTAAAAAAATTGTATTTCTGTGAGAGTTCTCCAGAGAAATAGGATCACATCTCTCATTAATAGAACTATATATGTATATATATGTGGATATATATCTCCTATTGATCCTATACATATATATCTCCTATTGATGTGTGTATATATATGTATATCTCTTATCAATACAAACTTTTAAAGAACCAGATCTCCTATTAATACAAACTTTTAAACAACCAGATCTTGCAAGAACTCATTCACTATTGCAAGGATAGCATTAAGGGGATGGTGCTAAACCATTCGTGAAAAATCTACCACCATGATCTAATCATCTCCCATCAGACCCCACCTCTAACACTGGAGATTACATTTCAACGTGAGATTTGGGGTAACTATCCAAACTATATCAGGTACTATTTTTCGTATTGATATATATGTACACACACACACACACACACACACACACACACACACACACACTATTGCTAGGATCTTCCTGTATATGAGACGTTAAGAAATAGCACCTGATATAGTTTGGATATTTGCCCCACCCAAATCTCATACTGAATTGTAATCCCTAGTGTTGGAGATGGGGCCTGGTGGGAGGTGATTGAAACATGGGGGTGGATTTCTCATGAATGGTTTAGCACCATCCCCTTAGTGCTGTCCTTGCGATAGTGAATGTGTTCTCGTGAGATCTAGTTGTTTAGAAGTTTGTGGCACCTCCCACTGTCTCTCACTTGCTTCTGCTTTTACCACATGACGTGCCTGCTCCCCCTTCACCTTCCGTCATGATTGCAGGCTTCCCAAGGCCTCCCAGAAGCCAAGCAGATGCCAGAACCATGCTTCCTGTAAAGTCTACAGAACTGTGAGCCAACTAAACCTCTTTTCTTTATAGATTACCCAGTCTCAGGTATTTCTTTATAGCAATGCGAGAAGGCCTAATATTGCACCAGATGATATCTTCAGCCTCATCACAAAGAGGCACATGATTAATTACTGAAGGAATGCATGGGAAGCCACAGGGCACTGAGTTCTAAAGAGACAGAGGGAGGTTACAAGATTCCAGTGCAGGGAGGGGGTGAGTCCTTGTAGGCCAAGGGAGTGTTGAGCCAGTCATGAAGCATACATGGAGTTCTGATAGACCCATTAAAGGAAAGTGGAAAGAACAGCCATGAAGGTATGAGAGAGAGAAATTTGTTACAGGAATTGGCTCATGAGATTATGGAGACTAAGAAGTCCCACAGCCTGCTGTTTGCAAACTGGAGACCCAAGAAAGCCAGTGGTGTAATTCAGTCTGAATATGAAGTACTGAGAATTGGAAGGGAATGGGGCTGGGAACAATGACATAAGACAAGTCCTGGTCCAAGTCCAAAGGCCTGAGAACCAGGAGCACTGATGTCTAAGGGTAGGAGAAGGTGGATGTCACAGCCCAAACATAGAGAGCACATTGGCCCTTCCTCTGCCTTTTGTTCCCTTCTAGCCCTCAACAAATTGCATGGTGCCCCCCCACACACACACACTGGTGAGAGCCATCTTTACTCAGTTTACTGATTCAGATGCCAATCTCTTCTGGAAACACACTCTGGTACGTACTCAGAATTAAGGTTTTACCAGGTCTCTAGGCATCCCTTAGCCGAGACAAAATTAACCATCACAGAAACCAAGCAGAAATAAGCCACATTAAAAAGATAATCATTAACTTCAATAGTCTTAGGGTCCTAAAGAGACAAAAACTGGAGTTCAGAGCCAAGCACAGTGGCTCACACCTGTAATCCCAGCACTTTGAGATGTTGAGGTGAGAGGATCGCTTGACCCCAAAAGTTTGAGACCAGCTTGGGCAATATAGCAAGATTCATGTCTCTCTACAAGTATTTTAAAAATTAGCCAGGCATGATGACAAGTGCCTGTGGTCCCAGCTATTTGGGAGGCTGAAGTGGGAGGATCACATGAGCTTGGACGGTTGAGTCTGCAGTGAGCAGTGATTGCACCACTGCACTCCAGCCTGGGCAACAGAGTGAGACTGTGTCTCAGGAAAAAAAAAAAAGAAAAATTGGAGTTCATGGTGTGCCAAGAAAGAAAGCCCCTGATGAACACCCAAACTGTCAGTTGAGACCTTGGAAAAGCTACCCCTAGGAGTAAGAAAAAAACCTGAAATAAGTAACCAGCTTTTTAGCAGATGAAGGTGATCAGCCAACACTCTACCAACCTGTCACATCCTCTTTGAAGGAAGATAACATCATTCAAAGGCTCTATGATGTTTTCATGCACAATGTCCAACATTCAATTTGCAAATTACCAGACATGGCAGGGGATGGCAAAAAATGGGGAAAAGGAGGAGGCAGAAAGAGATAAAATAGAAAATAGAAATGAACTGAGGTGCTCTAAATATTAGAGTTAATTGACATGAAATTTTAAATAACTATGATCAGCAGTTCAAAGAAATAATAAGAAAGATAAAGAATTTCACCCAGAGAATTGGAATCTATAAGAAGTAATCAAATGGAACTCCTTGAACTAAAAATTACAATGACAAAAATTAAGAATTCAACAGATTTGTTTAAACATTGATAATATACAGCAGTAGGCAGGTATAGTGACTTGAAGAGAGATAAAGAAAAAATACCCAGAATAAAGCAGCACAGGAGAAGGGAAAAGCTTAGCAAACACAGAGCAAACAGTAAAATTATCTGAAATAGGTGAAATTGAAGTTATAGGTGGATAGACAAGAGAAAATTGAGAAAAAGCAGTATTTCAAGAAATAGGTGCTGAGAATTTTTCCAAACTGACAGAGTTAAGAAGCTTGAGTAACTCCACATTAGGAGATGCCTATAGACTTGCTTGCAGAGCCTTCATCACCTAGTAATAGCAGTCACTGAACTTTTAAGAGCCCCTTGGGAAAGCATTTAGGTCCATGCAAGTTATCTCGTTGCTCACCTCACCCCTACAAGTTAAGAAAACCATCACTGGATGAGGAAACTGAGGCTGAAGGTTAATTCCTAGTCTGAGGTCTAAGAATTACACTCTATATATACACTGGACCTGAGACTGAGACTGAACCTAGATCTGTTGGACTCTAAATCTTCTGCTATTAACCTCTTTGCTGAGTGTTTCAGGAGCAGGCATGAGGCCAGGGGAGTGTGACATTGAGGAAAGAGGGAGTAGCGGATGGGAGAAGGTTCCAGAAAGAGTTATGGAGGCACATACATTAAACTCTATATTTCTGTGTCTTTTCCTGGCTGCTGGTCTTGTGCTCAGGAAGAAGCAACTCTCTTCCACCTTTCCCTCCCTCCTGCATGTCCTTCCACCCCTCCAGCACTCAGGATTCTGCTGTGGTCTGGTTCAGTCACATGGTGGGTTAAATAGACTTTCATGAGCTGCTGAGTAGCCGACCCTCCATTTGCAACACAGCTTCTACAGGAACATGTATTCTGAATCCAATGGCTCACTTGCCTTCGACCTCAAAACACAATTTGTTCTCAGGTTAGGATCTGCATGTACATGAGAAGTTAAGAAATACCATTAGACAATGTCTTAGGCCTCATCACAAAGATGCACATGATTAATGACTGAAGGAGCTTGGGAAACCACAGGGCATTGAGATATAAAGAGACAGAGAGAGATTGCATGTTTCCAGTGGGGAGGTGGGGTCTGTAGACCAAGGAAGTGTTGGGCCAGCCATGAAGCACACATGGAGTTCTGATCAACCCCCTAGAGGAGGGTGGAGAAGAACAAATGGGTAGGGAGGGGCAAAGAGCTTACTTCCACCTTTGGGAAACTTCAGAGATGTCCTCTTCAGGCTGTAGGGCACTCTGTCTTCCTTGGTTTCTAATCAGATATTAGGGAGGGAGGCTATAATTGTGCCTGGAATTTATCAGTTTGGTTTGCTATTGAGTGTATTGTAGAGGCTACTGGTAGCCCTCCTAGACCTCCCTCCATGCCAGCCCTAGGAGCTTGGCTCCTTCTGCCTGCTTACTGCAGCCAAGCCTCCTGTTCTGGTTAGTCTAGCTCCAGAAACATTTAGGAGGCCCAGTCAGGTGCCAGGCCCTGAGCCATAACTGAGAAGACAGAGGAGAGTAAGAGGCAATCATGCCTTAGAGCCTCAGGGAAGAGGGCAGAGGCACAGAAGAGGAGTGTTCTACCAGGTGGGCATTGGGGCCAGGGCACCCAGGTGAGGGATCTGGGGAGGATAGGAGGCTGACGCTATAAGAGGGAAGCCAGGTTTCAATGCTCAGGAACTGATGAATCAGTTTTCTGGTGGCTCAGGGCCCCGTTCCTTCTCCACTTTATCTTTCTGCCTACATACTGAGAAGCAATACAGTGCAGTAGTTCAGAGCCAGGGTGAGGGGAAGCAGGGCTGGGCCGATTCTAGTTTCTCAACCAGGAATTTGAGCTTTGATCCCACACTTACCAGCTTGAGCCAGCCTTTTCTAAGTTCCAATTTCCTCATCTATAAAATGAAGATAATTTTACAGTCAGTTTTGCTAGAGTGTAACACATGCATTCCTAAATGGGGTTAGGGTATGAAACCCAAAACCTTGGTTAGTGACACATAAAATAACAGGCACCTAATAAAAATGGTAGTATTTGTGTTTTAGTCAGTTTGAGCTGGTTTAACAAAAATACCATAGACTGGGGAGCTTAAACAACAGACATTTATTTCTTACAGTTCTGGAGGCTGGGAAGTCCAAGATTAAGATGCAGCCAATTTGACTCCTGGTTTGCAGAAAGCCATCTTCTTGTTGTGTCCTCATATTACAGAGAGCAGGGAGAAGAAGCAAGCTCTCTTGTGTCTCTTCTTATAAGAATGCTCATCCCCTCATAATGGCTCCACCCTCATAACCTAAGCCTCCATTAACTCCCAAAAGCCCATCTCCAAATACATCACATTTGGGATTAAAGTTTCAACATACGAATTTACAGATTGGCAGCAGGGACACAGACATTCAGTCCACAGCATACTGTTTTACACATGTTAGCTGGTTAAATACATAACTACCACAAATAAATATGGTGCTTTACCTTGAACAAGAGTTAAAGTTTGTTTGTGGAAGTGGCATCAGGTAAGTTGTAGCTTGTGAGTTATTATGAAGTACTGGAAGGAGGATTATCTAAAATTGGATGGAAAGTGGTAACATTGGATATGAATGGGTGCAGCTCTGGGTACATGGTAACTGAGGCAGCTGATAGATGTTTAAGGCATGTACATATGTGCATTTTGTGTACACCTATGCAGTTCTGTTCAGCTGGAGGCAATCTTCTGTGTTCACTTAGTTGTGTGTGTGTAGACAAAATTATACATAAGCAAATGCAATATTTGCATATGATTAAATTGTTTCCTACTATGTCAATTGTATTGAACAAATCTTCATTTTAAAAATGAGTACCATAGCAGAACTAGCTGTAGTAACTACCTCATGGGATGTCATGAGGATTAAGTGATATAAGTGTTGAACCCAGGGCCTGATAAGTGGTGAATAAGTGTTGCTAGTGTAATGAATATATATCAAATTATTATATTTCAAACAAAGAATGAATCAATGAACACAAGAATACCTAATTGTGGAATGGGGAGCAGTCATTTAGGAAGTGTGTGTGTGGTGGGAGGAGGAAGGCTGATGATTTATCTTGCTAAAGAGAAACTTCCTTAAGGACTAAATGATTTCAGAGACCAGCAGCAGGCTGTGCTATATCCTATAACCAGGAGGACAAACTACATACCCTCCTTGCACCCATTAGCATGAATATGGTCACAGGGGTATGTCTGTCCCACCACTATGCAGGTCTCACAGCCTAAGACTTATTATATTTTATAGATCAGAAATTTTGGCAGGGCTCAGCTGGGTGATTCTTCTGTTCCTCATGGTATAAACAGAGGTCACTTGGTGTTATTCAGCTAGCAGATGGACTGGTGTGGAGGGTCCAAAATAACTTCTTTCACATGTCTGTTGCCTTGGAATGACTAGAAGGCCAAGCCCAGTCAGGATTGCCAACTGGAGTACCTACTTGTCACCCCTCCAGGATAGTCCTGAGTCCAAGAGCCAGGAAGTAGATACTGCAAGTCTTCTTCTTACCTAGCCTTGGTAGTTCTAGAAAAATAGTTCTGGAGCTCTCTACCAATTAAGAAGGTTGCTAAGCCCAACCTGGACTCAAGGGCAGAAGAGTTAGTTTAGGTTTCAGTGAGTGGGGAAACCAAACACTCTGGGACCATCTTTAATCTACCATAGTGCTCTTGAAAACTTAACTCCAGCAACATCTCCAGAAAACTGAAGTGAAGCTCTCTGCTGTAGGTGACCCTCCTTGGATTTTCTACTGTAAACCATGCATATTTCAGCTATGATATGTGGCATATTCTGTGATGTGTGCATTGGTTTATCAAATTTATCTCTGAAATCATTTAGTCCTTGAGGAAGTTTCTCTTTAGCAAGATAAATCATCAGCCTTCCTCCTCCCACCATACACATACTTCCTAAATGACTGCTCACCACTCCACAATTAGGCATTCTTGTGTTCATTGATTCATTCTTTGTTTGAAATATAATAATTTGATATATATTCATTACACTAGCAACACTTATTCACCACTTATCAGGCCCTGGGTTCAACACTTATATCACTTAACCCTCATGACATCCCATGAGGTAGTTACTACAACTAGTTCTGCTATGGTACTCATTTTTAAAATGAAGATTTGTTCAATACAATCAACATAGTAGGAAACAATTTAATCATATGCAAATATTGCATTTGCTTATGTATAATTTTGTCTACACACACACAACTAAGTGAACACAGAAGATTGCCTCCAGCTGAACAGAACTGCATAGAGGTACACAAATTGCACATATGTACATGCCTTAAACATCTATCAGCTGCCTCAGTTACCATGTACCCAGAGCTGCACCCATTCATATCCAATGTTACCACTTTCCATCCAATTTTAGATAATCCTCCTTCCAGTACTTCATAATAACTCACAAGCTACAACTTACCTGATGCCACTTCCACAAACAAACTTTAACTCTTGTTCAAGGTAAAGCACCATATTTATTTGTGGTAGTTATGTATTTAACCAGCTAACATGTGTAAAACAGTATGCTGTGGACTGAATGTCTGTGTCCCTGCTGCCAACTCACTGCAAGCTCCAGTGGGGTAGCGACTAAGTGTCATTTAATTTTAGATTTGTAGTGTCTTTGTATGGTATCTGGCACATGAAAGGCCCTTAATAAATCTTTACTAAGTGGGTGAATGAATAAACTAACAAATAAAAAAGGATGACATTCGCCTCTTCTGTTGAAGGATGATGCCCCAAGAGCAGGAACCATGGCTGTGCCCTTTGTCTCCCCAACACAGAATACACTGTCTGACACTTAGTCAATACTTAATCAATGTCTGTTGAAAACCCAAACACATCTGCTCACATACTCAGACTCTGCCATCCAGCTGTGGCTGAGGGTCCTCACACAGCAAAATGAGGAGAATATTTTTAGCCATAGTCTGCAGCTGAAGCAGGTTGGGCTGAAATCAAGACCTGAGTATTGGGACTTCCGGTTCTAGTGATGGGGCCAGGAATTAGAGCAAGTTGCCTCTGTGAACACCAAGAGAAAAGGACAAATGAAAACTAGACTGAGGGGTGGAGGCAAGGAGGAACTAGAAGTTAGCTCTCCTGTTGCTCTGTCTTTTCAGTGGAGAGCACTTTCATTCACACATGCATCAGGTGGGGAGACTCATTGCCAATACTGATCAAAGTTCTCCACAAAGACCTGCCTGTTAATATGCACCAATACACACATGCACGTGCGCACACACACACATAAAACAGCTTTGGGTTCAGGTCAAGTGGGAAAACTTGGGAAAGAAGGAACCTTGCCACAGAAAATGAGTATTTACTAATGTGGGTGTTGTTAGTTACCATTTGCAGTGAACCAGGAGTCGACTATGTCACTATTTTAAGTCTAATTTAATTTAGTATTTGGATTAGATGTGTGCTATTTATAAGGAATGATACCAACTGTGGCTTTGGTCTTGGAGCAGGTGGGAGCCAATTTAGCCTGTGGAGGCCGTGGTCTGCACAGTTCCCAGTTTGGGCTCTGTAGCAGACGCCCCACCCCGGGGAACTGCCTCAGACAATTAGACAGGCCAAGTGCTCAGGAGCCATCAGCCCACAGATAATAGCTCTGCAGGAGCTCATTGAAGAGAGTCTCAGTCCCTGTCTTTACTGAGGCCTCTGTAGTTAGAATGCCCAGGACAAGGAATCTGCTAGAGACCCAGGGCTTTGTCCTGCCTGGTCTAACCCTTCAGGAAAGATGTGATGAAATGGTTTGTCCTGGCTGGGTTACCCCCTTCCTCATACAGGCCTTTGGTATCTTCCACTGGACACAAAGAAAGGGCCTCCACAAGTCTCCCTGAATGGGAGCAGTGGCTGGGCTGAGCTCTGAGATGTACCCTGGCATTCTTGGGCTTCCCACACAGGCCCAGGGTGCCTGTGGGGACTTTTTCCAGAACAAATTGAAGGTATACACCCTGCCCTGAGAGGTGGCCACTGTGACCAGAGTCCAGCATAGGAAAGTCACAGGTCTGGCTGGAGGGGGCAAGGACTGCAAAATCCCAGCAGGCAGCCAGCAGTGAGCAGGCCAGCAGCAGCCTCAACCGAGGACGATTTCTTCAAACACAACTGCGTGACAAACAAGTCAGGGTGGGGCATGCAAACCAAACAGCTCTGCTGGAGGCCGAGGTAGAAGCTGAGTGGGGATGAGGGTCCCCTCCAAGCCCTCCTCAGTGACACAGCAAATCTAGGGGTTGGTGGAGAGCGCTCATCCTCACCCCCATTCTGCAGTTGCAGACCTCGGATACTGATCTGATGGACACAGGCACCTTCGAAGGGAACTCGGCACCACACCCAATATTCAGGCTGTAAATAAAGCCAACACAACAAGCTCCTGGGAAATGCTGAGTCGAGCCTGCTACCTGGCAGGCAGCATATCATTTCCCGAGCCTCCCTGGCCCAGTGCCCACCCTTCAGTTCTCTGTCCCTCCCAGCCTGGGCACAGGGGCGGTAACACATTTTAAATTAGACCTGTCCCTTTTCCATTTGTGAGCTGTCAGACTGCTTACAAGGGGCCCAACCCGGCGTTCTGTCTGGGGCACGGTGACGAGCGTTGCCAGACCCCAGGCCTAGGTGGGCACATGTTTGTGAGTTGGGTCTGAGCCTTGGAAGGTTCTGATCCACTTTAGAGTTGTCCTTGGGCAGGCGTGATTGGGAAGAGGAATTTCCAGTGCAGCACAATTTGACTGAAGCTTTTCTAATGCTTAGGAAGAAGGCACGCCACTGAAGTTTGTTTTTCCCTTGTCATCTTTAATTCATTACCTGGAGCAAAGGAAAGTGGAGACATATTTCTGACAGGCTGTTTTTATTAGTCATTACAGCATGGTGAGAGTGTCGTCTTTCTGAGTGCACACACGCAATGCCGTGTCACTGTGCAGCTTGGTTCCCAGTGTGGCCCCTTGGCATCCCGGTTCTCGCTCCCTGAGGGCCAGGGACATGCCCTTTCTGTTTGGAAATGTCAGCCTGGTCTCCTTGGCTTCCCTTCTTTCCTCATTCCTCCAGAAAAGTAGGCCTGGGAGGAAAGACTGGGTTCTCCAGCGCCTGCTGACTTCCTTGGAAATGATGGGCATAATGCCCAATTTGCTATTTCGCTACTTTCCAATGGCTGCTTCTAAAGAGGAAAGCAATCCTCTCCTTTCTTGCAGGCGGAAACGAGGAGGAGTTGAAGAGGTGGGAAGCGCTGGGGGACGCAGGCACATCTAAACCTGCTATTTCCTTTCCTCAGAGGCGGGGAACAGTCACCCTCCCAGCTAACATTTACCTCCAGGGAAAAATGTCACTTCCATTGGTTTGCATCTTTTCTCCTTCTATCGTGTGTGGCGGTGTTTTTCTATCGCGTGCGATGCACACACCTTACTCTCGGGGAGATTTGTGGAGATCAAGGGCTTCTTCTTTCCGTCGGTGGAAATTGCCGGCCCCAGAACTGTCTGGGTTGTTTCTATAAAACTGTCGAGACGTATTCTGAACAATGATCCTGGATATTTGCAGGCCCTATTCCCCCCTTAGCTCCATCTTTCTTCCCCAAAGAAAGCCTCTTTTCTTTCTTTCTCTCATCTTTTGAGTCCGTACCTCAGGGGGGCTGTAACTGGGACCCCAGGCCTGAGACAGATCAATGGCAATTGATTAATTCAGAGTGAGAGAGTGGCATGTGTTTGTGTAAGTGAGCAAAAGAGAAATAGAGACAGACAGAGACAGAGACAGACTGAAAGAGAGACAGAGAGACACAGAGACTGCATGCATCCTGCAATCATGTCCTGCTGTTTTAGACTAAGCTTCACTCTTGATCATTTATTTTTTTAAAAAGCTAGAATAATAGATCATAATAACATTATGTTATAATAGCAACCTAATGATAATGAATGCAACATAGGTCATTAAGGAATGTCTTCAGGCCAAGAATTTCTAACGTAATAAAGCTCACTATGTGCGAGGAACTGTTCTGAGCACTTCGCATACTTGAACTCATATCAAGTAAATAACCTCGCCACAGTCCTATGATATAGCATTTATGAGGTTAGTGCTGTTACCAGTTACCCTATTTTACATTGAGGAAACCCCACTCAATTGAGAAAAAAAAAATAGCAAAGGAAGCCTTCCAAGCTTCTAAGAAGCCGTAGCCATTCAGGATCTTTTGGGGCAGTTCAGCAAGGCAGGGTTGTGACATCTGGGCTGTCTGGGTGACTCGCCATGTGCTTAATTGATTTCCTCATTTTTCCAAGGGTCTGGCACTTATTGAAGCCCTTGGAACATTGATGCATATTGTGTATGACCAGAGGGAAGAGGGTAAATGAATGGTTAAGTGACACTTATCAAAGGCCTCACTTCAAAATGGGGTGGCCATAGGAAAAAGGGTTCTGTGGTCAGTGAAAGTAGGAAATAATAAGTTAAATAGACTAGAAGTTTAGTTATTCACAGGACTTCTCAGAGCTTTTAACATGGTAACATGCACTGTGACCCTTCCTAAAGAAAACAGAGAATGAAGCTTTTCCTCACGTGTTAGACTTCTTTGTGAGAGACACTCATGGGGCTGGAGTTCCGTGGACTATACAGTAGTCTCTGTTATCCACACTTTTGCTTTCCTTGGTTTCAGTTACCCATTGCCAACCATGGTCTGAAAATATTAAATGGAAGAGTCCAAAAGTAAACAATTCATATGTTTTAAATTGCGCACTTCTGAGTAGCACCATAACATCTCACTCACACTGTCCCACTCCTGGCCTTCCTGGGATGTGAGTCCTCCATTTGTCTGGCATCTCCACACTGTCTACACCACCCAGTGCTTGTGTCCAAGTAACCCTAATTTTACTTAATAATGGCCCCAAAGCACAGGAGTAGTGATGCAGGCAATATAGATATGCCAAAGAGAAGCTATAATGTGCTTCTTTTAAGTGAAAAGGTGAAAGTTCTCAAGGAGGAAAGAAAACAATTATATGCTGATATTGCTATGATCTACAGTAAAAACAATCTATCTGTAAAATTGTAAAGAAGGAAAAGGTAATTTGGACTAGTTTTCTGTCTCACCTCAGTCTGCCAAAGTTACAGCCACAGTTCATGATAAATGCTTAATTAAGATGAAAAGGGCATTAGATTGGTGGGTGGAACACGTGAACAGAGACATATTGCAATGAACAGCAATCAAGTTTCCCACTATCTGTGGTTTCAGGCATCCACTAGGGGTCTTCAAATGTATCACCACAGATGCAGGGCAGCAGGTGGGGGACTACTGTACTTTGGGAAACTGTGTCTGATGTGACCTAGAATTTAAGACATGTCTCTGGTTGTCTGAAAAGACCTGAACGTTTGGAGATACAGAAAGAAGAATTTGGATATACCATTTGGGAGACATAAAGCACAGTGGAACCCCAGCACCTGCTGTGTCTGATGAGCTATCCTCCCCACATCTTTACCTTTGGGCCAGTGTACCTAGAAGGGACATTCTGAATATCAATGACATCCCAGAAGGAAAGCGCCCAGCCCTTCTCCTCTGTGCAGGGTTCTCTCACCACCAGCAGCAAATGGGTGGCAAACCTATTGATGTCCTTAAAATAGGGGCTCCTGTCAGTCGAAAACTTCATGTGTGATTCCATGAAGATTTGTGAACACCAGCTATGCTTCACCACTAATGAGCAGCACTACTGAGGGGATCTGTCCGGAGCTGCACGCCCCGGCCATAGCAAATAATAATTAAAGATTAAACGCCTGAGCTATATTCATTTCCACTCCACACCTTCTCCCTAGATTTACCTTCTTCCCTGTATTAATACCGCCATTAAAAGATGGCGCTCTTCCTGCTTCTTCTTCATTCATTTTTCCCGCGCCCGCAAAAAGACTACCTGACAGCGCAGGCGCAACATGACGTCCGACCGGAGAAACCGAAGCCTATCTGGCCACACCTTCCGCAATGAGGTCATTTCCACCTTAGCCCAACCCCTTCCCCTCCAAATGTATATAAGGCATTGCATTACCACCATTAAACGAGACTTGATCAGAGCACTGTCTTGTCTCCATTTCTCGTGTCTCTTGTTCCCCAAATTCCCACCCCCTCCTCCAGGGCCTACACTGACTATCCTGCGGGCCGGGATACGTGGCGCCCGAACAGGGACCTGGAAACGAGGGACTCCGTGAGGAAGAGGACGCCAAAGGACGGTCAACCGCTAACGAAGACAAAAGGAGTCAAACTCTTCCGATCACCGGGGGAACCTGCCGCGTCAGAATCGAAGGTAAGTGACGCGTCCGAAATGGGACAAGAATTAAGCCAACATCAAATATATGTAGGACAATTAAAAGAGGCTTTAAAGATACGAGGAGTAAAGGTTAAAGGTAATGATTTGTTTAAATTATTTGATTTTGTAAAAGACACTTGCCCTTGGTTCCCACAGGAAGGAACTATTGATATTAAAAGATGGCGTAGAGTAGGGGATTGTTTTCAGGACTATTATAATACTTTTGGGCCAGAAAAAATTCCTGTAACCGCCTTCTCTTATTGGAACCTCATTAGAGATTTAATAGATAAGAAGGAGGCCAATCCGCAAGTCATGGCTGCGGTCGCTCAGACAGAGCATATTTTAAAGGTTAGCTCCCGCTCTAACCTCACAAAGCCTCCGCAAGATACGGAGGAAGATCTCATTTCCCTCGAAAGTGATCATGAGGAAATCAAGTCTCCTTCTGTAACAGATAAAGAAATACCACACGAAAACAAACCAAAAAAATACCCAATTTTACAAATGCTTCAAAAGGAGGAGGAAATTAATAAGCCTAATCAATCGGATATAAATTGGGATGATTTAGAGGAAGAGGCGGCTAAATATCACAACCCTGATTTGCCTCCCTGTTCTTCATACCCACCCCCATATAATAAGACACATAATGAGGCTTCTGCGCCCATTATTATGGCAGCAATAGATCCCAAAGAAGAATTAAAGCAAAAAATTGCTCAACTAGAAGAACAGATTAAACTTGAAGAGTTACATCAATCATTGATAATTAGGCTCCAAAAGCTAAAAACAGGAAATGAAAAAATACGTAACTCAGACGCTATGGAGGGTTCCTTGCACCCACTTCAGCGGCCTGGACAACATGTTCCAAGAGGGGGGCTAGTTGCTAGCCGACATAGAGAAGACTCCTCCCCCAAAGACGTTTTTCCGGTCACGGAAACCATAGATGAACAGGGACAGGCTTGGAGGCATCATACTGGATTTGATTTTACTATTATAAAAGAGTTAAAGACTGCTGCCTCTCAGTATGGGGCTACTGCTCCATATACTCTTGCTATAGTGGAATCTGTAGCTGAGAATTGGCTCACTCCTACAGACTGGAATACCTTAGTCAGGGCAGTTCTTTCTGGGGGAGACCACTTAATTTGGAAGTCAGAGTTCTTTGAAAATTGTAGAGATACAGCTAAAAGAAATCAACAGGCAGGAAACGGTTGGGATTTTGATATGTTAACTGGTTCAGGTAATTATGCAGACACTCAGGCCCAAATGCAATATGACCCTGGACTGTTCTCACAAATCCAGGCTGCTGCTACAAAGGCCTGGAGAAAACTTCCCGTTAAAGGAGATCCAGGGGCCTCGCTCACAGCGGTTAAACAAGGACCCGATGAGCCATTTTCAGACTTTGTGCATAGACTTATGACCACGGCAGGTAGAATCTTTGGAAATGCAGAAACGGGTGTAGATTATGTTAAACAGTTAGCTTATGAAAATGCTAACCCCGCCTGCCAAGCGGCAATCAGACCTTATCGAAAGAAAACAGATTTAACAGGATACATTCGCCTTTGTTCAGATATTGGGCCCTCATATCAACAAGGCCTAGCAATGGCCGCCGCTTTTAGCGGCCAAACAGTAAGAGATTTCCTCATTAACAAAGGTAAAGATAAAGGGGGATGTTTTAGATGCGGTAAAAGGGGACACTTTGCAAAAGATTGCTGTGAAAACCAAAATAAGAGTCTAGAAGCAAAAATCCCAGGCCTTTGCCCAAGGTGTAAAAGAGGAAGGCACTGGGCAAACGAATGTAAATCTAAAACTGACAGTCAAGGAAATCCTTTACCCCCCAGGCAGGGAAACGGGATGAGGGGCCAGCCTCAGGCCCCGAAACAAGCATATGGGGCAGTCAGCTTTGTTCCAGCCAGCAACAGCAATCCATTTCAAAACTTAGTAGAGCAACCCCAGGAAGTGCAGGATTGGACCTCAGTTCCACCTCCCACACAATACTAACACCTGAAATGGGACCGCAAACCTTAAATACCGGAATATATGGACCCTTACCACCTAACACTTTTGGGCTACTTTTAGGAAGAAGTAGTGTCACCATGAGAGGCTTACAAGTCCTCCCTGGAGTTATTGATAATGATTATGAAGGAGAAATTAAAATTATGGCCAGAGCTATTGATAGTATTATTACTGTCCCTCAAGGAGTTAGAATAGCTCAGTTACTCCTGCTACCTTTGGTTAAAACAGATAATAATATCCAATACTCTAATAGAAATATAAAAGGTTTCGGATCATCAGATATATATTGGGTGCAACCAATTACAAATCAAAAACCCTCCCTAACCTTATGGTTAGACGGGAAGGCATTCACTGGACTAATAGACACAGGGGCTGATGTAACTATCATTAAACAGGAAGATTGGCCCTCTCATTGGTCTACCACAGAAACTTTAACTCACTTGAGAGGAATTGGACAAAGCAGTAATCCTAAACAAAGTTCTAAATACCTAACATGGACAGATAAAGAAAACAATTCAGGCCTCATTAAGCCATTTGTCATCCCTTACCTACCTGTTAACCTTTGGGGGCGAGATCTACTCTCTCAAATGAAAATTATAATGTGTAGTCCAAATGATATAGTTACTGCACAAATGTTAACTCAAGGATACACCCCTGGTAAAGGTCTTGGAAAAGGAGAGAATGGTATCCCACAGCCTATACTGGTTTCAGGACAACTTGATAAAAAGGGGTTTGGAAATTTTTAGCTCAGGCCACTGACATACCTGCACCCCAAAGGTGTGCTGACCCCATTACTTGGAAGTCAGATGAGCCCGTTTGGGTTGATCAGTGGCCTTTACTCAATGATAAACTAAGTGCTGCCCAACAGTTAGTGCAGGAACAACTAGCAGCAGGACATATTGAGGAAAGTAATTCCCCTTGGAATACACCTATTTTTGTTATTAAAAAGAAGTCTGGTAAATGGAGACTCTTACAAGATTTAAGAGCAGTAAATATCACTATGATCCTTATGGGTGCCTTACAACCAGGATTGCCTTCACCGGTTGCGATTCCTCAAAAATATTTTAAAATCATTATTGACCTTAAAGATTGCTTTTTTACAATTCCCCTTCACCCTGCTGACCAGAAAAGATTTGCCTTTAGTCTTCCATCTACAAATTTTAAACAACCAATGAAGCGCTATCAATGGAAAGTCTTACCTCAGGGTATGGCCAATAGTCCTACTTTGTGTCAAAAATATGTAGCTGCCGCTATAGAGCCAGTCAGAAAAACATGGGCACAAATGTATATTATACATTATATGGATGATATTTTAATAGCAGGAGAAATTGGCGAACAAGTCTTACAGTGCTTCACCCAACTCAAACAAGAGTTAACAGCAGCCGGACTACAGATAGCCCCAGAAAAGGTACAATTACAAGATCCATACACTTATCTTGGTTTCCAGATTAATGGACCCAAAATCATTAATCAAAAGGCCGTTATACGTCGTGATCATTTAAAAACTTTAAATGATTTCCAAAAATTACTGGGAGACATAAATTGGCTTCGACCGTACTTAAAGCTCACCACAGGAGAGTTAAAACCTCTTTTCGATGTATTAAAAGGAGACTTTAATCCAAAATCCCCCAGGTCCATTACTAAAGAAGCATTAATAACACTCCAACAGGTAGAACATGCCATTGCAACACAATTTGTTACCAGTATTGATTATTCTCAGCCATTAATATTCCTTATTTTTAACACAACAATAACCCCTACTGGCCTATTTTGGCAGAACAATCCCATTATGTGGGTACACCTGCCCTCCTCCCCTAAAAAGGTTTTGTTGCCTTATTATGATGCCATAGCTGATCTAATTATCTTGGGAAGAGAAAACAGTAGAAAATACTTTGGAATAGAACCCTCTACCATTATACAGCCCTACACTCAATCATGCATCCATTGGCTGTTACAAAATACGGAAGCCTGGCCAATTGCTTGCGCTTCTTATACTGGCGCGATTGACAACCATTACCCACCTAACAAACTTATTCAATTTTGTAAACTTCATGCGTTTGTATTTCCCCATAATACCAGTAAAGAACCTCTCAATGACGCATTACTAATTTTCACTGATGGATCTTCCACAGGACTTGCCGCTTACACTTACAATAATGTAGTCGTTAAGTTCCAGACCACTTATACATCAGCTCAGCTGGTCGAATTGCAAGCTATAATTGCAGCACTATCAGCTTTTCCTTGTCAGCCACTTAACATTTATACAGACAGCGCCTACCTGGCTCATTCAATACCCCTCTTAGAGACCGTGTCTCAAATTAAACATATTTCAGATACAGCTAACCTATTTTTACAATGTCAACAACTTATCCGAAAAAGGACTACTCCCTTTTTTCTTGGGCATATTAGAGCACATTCAGGATTACCGGGACCTCTAACACAAGGTAACGCAACAGCTGACACGGCAACAAAAACCATAGCCACAGTCACTACAGACAATTTGCAACAAGCGCAAAAAGCACATGCCTTACATCATTTAAACGCCCAAACCTTAAGACTTATGTTTAAACTTACCAGAGAACAAGCTCGACAAATAGTTAAACAATGCGCCAACTGCATCACATATTTACCTGTTCCCCATCTAGGAGTTAACCCCCGAGGACTCATCCCCAACGAAATTTGGCAAATGGACGTTACTCACCACTCAGAACTCAGTCAACTAAAATATATCCATGTATGCATAGACACCTATAGTGGATTCATCAGTGCAACTCTCCAAACAGGAGAGGCCACCAAACATGTCATAGCTCATTTATTACACTGCTTTTCTATTTTAGGAATACCCAAACAAATCAAAACAGATAATGGCCCCGGTTATATAGCCAAAACCTTCTTACAATTTTGTAATATCCTACAAATTAAACATACCACAGGCATTCCCTATAATCCCCAAGGACAAGGTATAGTAGAAAGAGCTCATCTGTCATTAAAAACTATTATCACAAAATTAAAAGGTGGGAGCTGGTACCCCGTGAAGGGTACCCCCAGAAACATACTCAATCATGCCCTGTTTATCCTTAATTTTTTAAATTTGGACAGTCATGGAAAATCGGCTGCCGATCGTTTCTGGCATCCTGAATCTCAAAAACAGTTTGCAATGGTAAAATGGAAAGATCCACTTGATAGTTCATGGCATGGCCCCGATCCAGTTTTAATTTGGGGAAGAGGCTCAGTATGCATCTTCTCACAAAAAAATGATGCAGCCAGATGGCTGCCTGAAAGATTGGTAAGACAAATAAATCATAACCATTGTCAGTCCAGGGAAGATAAATCTCCCTGAGAAGTTCTTTCCTTCTTGTTTTTCAGAAAATGAAGCCTAACATGAAATTCCTTTGGAGAATAATCACTCTATATAACATAGTGACAGTCTATGCAGGTTTTGGTGACCCTCGTAAGGCAAAAGAATTATTACGAAAACAATACGGCCAGCCTTGTGACTGCAGAGGGGGACAAATATCTGAACCTCCGTCAGATAGAATCACCCAGGTGACCTGCACGGGCAAGACAGCTTACCTAATGCCAAACCAGTTATGGAAATGTAAGTCTACCCCAAGAGATACCTCACCTAGCGGGCCGCTCCTAGAATGCCCTTGTAGCTCTTTCCAATCTTCTGTACATAGTTCCTGTTATACCTCCTATCAACAATGCAAATCAGGCAATAGAACATATTATACGGCCACGTTACTAAAAACACAAACTGGAGGCATCAATGATGTACAAGTATTAGGATCCACTAATAAACTTGTACAATCTCCTTGTAACGGCCAAAAAGGAAAGCCTGTTTGTTGGAGCACTACCGCCCCCATTCACATTTCTGATGGAGGAGGCCCATTAGATATTGCAAGAATTAAAACCGTCCAGAAAAAATTAGAAGAAATTCATAAAGCTCCATATCCTGAACTGCAATATCACCCTTTAGCCCTGCCTGAGCTTAGAGATAATTTTAGGCTCGATGCCCAAACCTTTGATATCCTCAATGCTACTTACAATTTACTTCAAATGTCCAATACAAGCCTGGCCCACGATTGTTGGCTTTGTCTTAAAATGGGCCCCCCTATTCCTCTAGCCATACCTAACCTTTCATTGCCCTATGTCAATTACTCAAATGAATCCTTAGTAAATAATTCCTGTCCTATTACCCCCCCCCTTAGTTCAACCGATGACGTTTTCTAATTCCTCTTGCCTCTTTTCACCATCATATAATAACACTAAAGAAATTGATTTAGGCTATGTTGTGTTTGGCAACTGTACTTCCATAATCAATGCCACCAACCCTTTGTGTGCTATAGATGGCTCGGTTTTCGTTTGTGGAAACAACATGGCATATACGTATCTACCTACAAATTGGACAGGGCTTTGTGTTCTGGCCACTCTTCTCCCCGACATTGATATCATCCCTGGAGATGAACCTATCCCCATCCCTGCTATTGAATATTTTATTTATAGACCGAAACGAGCCATACAATTTATTCCCTTGTTGGCTGGACTAGGAATCACCACTGCTTTTACTACAGGAGCCACAGGCCTAGGAGTCTCACTAACCCAATATATTAAATTATCCAATCAATTAATCTCAGATGTACGGACCTTATCCAGTACTATACAAGATTTACAAGACCAAGTAGACTCGTTAGCTGAAGTAGTTCTCCAAAATAGAAGAGGTCTAGATTTGTTAACGGCAGAACAGGGAGGGATATGTTTGGCTTTACAGGAAAAGTGCTGTTTTTACGCCAACAAATCCGGAATCGTCAGAGATAAGATAAAAACTTTGCAAGAAGAACTAGAAAAGTGCAGAAAAGGCCTGGCCGCCAATCCACTATGGACTGGACTCGATGGACTTCTCCCCTATCTCCTGCCATTTCTTGGTCCTTTACTCACTCTTCTACTCTTCCTCACTCTCGGGCCTATAATCCTTAATAAGCTTATGGCATTTGTCAGGCAACAAATCGAGGCCTTCCAGGCCAAACCTATACAGGTTCATTATCATTGCCTTGAGATGACTGAAAATGGTGAGTCTTATTTACCTTAATAAGACCACCTCCCCTGTGTGCTGAACTGGACAGTCAATGATGGGTAAGAGGACACTATCTCCATCGGAGCCTAAGACAGGAGGGCCGCCCTTGCTGCTGCCTTATCCCATGATGGGCCTAGAAGGTGGGGGTGAGTTGACCCAACCTAAGACAGGCGCAGTTACCGAGGGGTTTTTTCTTGTCATAAAAATATAAAAAGGGGGACCTGTCCAGAGCTGCACGCCCCGGCCATAGCAAATAATAATTAAAGATTAAACGCCTGAGCTATATTCATTTCCACTCCACACCTTCTCCCTAGATTTACCTTCTTCCCTGTATTAATACCGCCATTAAAAGATGGCACTCTTCCTGCTTCTTCTTCATTCATTTTTCCCGCGCCCGCGAAAAGACTACCTGACAGTGCAGGCGCAACATGACGTCCGACCGGAGAAACCGAAGCCTATCTGACCACACCTTCCGCAATGAGGTCATTTCCGCCTTAGCCCAACCCCTTCCCCTCCAAATGTATATAAGGCATTGCATTACCACCATTAAACGAGACTTGATCAGAGCACTGTCTTGTCTCCATTTCTCGTGTCTCTTGTTCCCCAAATTCCCACCCCCTCCTCCAGGGCCTACACTGACTATCCTGCGGGCCGGGATAGGGATCGAAGGCCAAAAACCTCAAGGTACTTTGCTAGGAGGACCATTTATAGATATAGACAGTACAAAAGGATGAGGCCAAAAGGACCCCATTAGAAGATAATAACTTCTGAACAGGCAGGAAGAAAACTTGGCAGGGAAGCGTCCCCACTGTCAGCAGCTACAGAAAACAATTATGTATACAACAACCATACTTTGAAGCCCTCCCCAGTAACCAGTAATTGACTGTCCTAAAGAAGCTTCGTTTGGGATGCTTTCACACCCAACCTATTCTTATTGCTTGTTCCAGGTAAACAATGTCCCCCTTTTGACTAAAGTAACTGTTCTTCTTGCTTCTGCTCTCACCCACCTCCTGGACACACTGTTAGATTAATGTTCCTAAAACATTGTCTTCACTATGTTGATTTCTCCCTTCAAACATTTTGAATGTCAGTTTGAATGTGGCTTCAATCTTGCACCCTACCTTATTCCCACATGGGGACTCTATACAGCCCCTATGATCCAGCCAAAATTGTCCCTCTTCCAAAAGTTGCACATCCATTAAATACTCTGGTTATGTTCCCACTCAATCAGCTTGGTTTATGTTGATTTCCAACCTCAAACGTCATTTTAAGAGTGGTATCAGAGGGAATGGTTTAATAAAGACCTCTAAAAATTATCTCTTCCCTAAAAGCAAGGTGAACACTGACAAAAATGGTCATAATCAATGTTTTCAGAACTCAGAAAACTAAACAAAATCTTGCAGCAACCTGGGAGAATTTATTGAAAAAAAAAATGGCAGAATCTCAGTAAGAACAGGGAGCTTCACAGTATTTTGACTTCCCTTATTCTCATCCCCCTATCTCCAGCTCCATGGTAGCCTTGGAAACCAACAGCATGCAATTTCAGTGAAAAACAGAAAGCTGGCAGTCTCTGGAGGGGCAGAACAGAGTTAGACCTCCTTCAAAGTCCCACTCTCATATCTACCTGGTGGTTCCCTGGAAGACCCTGCTCATAAGACTTGTATTTTCTTGACCTAAGAGCTGACACAGTGCAAACAGTCTTTTTCTTGGAGGCATGTATAAAAATCAATCATCAGCAATTGTTTAACATCATAGCTGCCTGAGGAAGTAGATGATAATTAAGGCAAATAATAGGCTAACCAAAAAAAGCTTAAAAGGAAAAGCTAGGAAATGAGATGTCCATGAAGAGCTCTGAGAAGCTCTAATATCTTCTTTGGAATCTAGAAGGCCATGTGCATAATAGGCCTGTGCATATGCTCAGGGTAAACTTGAGAAGTCTCTAAGTTCTAACCTTCGGCTGACCTTGAGGCTCTGCGGAAGCAGAAAGCAAAGGCTAAGGAAGAGTTGACAATCAGCTGACTGAGTATTGAAGGCATGCCCCAAAATGCACACAGAACTTCTTTGCAAGGAGTGGGAGTCTTACTGATTTGGGCATTTAAAGATGTCTCTGTCCAGTAATTAGCAGACCACTAAACTTACCAAGCAGAAACTTCAAGGTCCAGGACAAAGAATAGAGACTTTACAGAATTAGTTTTCTAAAAAAATTACTGAGCAAACACACAGCCACAACAATGAATAGCAGTAGCAACAAGCCCCAGGAAAGAGCAAGAATCTGATTTCCAGAGTTGTTACATTATATGATTTTATTGTCCAGTTTGACCAAAAAATTTATGAGACATTCAGAAAAACAAGAAAGTATGGCCTTCCACAAAAATAAATGAATGAATAGAAACTGTTTCTAAGGAAGCCCAGATGTTGGACTTATTAGTCAAAAACTTTAAATCAGCTTTTTAAAATGTGTTCAAAGAACTGGAAAAAAAAGTCTGAAGAACTAAAGAAATGCATGTGAATGGTGTTTTGCCAAATAAAGTATATTGATACAGAGATATAAATTATATAATAGAACCAAATAGAAATTCTAGAGTTGTAAAGTACAGTAACTAAAGTGAAAATTCACTACAGAGTCTGAACAGAGCAAACACAAGAGAGAATCAGTGAATTTGAACACAGATCAGTTGAAATTATTCAGTCTGAGGAATAGAAAATGAAGAGAAGTGAATAGAGTCTCAGAGACTTGATAGACAGACTCAAGCATACGAAATATATGTAATAAGATCCCCAAAAAGAAGGGAGAGAGGACAAGAAGGCAGAAGAAAATATATGAAGAAATAATGACCCAAATTTCCAAAATTTGATGAAAAACATTGATCTCCACATCCAACAACCTCAGTGAATTCAAGCAGGATAAAGTCAAAGAGCTCAAACCTAGACAGGTTATAATCAAACTAGTGAAATACAAAGAGATAATCTTGAAAGTAGAAAGATAAGTGAGACATCACCTACAAGGGATCCTCTATAAGAATTAACAGAGAAATGCAAATCAAAACCACAATGAGATACCATCTCACACCAGTTAGAATGGCAATCATTAAAAAGTCAGGAAACAACAGGTGCTGGAGAGGATGTGGAGAAATAGGAACACTTTTACACTGTTGGTGGGATTGTAAACTAGTTCAACCATTATGGAAAACAGTATGGCGATTCCTCAAGGATCTAGAACTAGATGTACCATATGACCCAGCCATCCCATTACTGGGTATATACCCAAAGGATTATAAATTATGCTGCTATAAAGACACATGCACACGTATGTTTATTGCAGCACTATTCACAATAGCAAAGACTTGGAATCAACCCAAATGTCCATCAGTGACAGATTGGATTAAGAAAATGTGGCACATATACACCATGGAATACTATGCAGCCATAAAAAAGGATGAGTTTGAGTCCTTTGTAGGGACTTGGATGCAGCTGGAATCCATCATTCTTAGCAAACTATCACAAGAACAGAAAACCAAACACCGCATGTTCTCACTCATAGGTGGGAACTGAACAATGAGATCACTCGGACTCAGGAAGGGGAACATCACACACCGGGGCCTATCATGGGGAGGGGGGAGGGGGGAGGGATTGCATTGGGAGTTATACCTGATGTAAATGACGAGTTGATGGGTGCAGCACAGCAACATGGCACAAGTATACATATGTAACAAACCTGCACTTTATGCACATGTACCCTACAACTTAAAGTATAATAATAATAAATAAATAAATAAATAAATAAATAAATAAATAAATAAATAAAAAAAGAATTAACAGCAGATTGGCCGGGAGTGGTGGCTCATGCCTGTGATCCCAGCACTTTGGGAGGCTGAGGTGGGCAGATCACAAGGTCAGGAGATCAAGACCATCCTGGCTAACATGGTGAAACCCCATCTCTACTGAAAATACAAAAAATTAGCCGGGCATGGTGGTGGGTGCCTACAGTACCAGCTACTCGGGAGGCTGAGGCAGGAGAACGGCGTGAACCCGGGAGATGGAGCTTGCAGTGAGCTGAGATTGCACCACTGCACTCCAGCCTGGGCAATTGAGTGAGACTCTGTCTCAAAAGAAAAAAAAAAATTAACAGCAGATTTTTCATCAGAAACCATGGAGGTTAGAAGGCAATGGGGCTACCTATTAAAGAAGCTGAAAGAAAAAAACCTGTCAACCAAAACTTTCATATCCAGCAAAACTATCCTTCAAAAAATAAAGGAGAAATTAACACATTTTCTGATAAACAAAAACTGAGAGAACTCATCACTAGCATACCTGCCCTACAGGAAATATTAAAGAAAGGCTTTCAACTAGAAATAGAAGGGTGCTAGAGAGTAACTTGAATCCACCTAAAGAAATAAAGAGCACTAGTAAAGGCAACTACATAGGTAAATATAAAAGGCAATATAAATATATTTTTGTTTGTCTCTTTTTTCTCCTATTTGTTTAAAAGAAAACTGCATAAAAATAATTCTAAATTCATATGTATGGGAATATACATATAATATTTGATTTGTATGAGAACAGAACAAAGGGAGGGGAAAGAAATGAAGCTATATAGAAGCAAAGTTTTTATACACTATTGAAATCAACTTGGTATCAAATGTCCTTTAATTCTCCTGTTACTAATTATGATTCCTACCAAACTTGACTTGGCCCACCTCTAACATTGTCTGGTCTCCAGGGAAATAGAGACCTCAGAAAGATTTTATTTGGAGGATCCCAAGCCTTATGTACATGTCTATATGGAGCACCCTAGTCTATATGCCAATGATCTATGGAGTCTCCAACGTACACAAAATGAGCATAGTATTAAAGAACTGTGACCTTGACAGCCCAAGAATAATGTCAAGAGCATCACCAGGCCAGTGCAAAGATCTGGTTCACCAAAGGTGTTACAGAGTCCAGGGATTTGTAAACCATAGATTGAGGTCATTGTTGGATTGTGAAATCAATTTAGAGGGCAGTGACCAGCATTGTCTTAATGAAGTTAAATGGAAGAGAAAGGAAAGCATCATGATGCATTTAGTAAGATGGATGATTTTCTGTAAAATTGTGTGATGATGATGTGCTTGTGAGACCAAGCACACTAGTTTGCAATGTAGAAATGTATTTCTTACAGTGGGCCATTGTGGAAAACATTTTTAAAGCAAGTTTTCAGACGAGCTTTCAACAATGGCAGAAGACACAGTAGCTGAAAACTTCATGCTAACATTGGGTCAGTCAGATCTCCAGTTTTCTTTCTTCTGTCCAGTTTTCTAGTATAAGAATAAATAACTCACTGGCATACTTGGAAATTTTGAGGGGATGAGGTAAACCTAATGTGACAGACTCTCCGCATCAAATTCACACCAACAGCAAATTCTCTGGCTTTCATTTCAAAATATCTCCAGCATTGACCTACTTCTCATGACCTTCACTACCACCCTTACTCAAACCACTGTTCTCTCTCCCATAGACCACCATATTAGCCTCCTAATAGGCATTCTTCTCTTACCTTTGTCCTTCTAAAGGTATTCTGCCAAAAACCTAGATTAGATCACATTGCTTCTCTGCTCAGAACCTTCCAGTGTCCCCCTTCTCACTCAGAGTGAAAACAAAAGGCCTTTACTAATTGACAAGGCCCTATATGATCTGCCCACCACCCTTCTCTATCCTCATTTCCCTGTTCCTCCCATCCCACCACACTGCCTTCTTGATGCCCTTTGAAGAGAATAGGCAGACTCAGTAGGGCCATCACCACTGTCTGGATTGTCCCTGCCATGGAGCCCAGATGTCTTACTCCCCACCTACTTCAAGTCTTTGCTCAAATATCATATATATACACACACACACACACATATACATATACACACACACACATATATACACACACACACATATGTGTGTATATACACACACACACACACACACAAACATGCACACACACTAGGACTCTGAAAGGTCTAGAAAAGGCAGACCAGCTAGAGATCTCAGGACCCAAGAACGACAAGGCAAGTAAGTTCCCCTGTGTTTCCCTTTTTGCCTCATATATCTCAGACAAGGTGCTGATAAAGGCCAGCAATCTGAAAACACCAATGGGATCAGTTAAAAAGAAAAAAAAAAAAAAGCCTCTAAGAAAAACCTTCTTTCCCTAGCCAAAGACAAAGTGTAACCTAGCAAGATGGAAAGTTTTTAGACAATAACAATCCCACCCCTAGCCAAACATCGAGAAAAAAATGCAGTTGCACTGACACACCCACCAGCAAACACAGAATGGGGAGCTAGGTTTCCTCTTTGCTAGGCTGTAATGAGGCACCTTTTCCTCTACTACCCACAGAGTGATGTCAAAGAAGACTGACAGAGGATCTGGAACTTGCATAGCTACTCAGCAGTTATAATCTCACCTCCCAAGTACCAATCGAGACTACATGAAGATCCTGGACTTCTGCCTCCACCCAGAGTTAACAAGGTACCTCTTTCTCCTCTCCACTAGTGACAGAGAAAGGTGAATGAGAAACCACAATTATCACCGCCATCCAGTGGTACAGAGGCCTGCCTTACCCTGGACCCTGTGAAGTCAGTGGAAATTTGCTAAAAGAGAACATCTAAATAAAATCCATGGTCCGTAGCAATACACAGGTTCAGGATACAAACAGAAATCATTCACCACATCAAGAACCAGAGAAATTGCAAAATAAGTGAGAAAAGACATTCAATAAACACCAATACCAAGATGATGCAGATATTAGAATTATCCGACAAGGAATTTAAAGCAGCTGTTATAAAAAATGTTTCAACGAACAATGGCAGACAGACTTATAAGAAGAAAATCTCAACCAATAAACAGAAAATGTAAAGGAGCACTACATGAAAATTTTAGAACTGAAAAAAATATGATAATCAAAATTTTAAAACTCTAGAGAATGGGCTCAGGAACAGAATAGGAAGAACAAAGGAAAGGATAAATAAACTTGAAGATAAAACAATAGAAATTATCCAATCTGAACAAGAGATAGAAAATAGACTTTAAAAAAAGAGGAGAGCCATAGGAAGCTATAGAACTGTTGTAAAAGATCTAGCATTCATGCTTTCAGAGTCCTGAAAGAGGAAAAGAAGGGATGAAAAAGCATTAGAGGAATTATGGCTGAAAATTTTCAAAATTTAACAAAATACATGAACTTACAGGTTCAAGAAGCTGAACAAACCCCAGTCAGGATAGACTCAAAGAAATTTACGCTAACACATATTAGAGTCACACTTCTAAAAACTAAAGACAGAGAAAAAATCTTGAAAACAGAGAGAGAGAAACAATACCTTATCTATAGGGAAAAAAAAACAATTCAAATGACAACAGATTTCTCATCAGAAATCAAGGAGGCCAGAAGGAAATGGCACAACATTTTCCAAGTGCTGAAAGCAAATAAGTGTCAACTCAGTTATTTTTGCTGGTGGAGGATTTTGACTCAATGTTGATGGCTACTGACTGATTAGGGTGGTGGTTACTGAAGATTGAGTGGGTGTGGCAATTTCTGAAAATAATAAAGACAACAGTGAAGTTGGTCACATCAACTGACTTCCTTTCATAAATGATTTCTTTGTAGTATGTGATGCTGTTTGATAGCATTTTACCCATAGTGAAACTTCTTTAAAATTTGGAGTCAACTCTCTTGAGTTCTGCCACTGCTTTATCAACTAGGTTTATGGAATATTCAAAATTCTTTGTTGTCATTACAACAATGTCCGTAGGATCTTCACCAGGAGTAGATTCCATCTCAAGAAACCGCTTTCTTTGCTCACCAATAGGAAATAATTCCTCATCTATGCGAGTTTTGCCATCACATTGCAGCAGTTCAGTCACACCTTCAGGCTCCACTTCTTATTCTAGTGCCATTGTTATTTCCACCACATCTGCCATCTCTTCCTCCACTGAAGTCTTGAACCCTTCAAAGCCATCCATGAGAGTTGGAATCAACTTCTTCCAATCTCCTGTTGGTGTTGATACTTTGACCTCCTCCCATGAATCACAAATGTTTATAATAGCATCTAGAATTGTGAGTCCTTTCCAGAAGGTTTTCAATCTACTTTGCTCAGATCCATCAGAAAAATCACTATCTATGACAGCCATAGCCTTACAAAATGTAGTTCTCAAATAAAAGACTTGAAAGTTGAAATTACTCTTTGATCCGTGGGCTGCAGAATGGATGTAGTGTTATAGTATTGAAAACAGCATTAATCTCCTTGTACATTTCTATCAGTGTTCTTGGGTGACAAGGTGCATTGTCAATGAGCAACAATACTTTGAAAAAAAAGTATTTTTTTTCTGAGAAATAGGTCTAAACAGTGGACTTAACAGATTCAGTAAACGATGCTGTAAACATGTTCTGTCATCCAGGCTCTTTTGTCCCATTTTTAGAGCACAGGCAGAGTAGATTTAGCGTAATTCTTAAGGGCCCTAGGATTTTTGAATGGCCAATGAGCATTGGCTTCAACTTCAAGTCACAGGTTGCATTAGCCCCTAACAAGAGAGTCAGCCTGTCCTTTGAAGCTTTGAAGCCAGGCATTGGCTTCTCCTCTGTAGCTATGAAAGTCCTATAGAAAGTCTAATAGAATGCTGTTTTCATCTCTATTCAAACATCTGGGGCAGACACAGTGACTCATGCCTATAAACTCAGCACTTTGGGAGGCCGAGGCAGGCAGATTGCTTCAGCTCAGAAGTTTGAGACCAGCCTAGAAAACAGCCAAACCCTGTCTCCACTAAAAATACAAAAACTGGCTGGGCATGGGTGGCACACACCTATAGTCCCAGTTGCTCAGGGGCCAAGGTAAAAGAATCACTTGAACCCAGGAGTTGGAGGTTGCAGTAAGCCTTAACTGCACCACTGCATTCCAGCCCCGGTGACAAAGTGAGACTTTGTCTCAACAACAACAACAAAAAACTGATGTTTATTGTATCTATCTTCAAATTATCTTAGCTAGATTTTCTGGATAACTTGCTGCAGCTTCTCCATCAGCGCTTGCTACTTCACCTTGCACTTTTATGTTACGGACATGGTTCTTTCCTTAAACCTCATGAACCAACCTCTTCTAGCTTAAACTTTTTCTTCTTCCTCACCTTTCTCAGCCTTCACAGAATTGGAGACAGTAAGGCCTTTTTCTGTATTAAGCTTTGGCTTAAGGCAATGTTATAGCTTGTTTGATCTTCTGTCCATTCTATCCAAACCACTCAAGTTTTCTCCATATCAGCAATAAGGCTGTTTCTGTTTCTTATCACTTGTGTGTTCACTGGAGTAACAATTTAAATTTCCTTCAAGAACTTTTCTTTTGCATTCATAACTTGGCTGTTTGGTGCAAGAAGCCTAGCTTTCAGACTGTCTCAACTTTTGACATGTCTTCCTCACTAAGCTTAATTATTTCTAGATTTTGATTTAAAGCAAGAGGTGTGTGGCCAAGGCCTTAGGAGTCCACCCCTTGCATCAGTGTGGGCTGGATGTGAGACATGGAGTCAAAGGAGATGATTTTGGAACTTTAAGATTTAATGACTTCCCTGCTGGGTTTCAGCTTGCATGGAGCCTGTAGCCCCTTTGGTTTGGCCAATTTCTTCCTTTTGGAATGGGAGTATTTACCCAATGTCTATACCCCCATTGTATCTTAGAAGTAACTAACTTGTTTTGATTTTATAGGCTCATAGGCAGAAGGGACTAGCCTTGCCTCAGATGAGACTTTGGGCTGTGGACTTTTGAGTTAATACTACCTACGACTTTGGGGGACTGTTGGGAAGGTATGATTATATTCTGAAATGTGAGAAGGACATGAGATTTGGGAGGGGCCAGAGCAGAATGATATGGTTTGGATCTGTGTCCCTGCCCAAATCTCACATCAAATTATAATCCCCAATGTTGACATTGAGGCTTAGTGGGAAGTGATTGGATCATGGGGGCAGTTTCTAATGGTTTAGCACCCTCCGTCTAGTGCTGTCTGTGATAGAGTTCTCCCAAGAACTGCTAGTTTAAGAAGTGTAGCGTCTCCCTGCTGCTCCCGATCCTCCATGTGAAGATGTGCCTTTTCCCCCTTCACCTTCTGCAGTGATTGTAAGTTTCCTGAGGCCTCCCTAGCCATGCTTCCTGTACGACCTACAGAACTGTGAGTCAATTAAACCTTCTTTCTTTATAAATTACCTAGTCTCAGGTAGTTCTTTATAGCAATGTGAGAATGGATTAATACAATGTGTAGCTCTCCTTTTCACTTGAACACTTAGAGGCCATTGTAGGGTTATTAACTGGCCTAATTCCAATAGTGTTGTGTCTCAGGGAATAGAGAGGCCTTAGGAGAAAGAGAGAGATGGGGGAACAGCTGGTAAGTGGAGCAGTCAGAACACGTTATCAATTAAGTTCACCACCTTATACGGGTGCCGTTCATGACACCACAAAACAATTATAGTAGTAGCACTAAAGATTGCTGTCATCACTGATCACCGTAACAAATATAATAGTAATTAGAAAGTTTAAAGTATTCCCAAATTAGCAAAACGTGGCACAGAGATGCAAAGTGAGCACGTGCTGTTGGAAAAATGGTACAGATAGACTTGTTCTACACTGGATTGCCACAAATCTTCAATTTCTAAATAAACAAATAAATAACATCTGAGAAACACAAGAAAGCAAAGTACAATAAAATGAAATACACCTATATTTACTTAAGAGAAAAGAAAGCTACTTCCGTGCAAAGATGTGTACATGTATGTTCATTGCAGCTTTATTTGTAGCAGCCAAACAAGAAACAAGAAAAATATTTTGGGGGAAAGCGTTGGCTTTCCACAAATAAAACCATTGGAACGCTTATTTTGGCAAGATTTTGTTGCCGGGAAGAAAAAAACGTCTGATTTTTTGAATGCATTCTTCATTGAGCATGCTGGTGAAGGATTTGAGTGATCCTCTCACTGAATACTAGCGGCTTTCTCTTCCTCCAAGCTTCTCTTTGCTCCTCTGGAGGGATAAAGGAGTAAAAAAGTTAGGATGGGAAGGAGGGGAAATGGAGCTGGTCTTTAACTTCAAGCATGATTGGTTTTCTCCTGAGGTATGTGAAACCAAAAACAATCCACCACCGGAAGGAGCATTGCCCTTCCAAAAATGAACCCACTTAATCTGTATGAGAAAACTGTGTTCTTCATATTAACATGAAGGAGCTGTTTTTTTGCAAAATAACCAATGTCCTTGCCATTCCTGTGCTAAGGGCTCCTGTGCTCCTTCCTGCTCTGGTGACTTCCGGAGCTTCCTCATTCTACACAACAGCGAATGGTGGCAGTCAATCTGGCTTCTCTCCACCGCATGGGGCTTCTCTCATGACCACATTGAGGATTAGGTGGTGGAATTGAAGCAGGAGTGTGCAGAAAGAAGTTTCAGTTCACTCTGCCACAAATGTACTATTTCCTCATGTAGACCAAATCCCAGCACACCACACATTAGCTCGGCAAACTCCTTAACTACTCTGAGCCTCAGTTTCTCCATCAATAAAATAAATTTAATAATGTTGGCCCCAGTAAGGTCAACATTATTTATAACCCTTCGAACAGGGTTGTTGGAAGGGTTGTAAGTAATCTGTGGATCATTCCTTCCCTGGGATCTGGAGCTCATTTAGTGATAGATACTATCATTATTGTTATTACTCTTACATTAATGTATGCACCATACAAATGCATATATTTACATTACAAATCAACCTGGTTAATGAATACAAAGCTGCAATCGTACTTTCTTTTTAATTAACTTGCTGTGCCAGAAAGGTAATAAAAGGAATGAAATCAGCATTTTTTTCTCAATGTGCCTTTCATCAATTAAGCATCTCGGTAAGTGCCTCTTTCCAAGGCTACAAATATTCCTGTCCCAACGCTTGTGGGTGAGCAGGGCCAGATGGAGAGGGTAGTGTGTCACTTCTCTGCTGTTCTGCCCTTATGCCCTTTGCAGAGAGGAGCCTGCTCAGGGCGTTTGCTTGTGAGTTGTGTGATTATGACTCCAACCTTGCAGAACCTTGACAGGGAGCACAGAGCCCTGGGTTTTCATCAGGTGCTGCCAGTGGGTCTTTTCCATCTGACATATTAATTCCTGCCTCTTCCTGTAAAGATAATTCACGCTTCTTGGCGGCATTGTGCAGTGCACAATGCCGGGTGCCAGGAATCTCCTGCAAACTTCAGCAGGGCTGCATTGTAATGTGCCACTAGATTAATCCAGCCATCTAAAATGCATTTTTAAAAAGCCAAAGGTCCTTCCCATGAATAACCTGGTGGGTATTTGAGCTTCATTATAATTTCCCTCTAATGGAGTTTGGGGAAATGAAATGGGAGTTATTAGCCAGATTTATAAGGCTGTCTACTGAGAAAATAGGGATGAAGAGAGGCTGACTTAGCAGACAAGGTGCATTGGCTACCTCCCTAGCCAAGGAGAAAGAGCTGGCCCACAGTTTGCAAAGATGGAAAATATCCTTACCCAGCAAACACTTTTCCTGTGCTTCCAACAGAAGGCTGGCTGTGCTTTCATAATCTGAGGAAGCACTGCACATACATCCTCCAGCGGCCCCCTTTCTACACCTGAGTCTTGGATTCAACACCCCACTCTCAGAGCGCATCATGTCAGTGATGCAAATGGACTGTGCATGAAAACTCTCCCACTGGTCTTTGGAGGGTGGAAAACCACTTCATTCAAGTGCAGACACACATGTTGTATTGGAAATGGCTGGCCAAGGTTCCTGAAGGAGGAGGAAGCACTTGCCCTCCAAATGAAGCCAAGACAGACCCTGTTGCCTGGAAGAGACAGGCCTGGTGAGGCAAGAGCCTGGGGGCTCTGCGCAGCCAAAGGATGTCATGCAGCCACCGGCTACCCTGCGAAGGCAAGGGGGGCTTCTCGTGGTGGGCAGGAACTGCTGGGCCTGCAGTCGAGCTGTTTTCCACTTGTCTAGGGTATACCAGCTGCCTCTGCACTGTGCTTAGATGAGCAACTATAACACTGATGTTCTTGTTAAGGAACTGCATTGGTTTGCTGGGGCTTCCATAACAAAGTCCACAGACCGAGTGGCTTACCCAACGGAAGTCTGTTTTCCCACCATTCTGGAAGCTGAAAGCCCGAGATCAAGGTATGGGCAGGTTTGGTTTCTCCTGGGGCCTCTCTGCTTGGCTGGGAGGCGGCCAGCTTCTTGCTGTGTCCTCACATGGCCTTTCCCCTGTGCAAGCGCATCCCTGGTGTCTCTGCATCTTCTTGTTATGACACAGTGGTATTGGGTAAACATCCACCCCAATGACCTCATTTTAACTTAATTACCATTGTAAGGATGCTGTCTCCAAAACAGTCACATTCTGAGGTGCTGAGGGTTGAACTTCAACAGATGTATTTGTAGGGACCTAATTCAGTCCATAGCAGGGACTTTTAGACTTCTTATTTATTTATTTATTTATTACTTTATTTTTATTTTTTGAGATGGAGTTTCACTCTTGTTGCCCAGACTGGAGTGCAGTGGCACGATCTCGGCTCACTGCAACCTCTGCCTCCTGGGTTCAAGTGATTCTCCTACCTCAGCCACCTGAGCAGCTGGGATTACAGGTGCCAGCCACCATGCCGGGCTAATTTTTTGTATTTTTAGTAGAAGAGGTTTCACCATGTTGACCAGGCTGGTCTCAAACTCCTGACCTCAGGTGACCCACCTGCCTTGGCCTCCCAAAGTGCTGGGATTACAGGCATGAGCCACTGTGCCTGGCCAGACTTTTTATGATCGCAATGTTCATATAAAGCCTTAATTGTCACTGAGGACCGGGTATTTACTGGACTTCAGCTGCATCTTCAAAGCTGACATGTGAGGCAGGTCGCATTATTGTTCACACTTTACAGATGAAGAAACTGAGGCACTCTGCCGTTAAGCACCTCGTCTGGTTAGTGGCAGGATTGCACCCATATCACAGGCTGCCGAAGCCTACACTTCCGATCGCCACGTTATTCTGCCTCTTCTCCTGCGTTTGTGACAGAAAAATGTGCACACTCTAGAAGATAAGAAAGAAAAGAAAAGCCACCCACAACTTTCTCCACCTGGGCTTTGTATGTAGATGTGGATTGTGTGACCTACTCCATTCTCCTGTCCTCGTTCCTCCTTCACACCGGCTAACGTCTTTGACACAGGATTGTTGGTGGCAAGGCCAAAGGAGAGCTGTAGGGACTTAAAAACTGTGTCTGCGGCCTGGCGCAGTGGCTCACACCTGTAATCCCAGCACTTTGGGAAGCTGAGGCAGGAGGATCACTTGAGGTCAGGAGTTCGAGACCAGCCTGGTCAACATGGTGAAACCCTGTCTCTACCAAAAAAACAAGAATTAGCCAAGTGTGGTGGTGGGTGCCTGCAATCCCAGCTACTTGGGAGCCTGAGGCAGGAAAACTGCTTGAACCTGTGGGGCAGAGGTTGCAGTGAGCAGAGATCAGGCCACTGCACTCCACCCTGGGCAACAGAGTGAGACTCTGTCCAAAAAAAAAAAAAAAAAAACTGTGTCTGCAAAATATAAAAGAGCATGGGACAGTGTTAAGGATACAGGGTTGGGGGTAAGCAGCAAAGCAGCAAGTTCCTTAGCAATGTGTGCAGTGTGAGCCCAATTTAAAACAAAACAAAACAAAAAAATTATCACTGGAATTCTAGGTAGATCTCTGGCTACTGGGCCTATGGGTGATATTCATTTTCCTCCTATATTACCTATATGTGTTTCCCATATTTTTTTAAATGTGCTATAATGAGCATGTAGACACAATGACCTCTGAAAGCAGAAGTAAAAACAATAAATGTCATAAGAGAAAAATGAAACTGTGCTGGCTCACAGCACCGCAGGTCCGATTCACTGATGCAGTCTCCATTCTGGAAGATTTCTCTGTTTGCCCCCAGAAGAGAAAACAAAGGCAGCAGACGGAGTCTGTGAGGAAATCTACTGGAAACAACATCCTGAGTGAGGAAAGCGACAAAAGAGCCACCTCCCTAAAAGCAGCCCAAAGTGGCCATTCAAATAGTAAAAATGACGCAGGGATTTGGAAACAAAGTCCCAGCTTGCAGTCAGAGCTTCCTGAGCCAGTGAAAACAGCAAGTGCGGAAGAAGCAGCCCAGGCTGCCCTGTGTCCCCAGGGCCCATGGCTGCCACCTTTGCCGGGACCCCTGGGGGCTCAGAGAGAGCTCCATTCTTCTCCTCCCAGGTGAAGGGTCAGCCCCGTGCCCCAGATGCCCAGCAGTCTAGGGGACATGCCAAGTTTTGCTTGTGGGGAGCAAGGCTGCCCTTGGGCAGGAACCCAGAAGTGGCCTGAGCTGGGCTGGGCATGTGTTTCACCTCAGGCCACCTGCTTCCTGCTGGGCTGCACAGCCGGGAGCCAGCGAGGCGGACACAATGGGCAAGACCCACGTCACTTTCTTAGGGGAAGAAAATTACTCTTTGTGGACCAAGAGATCAAGACAGGATATCTATAAGTGTTTAAAGAAAAGCCCAGTCTGCAGTTCCCTCCCTCCCTCCCTAAGCACTTCCGAAATGTCCCTCAACACACCCGGCTCTTTAAATATCCAAACCCAGAATAAATGTGCACGCAGCATTTCCCCCAGCAACTGGGTCCACGCGGCTGCCAGCTGAGTCACAGATGTTAGAGCTGGGCCGGGCCTCTGAGATCACCAAGTTCAGGCTAAGAGCAGATTGACCAGCTCTCAGTACTTCTTCCTTGTGCAGACACTTGCTGGCTGTGTCACTGCTGGACCCCTCTCCTCTCCCAGTGGCTCCCTGGGCTGTGCTGGTGCCACTCAGGTCTCCCTGTCCCCTTAATAACCACTGAACCACCCAGCCTAGGCTGCTAGGGCCACCAGATGCTTTTAAATGAGATGCTGAGTCTAGAGAGGCGAAAGAACTCCCTGCGTTGCACAACTTGTTCCTGGCGTAACTGGAGCTAAAACCTGGCGTGACTCGCCTCCTCCAGCTCTTTCCTGGACTCTTACGGACGTCTTGGGTCTGATGATTGTTTTGTGGGGCCGTCCTGTGATGGTGTGGGTGATTGCTATAGATTAGAAGTTGCTGAATGTACTTTCCTTCAGATCCCTCCAGATAGGTTTAGACAGGCGTTTTCTTAAGTTTTGGATTTTTATCAACTTGGACTATATGTGTGGTTTGGTTTTGTTTTTCATAAAAATTCTTTTTGGCCTCTGGTAAAGATAACTTCCACCAGACCTCAAAATGTGAAACAGATACAAGCAGAGCTGATCTGGTTGGAGCAGGAGCAGAATCCCAAAGCTCCCTCTCCCACAGCCTCCTTGTGCTGCACACCTCCACCCCCGCCCCCCCACCCCCGGCCATGTCCTGGGACTTGGAGCTCTGAGCAATCATTTGCAAAACACTGGGCTGTCAGTATCTGATGGACTTGCTCATATCTGAGAATCTGTGATTCGTGATTATGTGACTGTAGATAATGAAGGAAACGTCCCCAGGTTCCTGCCCTATCCTCCACCTAACTTGGCAGCATAGAGTAACAAATAAGGATGAGGAGAGACCTGACAGGTGTGCTGAATTTAAATGCACCCAGGGGTCATCAGTGAAATGTACACGCCCAAGCCCAACATAAATCATTCATTCCTTCATTCCTCCAACAAAAATTGACTGCTAGGCACAGCAGATTGTATGCAGGAAAGTAATTCACAGCCTTTATTCTTAAAGAGGTTTGGGTTTTATGTAAGAAAATCTGACATCTAAATACAAAAAAAAAAAGTATAAACACTTCCAATATAATGTTTTTCAGATTTTCATGATCAAGAGCCACCCTTTCCAGCAAGAATCACCATCAATGGCTTCATGGAAGAAGCAGCATTTGAAGAATAGTGTGATTTTGATAGGTGGAGCTGGGAGAGGAGAGCACTTCAGAATGAGGAAGCAGCGTGTTCAAAGGCCCGGGGGCCGTGTGGTCATACAGGCTGAACCGTATTCACCTCTTGGAAGCACATTCAGGTAATAGTGAAGGGAAGGGCAGCCATGGAATCAGTCACGTGGCAGCCCTGCTGGAAAGCACAGGTGTGTTCAGGAAATCCTGAGCTTGGGCAGACTGTGGGAGGGGTCCGAATGGGGAAGCAGAGAGATCAGGCAGGGACCTGGGCACAGAGGGCCTGGAAAGTCGGGCAAAGGCACCGTAGCTCCACTCTGCACACAATGGGAGGTTGCTAAGCGTTTTTGAGCAGGTAAGTGACAACAGGGTCAAGATTTCAGAAGCTGGGCCTAGCCATGGTATGAGGGTGAAATGGGAGGAGAGGGATGGAAGGCCAGGGCATGGTTGAAATTGCCGCTGCAGTGAAGGGGACAGGGAAGGGGCCAACTGTTGGGGGCAGGTGGTGCGGTTGGAAAAGAAGGGATAGGTGCAAGAGAATTTTTTTAAGTCCCGGGAAAATCAACCAGGTTTGACAAATAACTGACTCTGGAGGTCAGAGGAGTGCAACAGTCAGAGGGACCAGTCAGCCTGTTCTGGGAACCTGGGGAAGGCATAGGGATCTTTTGCACTTTTACAGGAGACCACAGGGGTTTCTGCAACTGGATAGGCAAACGAGAAGTTCGATTTTAGGCCCGGGATGTCTGAGATGTTGGAGAGAGAGCCACTTCAAAGTACCAGCTTTACCCCAAGCAAGGCTTTCTTTATGTCACCACACACACGTACACAAAGACTCCTCTTAGTGTTGATAGTAAAACAGTCTGACTTGGAAGGAAGGTTATCGATTCCACTAGGCCCCATACTGCATTTCCTCCATCTGATTTTCTCCCCTTCTTCTCTCCTTCCCAGGCAACACGGGGCTCAATGCGAGAGAAAGCTAAAAATGCAACTTCCTTGTGGCAAACATGGGCAACGATTAGAAGAGCAAGGAAGGGGAATTCCCCCCGGCCCCATATTTTCCAGCTGAGCTGTGCTCGTCAGGCTAAACAGCGACAAAAATAATCACAGTTGCTTGCCACTTGGAATATTATTATCTGAACAGTTGGTGGATGTGAACTGTTTTTAAAACAGGCTATCAAAACAAACCCAGGGAGAACATCTGTGGGGCCACGGGCCTGCGAGTCAGCTGAGGAAGGAAGCCATAACCCAGCAGCCCCTCCATCAAGTGTCCTTGCAGGGTAGGCAAGGGGGCGTCCCAAAGATCACCAGGGTGGGGTGGGATGGCCCAGGGTGGGAGGAGGCAAAAACAGGAAAGCAAGGGTCCAGCATGCAAACCAATTCAGAGCAATATACAGAAATGCAACTTCTAGAAACAATGAGGCGTAGGTAACGTGGGACCTCGAGCAGCGATGGGAGGATGGGGTAGCTGCAGGCTCCACTGAAATCGCTTTAGGGCCTGGGGACATCTGCAGTGAAAACATCGCATGTTATTTTTAGCCATAAGTTGAAATCCATGTTATTTAGTATGATGTTTATAAAAAATAAATGGTAGGCAGCCTTTCCTTCCTTGCTTCTCCAGCCGTCGAAGAAACGTTTTTAGGTGCATACTTCTCTGCTTTGTTTAGCTTATTTTGCTTTTTAAAAACTGTAACAAATGAGGGCAAGGATAACACCTGTTTATTATTTAAAAGCTCGAATGAGGCCCAGGCTGAGGCACCTGAACTTCCTGGAGAGAAAAGACAGGGAACCAGAGAGTGGGCGCCGCGGTGGGAGAGCCGTGTCCCGCAACGCCCGGATCCCTTCTTTGCTTCTCTTTGACCTGGGGCAGGGAACAGCTTTCAAAACAAAATTCTTACAGGGGGTTTTGTTTGTGGTCTTCGTGTGTGGTGAATTTTTTTTAAGTAGAGAAAGGATTTCCACCGGCAGAATTGCTTCCTCCCCTCTCTTCTGGTCCCCTAATCCCCTCAATAAACCTTATAAACACCCCCCGACTCTCTCTCTCTCGGGTCTCCCCATTGTGTAGGGTGCTTGTGTAAAAAATAATTGCACCCTGTGGTTGAAGAATAAGCGAGCAGGTTTGATGTTTCAGGGGACAAGTTCAATTAAAGGAGGGAATGGAGATTATTTGAATGCCCTCTGGGCTGCAGATCTAAGGTCAGTTTTATTAGTAATTCTCCACTCAGTTTTATTAGCCATAAATACGATATTTTGATCTTAAAAACAAAAGCAACTGATGGCCCATGGATTTGTGTGCCAACTGCAGCCTGGAGGTATAACGAGGCGGACAGTGATTGGAGGTCTGGCAAGAAGCCTGTAATCTTCGATGCAGACGCTCTAGAACTGTCTTCCTCCTCTGCCCTGCCTCTCTGGGGTCTCGTACAGAGAGCCCTGCCAGCCTCCCTGAGCCACGTTCTCTCTCTCTCTCCTCCCAGCCATGAGAAACCACAGCTTTGGGGATCCCATGGCCCCAACAAGGATGGAGAGCTGTCTAGCCAGAGCTGAAGGGATGGTCTTGGAGAGCTGCGAGGCCAGACAGCATCTCGGGGGGGCCTGGGAGGCAGGAGGGCCAGGAGGATTCCTTCTCTAAGAGCCTGTCACTACTGGGGGCTTTCCGTGCCCAGCATGAGGAGAACTTCATCCTTCAGCAATCACAGGCTCTCCAGATGAGTCCTTGAGAAGGCCAGAGTAGAAGCAGCTTTGGAACTGGGTAATGGGTAGATGCTGGAACTGTTTTGAAGTGACTGCTAGAAAAAGTCTGTAATGCTTTGAACAGAGCATTAAGGATGATTCTGGTGAGGGTGCAAAACAAGAGAATAGATACAGAGAAAGACTAAAACTTCTTAGAGATTACCTACCTGGTTGTGAGCAAAATGCTGTTGGGAACATGGACAGTAAAGGCCATTCTGGATGAGGTCTCAGATGGAAATGAGAGCCAAGACCATGCTTGTTATGAAGTGGCAAAGAACTTGGCTGAATTGGGTTCCTGCCTGAGAGCTTTATTGAAGGCTGATACGGTTTGTCTCTGTGTCCCCACCCAAATCTCATATCAAGTTGTAATTCCCAATGTTGGAGGAGGAACCTGGTGGGAGGTGATTAGATCATGGAGGTGGACTTCCCCCTTGCTGTTCTTCTGACAGTGAGTGAGTTCTCATGAGATCTGGTTGTTTAAAAGTATGTAGCACTTCCCCTTTCACTCTTTCTCTCCCACTCCACCACGTGAAGAAGGTGCTTGCTTCCTCTTTACCCTCTGCCATGATTGTAAGTTTCCCCAGGTCTCCCCAGCCATGCCTCCTGTAGAGCCTGTGAAACTGAGTTGATTAAACCTCTTTTCTTTATAAATTACCCAGTCTCAGGTACTTCTTTATAGCAGTGTGAGAATGGACTAATACAGAAAATTGATACCAGAGAAGTGGGGCATTGATATACCTGAAAATGTGGAAGCAACTTTGGAACTGGGAAATGAGCAGAGGCTCAGAAGAAGATAGGAAGATGAGGGAAAGTTTGGAACTGCCTAGAGACTTGTTGAATGGTTGTGACCAAGATGCTGAAAATATGAACAGTGAAATCCAGGCTGAGGTGGTCTCGGATAGAGATGAGGAACTTATTAGGAACTGGAGTAAAGGTCACTCTTGCTATGCTTTAGCAAAGAGACTGGCAGGCATTGTGCCCCTGCTCTAAAGATTTGTGGAGCTTTGAACTTGAGAGAAATGATTTAAGGTATCTGGCAGAATAAGTTTCTAAGCAGCAAAGTATTCAGGATATGGCCTGGCTGCCTCTAATAGCCTACATTTATTTGCATAAACAAAGAAGTGACCTGAAACTAGAACTTATATTTAAAAGTGAAGCAGAGCATAAACGTTTCAAAACTTTTCAGCCTAAACATGCAATAGTAAAGAAAAACCTATGTTCTGAGGAGGAATTCAAGGCTGCAGAAATTTACATAAGTAAAGAAGAGCCGAATGTTAATAGCCAAGACAAAGGGGAAAATGCCTCCAGGGCATTTCAGAGACTTTAGGGGCAGCCCCTCCCATCACAGGCCTGGAGGTCTAGGAGGGAAAAATGGTTTCATGGGCCGGGCCCAGGACCCTACTGCTCTGTGCAGCCTTGAGACATGATGCCCTTCATCCCAGCCACTCCAGCTCCAGCCATGGCTAAAAGGATCCAAGGTAAGCTTGGGCCACTGCTTCAGAGGGTAAAAGTCCCAAGTCTTGGCAGCTTTCATGTGGTGTTGAGCCTGTGGGTACACAGAGGCAAGAGTTGGGGTTTGGGAGCTTCTGCCTAGATTTCAGAGGATGTATGGAAATGCCTGGATGTGCAGGCAGAAGTCTGCTGCAGAAGTAGGGCCCTCATGGAGAACTTCTACTAGGGCAGTGCAGAGGGGAAATGTGGGGCTGGATCCCTCACATGGAGTCCTCACTGGGGTACTGCCTAGGGGAGCTGTAAGAAAAGGGCCACTGTCCTCCAGATCCCAGAATGGTAGATCCACCAACATCTTGCACCATGTGCCTGAAAAAGCCACAGTCACTCAATGCCAGCCTGTGAAAGCACCTGTGGGGGCTGTACCCTGCAGAGCCACAGGGGTAAAGTGGCCTAAGACCTAGCGATCCCACCCCTTGCATCAATGTGACCTGGATGTGAGACACAGAGTTAAAGGAGATTATTTTGGAGCTTTAAGATGTAATGACTACCCTGCTGGGTTTTGGACTTGCAAGGGGCCTGTAGTCCCTTTGTTTTGGCCAATTTCTTCCTTTTGGGTTGGGGGCATTTACCCAATGCCTGTTCCCCCATTGTATCTTGGAAGTAACTAACTTGTTTTTAATTTCACAGACTCATAGGCAGAAAGGACTTGCCTAGTCTCAGATGAAACTTTGAACATCAACTTTTGAGTTAACGCAGGAAAAAGTTAAGACTTTGGGGGACTATTGGAAAGGCATTATTATGTTTTGAAATGTACAAGAGACATGAGATTTGGGAGGGGCCAGGAGTGGATTGATATGGTTCGGCTCTATGTCCTCATGCAAAGTTCATGTCAAATTATAATTCCCCATGTTGGAGGAGGGACCTGGTGGGAGGTGATTGGGCTTATGGAGGCAGATTTCTCCCTTATTGTTCTTCTGATAGTGATCAGAAGATCTGGTTGTTCTCTGGAAGAGATCAGTACCTAGGGCCCAGCAGGAAAACAGGTGGCCAACCAGAGAGCTGGAATGGGGAGCAGAGGGACCGGGGAGCCTGCGGTCTGCAGCAGTGAGAGGTGGGCACAGAGCCAGCCTGGGAGGTGAACGGCACAGGACATTAGAGGCAGGACAGGCCTCACAACTATTGCCATACATCCCTTCTGCCTCTTGGCTTGGGTTTGGAGAGACAGACCTAAGCCAAGATCTCGCAAGATCTGGTTGTTTAAAACTGTGTAGCACTTCCCCGTTTGCTCTGTCTTCCACTCTGCCATGTGAAGAAGGTGCTTGCTTCCCTGTCACCTTCTGCCATGATTTTAATTTTCCTGTGGCCTCCCCAGCCATGCTTCCTGTACAGCCTGCAGAACTGTGAGCCATTTCAACCTATATTCTTTGTAAATTACCCAGTCTCAGGTTTGTTTGTTTTTTTTATAGCAGTGTGAGAACAGACTAATAAAAAGGCAGAAGTAAAAGGCAATGAACTATGATATCTGGTGGAAGAAATATCTAAGCAGCAAAGCATTCACGGTGCTGTGTGGCTTCTTTGAATTGCATATAGTAAGATTCAAGAGAAGATAAATGATGTAAAGATGAAATTTATCATTAAAAGGGAAGCAGAATAGAAATATTTGGAAAATTCTCAGACTGGTCATATAAAGAATAAAAAGTGTGTTTGTATAGGTGGGAACTGAACAATGAGATCACTTGGACTCGGGAAGGGGAACATCACACACCGGGGCCTATCATGGGGAGGGGGGAGGGGGGAGGGATTGCACTGGGAGTTATACCTGATGTAAATGACGAGTTGATGGGTGCTGACGAGTTGATGGGTGCAGCACACCAACATGGCACAAGTATACATATGTAACAAACCTGCACGTTATGCACATGTACCCTAGAACTTAAAGTATAATAATAAAAAAAAAAAAAGTGTGTTTGTGAGAGAATACTAAGAGTGTGACCAGGCCGCTGTTTGCTCCTCTTTTTATAAAAGTGAGAGTGAGAGATGGTGAGAGGTGAGTTGGGAAGGGTGAGGAGGAAGGCAGTAAAAATGAGATCAAGATGACAGAAAGGTGTGGGGTAAAAGGAAGGAAATGGGGCTGAAAAAAATGAGAAAGAAAGGAAACTCACGTTTATTCCACTTTTCCTGAGTGCCAGAAGAATATTAGGCATCTGCTGGGGCAGAGAGCCCCACACAAAGGTAATTTCATGAATGAAAGGAGGTTCCATTCATTCATTTGTTCATCAGATATGTTTTGAAGCATTTCCTATGTGTCAGACACTGTTGTAACCATTGGTCACATGACAGAATGAAACCAAGGTCAATGCCTGCCCTCATGGGGTCATGTGGACTGGGGCAGTGTAGAGTGCTGTGGATGTTAGCTCACTCACTCACAGCAACTCCAAGAGGCTTGGAGAAGGTTACTGACTTGCTCAAGGTCCTGTGGCCAGTAAGTGGTCAAGAGGGCCTTTCAATGAGGATTTCCTTGGCTTTAAGTCAAAACCCACTGAAAAAAGGAAAGTCCTGTGCTTTGAGAGGGCCACAGCAGGAAGTACCCAACATTCTTATGGGAATGGTACCAAGAAAATGCAGGCATCTCTGACAAAGCTGCCCTAGAATGGCCTCACTGGTACCTGGGGGCACTTCATATTGGCATTGAGATTGGCATTCATATTGGCAATTCCTCCCGAATTCAGGAGCTGAAGTTCAGGCATGGGCTGTGGAGCTGGCCTTGCGATTTGAGTGTGGGTGAGGATGTCAGGGAACTCATGCTCTCTCCTCATCCCAATCTGGTCCCCAAGCCTCTGCCTTCCACACTGCCGACCTCCACAGCTCCTGAGTCTTGTCTCTCCAAACCCAAGCCAAGAGGCAGAAGGGATGTGCAGCAATCATCGTGAGGCCTGTCCTGCTTCTCTAGTGTCCTGTGCCATTCACCCCACAGGCTGGCTCTGTGCCCACCTCTCACTGCTGCAGACCCCGAGCTCTCCTGTCCCTCTGCTCCCCATTCCAGCTCTCTGGTTGGCCACCTGTTTTCCTGCTGGGCCCTAGGCACCGATCTCTTCTATCTCTACTTCCTTCCTGGCTTTCCTCTCGTTCATGCAGGACATTTCCCTGTCTTGGGGATTCTACTTGCCCATCCGAGGGTTTGCAAAGCCTGACAGCCCTGCAGGATGGGCTTGGTCCTGCTGTCCCTCTGAAAGCCCAAATTCACAACAATTAACTCACTTTCTTTCCCTGGATGAACTGCTCCCAAGTTCAACACCTGGGTAAGTGCTCCAACCTCCTTCTGCCACTTCAGTGGGGACCTCCTCCCCTTCCCCACGCCACCCCCAAGCACGAAGCGGGTGTCCCCATCTCCACTACTCCTACTTCATCCTCAGCCTCCTGCCCACTGCACCCTCCCAACCCCTTCCCCAGATGGTATCCAGGATGAGCACTTGAAGATACAAGCCTGATTATCTCATTCTAACCAACCAACTCTTGCAGATCTTGAGATTTTTAAAGCTTCATTTTAGGCTTCCCTTTGCTAACAGACTTTTCTTAGTCTGATTCTAGCCTGTCTTTTCAAACCTCTGGTTCTATACCCCTCACAGGCCTCCCGCTACACACATACACACACATGTACACACACACACACACGCACATACATACACACCATACTCTGGGCACACCCATCTAGTTATTCACCCGTGCAGTCCCTGCTGCCGATATTTGCACTTGGGACGTGACACTGATGCTTGTTATATTTCTTAAACATACCACATGTTTATGTCTTCTGTGCTTTTCCTCCTATTATTCCCTCTGTTGGGAATGTCATCCTCCCTTTCAGCCTAACATAATCCTATCCCTTCTCTTCAGGACCCCTTTCTTTCTATTATTCCCTCTGTTGGGAATGTCGTCCTCCCTTTCGCCCTAATATAGTCCTGTCCCTTCTCTTTAGGATCTGGTCCAACAGCACCTCCTCCATGAAAACTGCTTCCCTGATGTGTCTCTTACATTCCCACCATCCAAAATCTGACAGCTCTTGCAGGAGGGAGCCCGACGCGCTCATCTTCTGCATCCGCAGCTGCTGCCGGGGACCAGTGCATTTGCTGCATGAGTGAATGAACCAACGTCCCAGTCATTCCGGAGCATTCTTAAGGCTGGTCTGTCTCCCCCACGAAGCCTGGGCCCCCAGAGTCACCGAGCTGTGCACACAGAGAGATAATCATCTTGGTGTCTGTCTGGCCCCAGAAGCTGGGTGATGTCACTAAGAAAGCCAGAGCTGCTTTGCCTCCTATATTGCTACTGAAATTTGCAACTCAACTGTTGCATAACCAAGGGAACCTGGCTTCCCTCTGAACATCCCTCCCACTTAGTTTGAGAAATAGAGAGAGAGTCAAAGTTAGGTCAAGACTCACCTGAGGAGGCCCCTGGCCCACCATCGAGGTCATGCCTGTCACTCCCCAGGCTGCCCCTCCCGGGGAATGGGGTCATGCGGGATTAGGGGGTAGCTCACTCCCAGTGGTGACTGGATTGCCCTGGGGAGGGGGACAAAGAATCAGAGCACAGGCCGTTCTCACTTCTGACCAGGGAGATTGCACACTCTCCCTCCTTCCCTCTTGGAGGAACATCTGCAATTCAGGGACTTCTGCAAAAATTTCACACTCAGGGCTAAGAGCAATTCTGTTTCTTGGAGGATTCTAGCTTGGCTTAGAGGAGGTTTGTACCCTCCTCCAGTTAAATGAACCAAGTATTTGGGAAATTACCTCACAGAGTCATGCCACCAACACCAAATGAGAGCCATCTGTACAGATGAAACAGTTAGGAGCTTTTGTGTCACTGCGGGCCGAAATGTGTAGCCCATTCATTGTGAGAGGAGGCACTTTATTCCTGAGTTTCTTTTTTTTTTTTCTAACACAGAAGACGCCTCAGTCAGCGCGTAGGAAACAGGAAGGAACCCGTTGTTTTAAATAGCAGACAGCAGAGAATTGACTCATTATGGTCCGCTTGCTGGAGAGTGTCAGCCAGAAGGCAGCCAGCCCAGCCCCCACAGCCCCAAGACACGGGTCAGGGGGCATGGCTGGGATTTTCTCACAGAGAGTCTGAGAGAAGCCAATTCAAACCCCTTTCAGAGGGAACTGGTGAAGCCCCAGGTTTCTGTCTTACTAGAGACTTCACCACACACGGCTCTCTTAAAAATATATAAGAATAAGAAAAGACAAAAACAAAAGCCCCCGTAAAAACCTACAAGAATACCTGGAAGTCAGACATCCTGTGTTTCTCTTTCCTACTCTGAATGACTCCGAGTAGGACAAACACAGTTCCAAGCCTCCTTTCTTATCTTGGCAATTGCTTCTTTTCACTCTTCTGGGGTTTACAACAGTTGGCCCAGGGGTGTGAGGGAACAGACGGGAGCAGCATCTGCTGGGACAGAGGGCCCTACACAAAGGTAATTTCATGCAGGGAAAATGCATCCCCCTCCCCCCCAACCCCGGGCTGCAGGGCCCAGGAGCCCAAGGGTTAATCTGCCTCAAATCCATCACTGTGACAGCCAAGCACACAAATTAGTCCTGCCCAAGCTGTCCGGACCTCTGAATTTAATTTTTTAAAAGTGCTTTGTATTGTTTCTGATGTTCAGATTGGAGTCCAGGTGTTGTGATGGAACCCGGGGGAGATGAGAGGGTAAGACCCTCGTGTACTGCATCTCACATCGCCCTCCAATGTCCTGTGTCTTCTTTGTCAAGGCAGACTAAGGGCGACCTAATTTCCAACACACAGGCCCAGGAACCTTGAAACTGACCCGCTCGAGCCTCCTTGCAAGCCTCTCCAGCTGTGAAAATCCCCTGGCTTGTAGTCCTATGTCATCCACAGGATGCTTTTCCTGCATTTTGCAGACAACTGCTGATCCCCAAGGGCAGGCCATGCGTGGCTGTATCTCCCATCCAGAGAACATCTACAAAGCTCACGTAGCCATGGAGGCTCATAGTTTGACCTGAAACTGATGGTGACTCCTGTCACCAACAGGAGTGGTCAAAACATCCTTTTTGGAGTATTAAGTGTTTGTAGAACCCTGGACATTTATGGCAGCAGAGTTTGTAGCAGCCTCAAAGAGAAATCTTCCCCCGCCATTGCCCCTTTCTAGAATCACACCAAACAATTGGGGTTTTCAGTAGAGTCTGGAGGCAATCCCGGAGACTGAGGAGGGGGAGAGCCTTCTACTTTTCCATTTCTCCCAAGCCATTTTGTATGCCTACAGGTGTCAGTATAAACCAAAGAATGTGTCTCAGATGAAAAGTTAGAGTAACCATATAATTTATTGTCTAAACCTGGACACCGATGAGAGTGAAAAGGAGAGCTATTAATAATGATGCCAGAATGACAGGTGTAGACAGTGACTGTCCCAGGCAAACTGGGACATATGGTCATGCTATGACCATGAGCTCTAAATTGGTGCAGGCTCCAGTGCTGGCCATCTATTAGGTTTATTTATAATATAATACCCAAGTGACCCTAGGTCCACAGGGTAGAGGGGGTTGAGGAGGGTAAGGAAGGTCAGCAACCATGCCTGTCTGAAGACCATGTGGAGGTAAGGAATGGGGAGAAAGGGAATCAATTTAATCTAGAAAAAGCTGACTCTGCTACAGACTTGAGGAAATCCAGGTCCTTTTTTTTGTCTGAGCTGCTACTTGCTCTCAGCAAAGAAATTGAGTTCTGCCAACCCCCTCTCCAGCTACAAAACGCAGCAGAGTCCTGGATCCTGAGGTTGGTTGGAATTCCAGGCCCACTAACCCCACTACCTTCTGTGAGTCCATCAGAAGACAGGACCTCAGGTCTGCAACATTTATTTATCCTTGACTTTCTGTCAAAAAGTCCAAGCAGATGGTATTCTCCTTCATCTCTTCTTCCAGAGAGTGACAGATCCACTGCTCAAAATCCTTTCCCCACCCTGAGCAAGGCTACAGCAGAAACCATTTTCTTCTAGGCCTTACCTGTTTAACCCAGCCAGCAACAGGTTTATAAAAGACAACTTCCTCTATTTCCAGAGGCAAAAAAAAAAAAAAAAATCTAAAGTAGTCTATTTTAAATTTTCTCTCCTCAGACCCCAAAGAATAAAAAAAGTTTTTAACTATTGGATGGAAATTCTTTTTTGTTCACTTAAAACAGATTATCCCCTTCTAGAGTAGAAACAGTTAATTGGCCTACAAAATAGTATTCTATAACATGTCTTGTCCTTATCCTCAATCCGTAAGCAAAAATTATGTTGAAATCTAATTGAAATGATCCAAAGTGGCTTCAAAGATAAAATTATTCTTCCAGAAACATGGTACTGTGGATAGACAATTCAAGAAAATTCCTTTGGATATCATACATACCACAACATATCACTTGAAAAAGAAAAAAATCCTTTATGTAACTATAAAAAATAAGAAACATATTTTGCATTCTTATATAAATTCAATTGAATAATAGATTAGAACTTAAAATCGGTTTTTGTCAGAGTCAGTTCTCTCATTATCATGCTTTCCTTTTCCCTGAATAAAGCTATTATTAGTGGACTCATCACTTACTAGACTGTGATCTCCCAAAAGACAAAGACTTTTACTTTGTTCATATTTTTGCTTTAAGAAAAATATACAATAAATATTTGATAAGTATGTAAGTAAAAAGTCATACTAAGCTTCAAATTATAGCAATAAATATAAATGGCTTATATTTCTCCAAAGCTTCAGATTGAAATGAAAAAGCAAACTTCAGTAATTTTCTGCTTACAAGAGTTATATCTAAAACAAGCCAGGTACGGTAGTTCACACCTATAATCCCAGCACTTTGGGAGGCTGAGGTGGGTGGATTGTTTGAGGTCAGGAGTTCAAGACTAGCCTGGTCAACATGGTGAAATCCCATCTCTACTAAAAATACAAAAATAGCTGGGCGTGGTGGCACATGTCTGTAATCCCAGCTATTCGGGAGGCTGAGGCAGGAGAATCAGAATCCCTTGAACCTGGGGTGTGGATGTTGCAGTGAGCCAAGATTATGCCACTGCACTCCAGCCTGGGCAACACAGCGAGACTCTGTCTAAAAACAAACAAACACAACAACAACAACAAAAGAGTTATATCTAAAACAAAATGGGCCAAACATACTAAATATAATAGGATTGTGGTAGCCAAAAATAAGAAGAAACATGAGCAAAAAGAAAAAAAATTGGCAATATTAATATAGCAGAAGTAGAATTTAAAGCAAATCATTAAATCAAAAAATCAAAACAACATTTCTACATTCTCAAGGTCAAATCAACTGGATTTGCATGTAATTACTTATTTTGTACATTTTTGTTTGTTTAGGGGTGTGCCAAAAAGCCATTTGGGGATTTATGTATTCAATCTTTTGTGAGGAAAATAATCTGAAATATTCACCAAATATGATAACAATATACATAAAGTAAAAAACTAGAAATACATAAATTATTGACCAAAAAAAATTGCCATGAGATGCTTTAATGGATCTATGATGTGTCCATAGCAGATAAAGTAAATTTAAAAATAAAATACTTGGATTGTGATGATAATGAATTATTTTATGTTGAGTTTTGCTTCTGGTTAGGATATAAAAAATTCCAAGAAATCCTGGCTCTCACCCTAACAGCCAAAACAACCTGGATAAGCTAAACAATAGTTTTTCTGAACCCCAAAGAGACCTGAGGATGCAAAGTAACCTAAATTAATTCAACTCCCAAAAATGACAAACTATTTGTAGGAGACAAGATTCCTACAGCTGCTCTTACCCTTGCAGTGCTAACATGTCAGGAGGAGGAAGAATATTTGATAATTGAGGATAAGGAGAAACCAGCTGAATCTCTAAAAAATTTTAACAATTATGTATGGACTGGCATTCTATAGATTAGAGTCCCAAGCACAGAATTAGGCTGTTCCCCTCCAGTAATGCCTTCCACAGATTTCAACAGGTTCTCAGGAGCACTGTGCCAAAGGCTGGGAGGCAAGGCAGGAGAAGTGAGAGAGATACTGCCTGAGATGTGTGAGTTCCCCACCAAGTTCAAAGCAGCCAACCTATGAAGGTAGAGGAGTGGAGTAGCAAAGTCAAGAAAAACCAACATGAGGCACCATGGACTTTTGGCTACTAAGAGAAGAAGGCAGAGAAGGACAGCTGAGAAAAATTGCTTCAGAAATTTCAGGCAGATAGAGATCTTCCCAGGTACAAAAAGACTGGGGCAAGACCAGAAAGCAAAGAGAATGCCTACAACTCAAAATGCTGGTAATAAGGTGGTCAAGCTGTAAAATTCAGAAAGCTGGAAGCTCAGCTATAAAGAACTAAGAATTCTCCAGAACCTTACCAGTACTCACACTGCCAAGGCCCAGAGAAAGGAAAGTCCTGATTATGCTCTTAAAATATTTGCATCTATTCATAAACCAAATCAAAATAAAGCTGCAATAAAATCTGTACCCAACCACATAAATTTTAACTCAGTCCCCCACTCTAGTACCTTTCTGGAGATAACTATTATTTACTTCATTCTTTATTGTTCTTTTATGCAAAATAGCTGGCATCAATCAAAAATTACAAGACACGTGAAGAGTGATGAAAATGTAATTTAGGATCAAGAGTAGAAATAGTCAATAGAAACAGACAGATTGTCTCTGATTCAGATTTTGGAATTGCCAAAGATTTTTAAATAGCTATGGTAGGAATGCTAAAGAATCTAGTAGGAACACAGAAAACACACATGAGGAGATAGGGAATTTATAGAGACATGGAAGCTATAAAATAATCAAATGGAAATGCTAGAAATTTTTTAATGCAATATTAAAAATGAACTCAACTGATAAACTTAGTGAGAGACAGGACTTGCAAAGAAAGAAATCAGTAAACTTACAGACAGGTTAATAGAATTTTTTTCAATTTGAAACAAAGAGAAAAAGCAAGTGAAAACAACAGAACAAAGAACTCGACATCTGTGAGACAATATCAAATATTAAGCAGTTCCATGTATGCGTGACTGGAGTCCCTGGAGAGGGCAGAAAGAAGAGGAAAGAAAAATACTTGAAGAGATAATGGCCAATATTTCCTCCAAATCAATTCAAGGAGCTCAGAAAATCCTAAGCGAGATGAATGAGAAGAAAATCACACCAAGGCACAACACAGCCAACTACTGAAAATCAATATAAAAGGCAAATCTTCACAGCAACCACCTGGAATCCCAGCCCTCTGGGAGGCCAAGGCGAGTGAATCACTTGAGCCCAGGAGTTGAGGACAAGCCTGGGCAACATGGCAAAACCCCATATCTACAAAAAATACAAAAATTAGCCAGGCATGGTGGCACACGCTTGTAGTCCCAGCTACTAGCTGGGGTAAGGTGGGAGGATCACCTGAACCCAGGAGGTTGAGGCTGTAGTGAACCAGAATTGTACCACTGCATTCCAGTCTGGGCGATGGAGTGAGATCCTGTCTCAAGAAAAAAAAAAGAGCAACCAGAGAAAAAGTACATATTGTTTCATACCAGAAGCAACAGAGGCAAAGGACAATGGAACGGTATCTTTTTTTAAAGTGCTGAAAGAAAAAAATGTTAATCCAGAATTCTACATCCAACACAAATTTGCTTAGAAAATGATGGCACAATGAAGATCTTTCAAACACACAAAAACTTAAGTAATTTATTTCTAGAATATGTGAATCATAAGAAATGCCGAAAGAAGATTTTTCAGGTTGAAAGAGTTGTATCTTTCTTAGGGGAAATCGTATACCAGATAGACTAGATAGATCCCTAGATCTGTAGGAAAGAATGAAGAACAGGGAAGCTAAACAAGAAGGCAATCGTTATTATGAAAGACCTCATCATTGTAGTAGTAGTAGTAGTAGTAGTAGTAGTAGTAGTAGTAGTAGTAGTAATAGTAGTAGTAGTAGTAGTAGTAGTAGTGTGTGTGTGTGTGTTCCTATGTACAATTTTATAAAAGATTATTGACAGTTCAAAGTAATATCTTAGGGCAGTTGCAGTGGCTCACACTTGTAATCCGGCACTTTGGGAAGCTGAGGTGGGCAGATCACTTGAGAGCAAGAGTTCAAGACCAACCTGGCCAACATGATGAAACCCATCTCTACTAAAAATACAAAAATCAGCCGGGTGCAGTGGTGCACGCCTGTAATCCCAGTTACTCCAGAGGCTGAGACATGAGAATCAATTGAACCCAAGAGGTGGAGATTGCAGTAAGCCAAGATTGCACCACTGCACTCCAGCCTGGGCGACAGAGTGAGACTCCATCTCAAAATAAATAAATAAATAAATAATAAAGTAATATTTTATTAATAGTTTTATAAAATAATAATAAAATAAAGTAATAAATTTTATTACTTTATTTATAATAAAATAATAATAATGTAATATTTTATAAATAGTTTTTTTAAATATTATTGACAATTTAAACCAAAAATAATGACTATATGTTGTGGGCTTTATAGCATAAGACAACAAGATTACAAAACATGGGAGGAAATAAATGGAATGCTTATATAGCATGCAATTTCTAGACGTCATTTTAAAAAGAGACAGTCCCCTTCTTCCTCTTTTGTCCTTCCTGTTGACTAGAGTGCAGACACGATGGCTGAAGCTGAAGCAGCCATCTTGTACCATGAAGTGAACTTGGGAAACAGAGCCTAACACAGTGGAGCAATTAGATCAAGGAGACCAAGGAGCTGACTAAACTTAAGCACAGCTCTTCCAAAGACTGTGCAAATCTGAGGCACCCAAGAGGAGACGAGGCTAGAAAGTGAAGGCCTAGCACTAGCACTGGCCTCCCCAGTGGGAGGGAGAGCTTAGCAGCCCAGACGTATTCGGGCTTCTCTTTGCTAAGGTTTCTCCCAGCAAAGGCTGGGATGAGACACTGACTCTTCTAAGGCAGCAACGTCCACTGTCATCTGCTCTGCATCAACAAATGCCATTCTGCTTTGTGTCATCTGGAGCTCCCACTTGCTTTCAACTATGTAGAAAGATGCCAGAGAAATTAGGTTGGTGTTAAGCCAGGTAGAATTAACACTCGTTCTTGCCTTTATCCTAGATTAGTTTAATAACTGTCTGTATTGGTCTTATTCAGAGCTTTTCACAGTTGCTAGCAAATGATTCCTTTGGCCCTACATGCAAGAAAATAAATACAGTTAACCCCAGGGGGTCCCTGTGGCAATTGCCAGTATAGTCCAGATGTGCCATAAAATTCCATTCAGACAAGGAACGCTGTACATAAAAAAATATGCCAGGGTAGGGACCCCCCCGACCCCCCTTCTGACATGCTTGGGAGTGCATCCTCCAAGCCTTAAAATCCTAACTCCTGGCCTCCACCCTCTCTCTCCAGGATCCCTCTAAGCAGAACTGCCTACTGTTCTTTCTAGCGCTGGAAAAGGAGAACAGGACTGCACACGTTGTCCCCACGCTGTGGCTGGCTGGTTTGGGGAGGACTCTGCAGCTGCACAGACCTCACCTTAACCTTGGTGGGTTCCTAGAAGCAGAAGCAAGAAGAGTCCAGGGCAAGTGAAGAGAGATGAGGAGGAGACAGGCCAATTTTACCATATACCTTGGAGACCCTCAGAGTCTTCTCTGGGAATTCCCCTGACGCTATATTTCCTATTAATGATAAGTAGACAGCATAGTGTAGTTATAATTTCCATGTTGGCTGAATCTTCTGGCCACTCAAAATTTAGGTAAGGTTGACCCAGATTTCTTTTCCATGACCTTTGCACATCCAATGCATTCCTGGGGATCGTCCATTTTCATTTGAGGGGTTAAGATGTTGTGGGCATCCCTGCCTCTACCCATGATATCTTGGATTCCTATTATGCTGATTGAGACATGGAAGTCACACCATCCTTGATCTGCACATGCTCAGGGTCATATTAGAAATGCCCACCCATCCTTGGCCAGGTGCAGGGGCTCACTCCTGTAATCCCAACACTTTGGGAGACTGAGGTGGATACATCACTTGAGGTCAGGAGTTCAAGACCAGCCTGTCCAACATGGCAAAACCCATCTCTACCAAAAATACAAAAAAAAAAAAAAACAGCTGGGTGTGATGGCATGCACCTGTAATCTCAGCTACTTGGGGCGCTGAAGTGAAAGGATCGTTTGGACTCAGGAGGCGGAGGTTGCAGTGAACCAAGATCACACCACTGCACTCCAGCTTGGGCAACAGAGTAAGACTCCATCTCAATAACAACAACAACAACAAAAAGAGAGACAGAGAGAGAAAGAAAAAAAGAAAAAGAAACGCTCACCTATCCTGGTACAAGCACTGATGATCAGAACAGACAGACGATGGGGGTGAGCCTGCCCCAGGGCACCAGATTGATAGGAGCTCTGCACACAAACCCACACAGACACATGTACACGCTGTATCAGTGAGGAGGATCCGCGAGACAAATTGCTGAAGGTCAAGAGGAGAGGTCATTTGTGTGCCATACGTATTATTATACTATCATTGGACATTCTCACTCTGAAAGTTATTTTGGCTGTGCCACCATCAAAGGCTCCCCCTCACTTGGTCCTCACTCATGCCAGGCACGATGAATACCTAACAGCCGCCTCCTGTTTTTTCCTTGCTATTGAAATCTCATTTTTATCCAAACACAGGGTCTGTGCGCTCCAAAGATGAGCCTTCCCACAGATATCAGGGGATGAGCTATGAGGGACTCAAGCAACTCAGACAATCCATTGTCCTTTTGCCAGGGAGGGGGTAAGAGGTAGGCAGGCACACATAAGACAAATCAGATCCAGCCAGTGGTCTGAACGAAAGTCTCCTAGATGCTTCTAGAAAATATTTTCCTTCTTGGTAAAAATAAAAGAATACAAAGGAAAAGCCTCTCTCAGCCGGGCACAGTGGCTCATGCCTGTAATCCCAATACTTTGTGAGGCCGAGGTGGGAGGACCACTTGAGGCCAGGATTTCAAGACCGGCCTAGACAACATAAGACTTGGTTTCTACCAAAAATTTTTTTTCTTTAATTAGCTAGGTGTAGTGGTGCATGCCTGTGGTCCCAGCTACTCGGGAGGCTGAGATGGAAGGATTGCTTGAGCCAAGGAGTTCAAGGCTGCAGTGAGTCATGATCATGCCACTGAACTCCAGCCTGGGCAAGAGTGAGATCTTGTCTCCAAAAAAGGAGAGAAAAGCTTCTCCCCTCCCCTGCTTTCAGCCCTAGCTTTGGTGCAGCTGCATGAGGACATGTCATCCAGAGTTGCACAGACTTTGCTCGACCAGGAGAGGAGCCTAACCGAGCTGAGGACAGCAGGCAGAAACGTCGAAGGAGCCTGCGTGCCTTCTTGGGGACTTCGCCTTTATAAATGAGACACTTTCATTTCCTATTGGTTCTGCCACTTTCAGCGAGACATTCCGCTTCTTGTAGTCAAAAACTTGATGACACACAGGCTCCCCTCTCTTCTCTCTCTGTTCCTCTCAAGCTGAGATAAAATCCTCCTCAAATTCTCATGCAGGGCAGTTTCAACAGCTCTTTCTGTTGCTTGGGTTTCTGCCAAAACCATGCCTTTCATAGTCTCATCTTGTATCCCAAAGAGGTTTTTCAAGATATTTTCCCAAACAACAAGAAAAAAAAATCCCTTCCCTAAGAAGAATAATTGTGGTGCTGACCGTAAGCACATTTTTTGGTCTTAAAAAAAAAAAAAAAAAAAAAAAAAAACGGATTCAGGGCAGATTCTTTTCAGGGATCTCCAAGAGATAACAATGTCTATAAATCGTGGGATGTCCTGTCTGTCCTCTGTTGATTTCACTGTAGGCCTCCCATCTTCATCATCATAGAACCCCAGAGAAGCATCCCTGATGGTTTAGTCTCAGGAACCAACCCTCTCCGTGCCCCCCCACCGCCACCTCCGCCCCCAACCCTATGATGGCCTCTTCTGAACCTTGGTTCCTGGAAGACTTTGGCCTTGAAATGGAGGCTTCTCCACTCTGATCCCAGCCTTTCTTTCCAGCTGGGGCCTCCCACGGACATACTCTGTAATCCAAGAAAACCAAACTTACTTCCCCGCTACTCCCACAACCCTTATCTTTCTCACTTTGTCAATAATGCCGTCTCTTCTTTTCTCTCACTCCTTTTTCGCTAATTCCTTAGTGTCCAACATAGACCTGTCTTTGTCCATCCCCATCCCAAGAACCTGTCTGACATGCAACAAACACTACTATGTGCCAGCTGTTGGACCAGGCTGGAGAGTCTAGGGAGACTGGGTGTTTAAGCTCATAAAGCTAATATTCTGGCAGGGAAAACAAACGTGAAGCAGATGATTACGCGAATAATTGAGCTCAATTGAGACAAGTGCATTTCCTCATTCATCTGAGGGAGGGAGGTGGGAAAATGGCCCTCCTCCTCCCAATCCCTTGTCATGGAGAGGTGGGTGTAGTGTTATACAGGAAGGAACACATGTACAGGGGGAACTTGGCTTCAAACTGGCTCTGGCTGTCTTTCATTTGTAGAGCCAAGAGTAAGTCATGAAATCTCTCAAAGCCTCAGTTTCTTCATCTGTAAATTGGGGATAATAACACTTAGCATCACAGGATGGCTGTGAAGACTAAGGTATCTCAAACACCTAGCATAGTACCTTGTGAGGACTATTATTGTAACACAATGTTAAATTGGAAGTTTTGCCACGCTACAATAAATGTCTTATTATATAAAGGAGATCTTAGATCATTTGCAGAATTTCAAAGCGGATAGCTGAAATCAGTTACACAACCTTGAATCCCTCATTCACATCAAGGAAATAAGAGTCGTGAGAGAGTAAAGATAAAGAGAATTTTGTAAGGAGGATTTTTGAGCTGCAGGTCCCACCTTCATCCCAAGGGTAGTTCTGGTGGGGAGGGAAGATCTCTGCCCTTCATCTTGGGCCTCATGGGAGGACCTTTAGTGGGACCTTTCAGAAAGCTTGATGTGTGTTCCTTACAGTTAGGGGCCCAAGACTGGTGCCCAAGTCCTGTCTAAGCAAGCCTAAGCAGCCTATGCCACTGAGTTGGAGGGTACCATTGATGTAATAACTTGAAATGCCCATGAAATTCATATTGGAAGCTCCTACCCAGGGAAGGAAGGGGAAGCATCCATGCACCGGCTCCCCGTGGCCTGCAGGTCAAAGTTGCTCCGCCGGTGTTAACGCTCCCACACTTTCATATTGGGAGTAGCTTTTTGCAGCTGGCTCATGGCAGGGCTTCAGAAAAACCACACGGCAGGAATCTAGCTGCCAAGGGGAACCTGGAGGCCAAGGAGCACCTGCACTTAGCTGATCAAAGCAATGGCTGGAGGAAGAGGTAGGCCAAGGGGACTGAAGAGGTGCCAGAGGTGCACCGCAGAAACACCGATCCTATCTCCAGAATCACCATTCAGAGCATCCAACTACGGAAAGGTATGTGTGTTTAACTATAGCTAAGAAAGAGACAGAAGGGAAGAGATGGGGTGGGAAAAGGGAGGGAATGGTAAGGAAAGAAAAATGCCTTTGTTTACTCTATTAATCTTTCTTAGCCAAGTACATTTTCTTCACTGCCCCAAGGAAAGAAGTCACAGCTAAATACAAAGAGAAAATACAAGTAGTTAATTCTCAGCATTTGAGTTTACAGTGGCCTTGATGAATTGACTGCTTGATGGAACTGCTTTAGGCAATTTTTTTTTTCAAAATTAATTTTAGGCCAGACGTGGTAGTTCATGTCTTTAATCCCAACACTTGGGGAGGCTGAGGCAGGTTCAAGACCAGCCTGGGCAACATAGCGAGATGCCGACTCTACAAAAAATAAAAAATTTAGCCAAGTGTGGTGACATGCATCTGTAGCCCTAGCTACTCCAGAGGCTGAGGCAGGAGGATTGCTTGAGCCTAGGCTATGAGCATGCCACTGCACTCTAGCCTGGGTGATAGAACAAGACCCTGTCTCAAAAAAAATTATTTTAACTATGTTCAATTTTTGCTTTATACTTTGATTTTAAAGCCCAGTCCCAGTATAAGATGCAATTCCACTATATAAAGATGTATGTACCAAGATATTAATTTAAACAGCATACTTAACAGTAAAAAAAAAAATTAGAAAAAGTCTAACCTAGTTGTTCAAAAACGAATGTCTTAATTAAGTAAATGATGGAACATTCTTATAAGGGGTCATTACACAGCCGTCAAAAATGATGTTTACAAAGAGTTTTTAACGACTTGGAAAAATGCTCACAATAAAATGTCAAAAGAAAAAAGCAAGATACAAAATTACATATTCAGTGCAATCTAAATCATGTAAAAATATGTAAGGAAAAAAGCTGAAGCAAAACATGTTAAAATCTGCCTGAATTACAGGAATTTCCTCTCTTATGCTGATCTATATTTTCAGTTTCCAAAAATGAGTAAATAATCAGAGAAAGAAAAGCACTGGGGGTGTTGTTGGGGGGCAGTGGGAAACCTTCTTTAGGTTCCAGTCTTGAGGATGGCGTAGACACTACCCTCCTATGCGTGTTTTGATCCAAAGGCTGGCTCTGCTGCACCTTCATGGTTGCTGGGACTGTCCTGACTGTCATTCCTTGAGGCTTTGGTTCTCTACCACTTTCTCCTTCTACAGTGCTTCAATGTGATAACCATAGGAAGCCAGGATGTACAGGCCATGGCATCTGCACGCTTTCCAACCATGGTGTATAAGAACAGCATCACACCATCCAGGGTAAAAGCACTCGCAAGCCTCGTTCTTTTCTCTGTGTTAAATTAAGACCAGTGTCTCACTCAACATTCGTTAAATAATTTTTATGAAATTCAGACCAGCCCTCTCTTGATAAATTAGACAGTGTAGAAGACTATAACTCTGGAGGAGGAAGAGGCTCCGAGGGTATCTGGCATTTCCCTGGGTCATTATACTTGAGGTAGCAGTACTGGGGGTGGGCTTTGGAATCAGATGGGCACTCATTGGTTTCATAACTGTGATAGGTGGTATAAAGGCCCCCTAACAATGTTCACATCCTAATCCCAGAATCTGTGAATGTATTACCTTACATGGCAAAAGGGACTTTGCATGATTCAGTTAAAGATCTTGAGATGGGGAGGTTATCCTGGGTTATTTGGGTGAACCCACGTGTTCCTCTGTTTTTTGTTTTTTGTGGGATTTTTGAGACAGAGTCTAGCTCTGGTTGGAGTACAGTGGCACAATCTTGGCTCACTGCAGCCTCCACCTCCCAGGTTCAAGCAGTTCTCCTGCGTCAGCCTCTGGAACAGCTGGGATTACAGGTGCCTGCCACCATGCCCAGCTAATTTTTGTATTTTTAGTAGAGATGGAGTTTCACCATGTTGGCCAGGCTGGTCTCAAACTCCTGACTTCAAGTGATCCTCCTGCCTTGGCCTCCCAAAGGGCTGGGATCACAGACATGAGCCACCATGCCTGGCCCCAAGTGTTTTTCTAAAGGGAAGTCAGAAAGGCCATGGAGCTGCCTTTGCAAAGATAATGACAGTGACAGAAGTCTAGTGTGGCTGACTCCATCTTGCTTCTAGCCTCACAGGCTGGCTGTCCTCGCTCATTCCTGGGCACAGGCCAACCTAACCACGGAAGGAGTTTGTAGTTTCAACCTTGAAGGAAAGATGAGAAGAGTCCCTCCCTAAAACTAAGACCCTCTTTGCTCAGGGACTGAAGCCATCTTTGTAAAAACTAATGAAAGGCCATGAGGTTAGGATTATAGAAGAGCCTAAGTTCTGCTGAAATGTAAGTATAGTTTTTATAAGCCCTTATTGCTCATGGGTTATGTGGCCAGAAGTCACAAGATTTGTGATTTCCCAATCACTCCTATAGATAACATCACTATTATAGAACCTAAGATTGGTCTTTTGAGACGTTTTTCAGACTTTTGGATTCTGGTAACTGACGAACCTCACCCAGACTCATGGCTCAACCGGTTCTGTGGCCTCTACCCAGACAGAGACTGACGCAGCTCAAGAGGACCGTTTTCTACGCCACTGTGATTTCATCCTCAATCAATCAGCATCACCCATTCCCTAGCCCCCTGCTCACTAAATTATCCATAAAAACCCCAGCCTGTAAGTCCTTGGGGAGGCTGATAGAAGTAATAAACTCCTGTTCTTCCATTTGGCTAGCTCTGCATTAACTAAACCCTTTCTTTACGGCAATACTGCAATCTCAGTGAATCGTTTTATCTGTGTAATGGGTAAGAAGAACCTGTTGGGCAATTACAGTCAGAGTCAGAGGAGGTGTTGTGACCACAGAAGCAAAAGTCAGAGACAGAAAGAGAGAGATTTGAAGATACTACACTGCTGGCTTTGAGGATGGAAGAAGAAGTCCTAGCCAAAGATGCCAGGAGTCTCTAGAAGCTAGAAATGTCAAGGAAATGGAGCCTCCAGAAGGAACACAACCCTGTTGACACCTTTATTTTGTGAGCCTTAAGGAATATGATTATGGGGCTTGAGTCATGTGACAGACAGCTGTAACCTAGACAGCTATAAGCTTTGTTTCTCTGATTATAGACTAGCTTTCTTCCCTACCTACATTGTTTTGTAAAATGTTGCAAATGACTAAAGGAAACCAGGGAAGATCCCTTCCCCCTTCCCTGTTGATCTTAATTGCAAATTAACTCCCTTCTTAGCTTTCTCACACAAAGACCTCATAGCTATCACAGTGTCTGAAGATGGAAGGTTAAATACACTCTTTTAAATTGGACAGAAAATGAAAACCAGCTGTAAAGAAAAGAAAACAAGCCATCAGAAAACAAATTGTAACTAATTAAATTGTTGTAACTCGTAAGCCAGCCTTGTATAGAAAGTGTTATAATCCTGCGAAATGTCTCCGTTTTCTGCACATATAACCAAGAGCTTAACTTTTAACTTTGGAGCACTGATTCCATTTCTCTGCAGTCTTTTTCTCCCAGATGGCCATTCCCAGCTTTTTGCTTGAATACTCTTTAAACTGGATTCTGATGCTTTCAATTATTTCAGAAGCACAGTGGTCATTTGTTATAGCAGTGATAGGAAACTACTGCAACAACCATGGACAAGTGCATTTCCTCATCTGTAGAGAAAGGATAATCATGTATATCTCACAGCATTGTTGTAAGCATCAAACCCAAAATTGTATACACAATGCTTATTAGAGTATTCAATAATTGGTAGCTATTCTCTCTCATTGTTTAGCACATCATCTTATACCTGTGTAGCACTTGGCAGAACACTTAGGAAACAGGCAGACCAGCCTGAGCAATATAGCAAGACCCTGTCTCTACAAAAAAAAAAAAAAACAAGCTGGGAGTAGTGGTGCATACTTTTAGTCCCAACTACTCAGGAGGCTGTGGCAGAAGGATCCCTTGAGTCCAGGCATTCAAGGCTGCAGTGAGCTATGATTGCACCACTGCACTGCAGGCTGGGTAACAGAAAGAGACCCTGTCTCTAATAAAGAAATAAATAGAAACATGTAATGTGGAATTAAACCAACCACTGAGGTAGGGAAGTTGGCGTTTATGAAATGTCATTACTTTACATGCAACACCATGGAGGCTCACAGAAGTTAAGTAAATTGTCCAAGGTCACACAGCTATTTAGTGGCAAACAGAATCAAATTGTTTCACTGTTGACCCTTAGCTATGTGGATAGCTTACTACAACTATGATTCTCACCAAAAGAATCTGTTAAATATGTAGATGCTCGTACCTTACCCACAAGAAAATCTGATGTGTGGGGTCCTGGTGGTGCTCAGGAGTCTGCATTCTGTTGAGCTTCCTAGTAATTTTGACATGGGCTGGTCTAGTGATCCCACGTGGAGAAGAGCACGCCACCTAACAGGTGCTGAGCTGTTGGGTGCTCTCATCAGCTTCTACTTCTTTAAGGAAATGAGAAACTACAGCTCCCTTATCATGTTTTTAACTGTTTATTTCAAAAAATTTCAAACAGACAGGAAAAGACTACATCAATAATCATCCATATACTCAGTGCTTAGATTTTAAAACTGCTAGCTTTTTGTCATATTTGTTGTGTCTGTATATCTCCGTATATTTTCCTTCTTAGCTGACCATTTTAAAGTATATTACAGACACCATGACATTTTAAACACCGTGTCTATAAAATAAAGACATTTTCCTACCATCCACAATAAATTATCAGACTTAACGAAACCAACAACAATTTTTGGACATCATATATGTTCGTATTCAAATTTCCCTAATTTCCCCCCTAAATATCTTTCATAGGTGGAAAAAAAAAAAACAGGAACTGTGCTCTATCAATTTTGATGTAACTTCTTGAGACAGATCTTGAGGATTTCCAGGGTGATGTGCGGTGGGAGTCCCCTAGGTTTTCTATAGTCTGATGAGCACATGGATCACAGGGTGATTTTCCCCTGAAGCCCAGGCCAGATGACCCTGCCACTTCCCCCTGGCCAGAAAGTCCCTCTTGCTGTCAGTGGTGAGGATCAGCGGGACCATGGCCTCATGGTCACCTGTCACTCTGTCACCTGTCACTGTGATGCCCTGGAAAGCTGAGAGCTTAGTAACCAGTAGGGGCTAGGGTTTGGCGGAACAAACATTCAAACTATAGCAACAGGTATTTATTTCAGGGAGTTGTGTCATCTACCAAATGCTCAAGCTGCAAACTTTGGAACCATCCTTGACTGCCCATTCGTTTTTCCTCACATCCTAGTGATTACTTAGACCTGCCCGTTTTACTCCTTGACTCCCAGACTCAACTGAAATCTACTCAGAATCACCACATGAATACAACTGGGAGGCTGTAGAACCCTTTCCGATAGTTGTTGCTATACTTGTTGATTAAGCAACAAGTATAGGAAAGAGTTCTAGAGCCTCATAGCCACCACAGTCATCTCATATGCCACAATCATCTCATACGCCACAATCATCTTTTGTGCTCTAAAACCTTCCATGGCTCCTCATTGCCTACAGAATCAAGCCTAAACTGCATCACACGGCATGCCAGGCTCTGCTTATCTGTTTCAGGATCTGTCCCCCTATTTGGCTACTCTTCATTCATCAGGCGAGTGAAGGGAAGTATGGGAAGGAGAAGAGACAGACCTCCAGGCAGAAGGAAAAGCATGTGTGAAGGTGTGAGGTAGCACAGAACAAGGCACTGGGGATGTGACATGGATGAGACCACATTCCTACCCTGGAGCACACAGTCTGGAAGCAGAGGCAGATGTGTCTCAACTTTAATAAACAGTGATTGGGTGTTCTGTGCTGTGGGGGCTCAGATGAGGAGTGGGGAGGCTCTAGGAGGGTGTCTTCAAGGAAATGATCATGGAGAAGAGCATCAAGAGGTTAGTATTTTACAGGGAGGGAAAACAGGATATTGTGTCCTAGCAGCGGGAGCACCAGGAGCCAAGGTGTGGAGGTGGGAAATTGTACGACAGATTGGGTAATGACCTGTCATCAGCTGCGACTGGAGAATAGAGAGCATGCATTAGGGATTGACAGGTTTGATCTGTTCTTACCCCAGTTTCTCAGAAGTTTATCTACTCTCAGGATGTCAGGCATCAGCCATATACTGATGACTGTCAAATCTCCACCTCTAATATACATCTTTCTCTTAAGCTTTAGACGTGTATATACAACTGCTAAATGGTCATCTCCACTTGACTCCTGCGGATACCAAGACGTCAACAGATCCAACCTCAACCGTACCCGTTAAACCAGTTCCTCCACAAGTGTTTTAGTCCACTTAGTGTTGCTATAAAGGAATACCTGAGGCCAGGTAATTTATAAAGAATTTATTTGGCTCATGGATCTGCAGGCTGTACAAGCATAACACCAGCATCTTCTTGGCTTCTGGTGATGGCTTCAAGCTGCTTCTACTCGGCAGAAGCTGAAGGGGAGCTAGCATGTGCGGAGATCACATAGTGAGAGAGGAAGCAAGAGAGAGAAGGGAGATGCCAGGTTTTTTTTTTTTTTTTTAACAACCTACTCTTGTGGAAGCTAAGAGAGTGAGAACTCACTCATTACTACTGGGAGGGCACCAAGCCAGTCATGAGGGATCTGCCCCCATGACCAAAGCACCTCCCATCAGACTCCACTCCTACACTGGGAATCACAGTTCAGCATGAGGCTTGGGTGAACAAACATTCAAACCATAGCGACAGGTGTTTATTTCAGGGAGTTGTGTCATCTACCAAATGCTCAAGCTGCACACTTTGGAACCATCCTTGACTGCCCATTCCTTTTTCCTCACATCCAAGTGATTACTTAGACCTGCCCATTTTACTCCTTGAATAATTCTACATTCCACCCTGTTTTCACTCCCAATGCCACTGCTGTAGTTCAGCCCATGCTTATCCTCAACCATGCTCAGGCTATAATCAATGCATCAGTCTCCCAGTTGGTCCTCCTGCCTCTAGTGCTGACTCCTTCCATCCAGTCTCCACACTGCAAATCAAAGTGGTCTTTCCAAACTGCAAATTTGACGATGTTTTTTTCCTGTATTCCCACACACATATACCTCTTAAGTTGCTTCAACATGCTCCCAACTGCTCTCAGAATAATGTCCAAACCTTAACATAGTTGTTCCCACCTGTCTCTTCAAGCTCATGGCTCTCACCTCCCTTTTTCCATCCCCAGGCCCTCTTCTTATATCTCCCCTCTCTTTCTCAGTTCTTGGAAGAAGCCCTGGAACACTCTACAGTTCCCAACTTGCTGCTCCAGGTAATTTTTTCCCCATAGGAAACAATGTACCGGACACACTCCCTAGGCGCTGACAGAACCATGTGTATCAAGGGCAACTTCAGATGGGGACCAACTTCCCCAGGCATTCCAGAGCATGAAGAAATCGTTGTTAGCCCAAAGAAGAAAAATGTAAAAATTAACCCAAAACTTCAAGATAGTTATCTCTAAATATTTTCCATCAACACCAAAATGTAGCAGGACATCTAGGAGAGCTTGGGTCATCTTTTCACATGGCACAAATGGGTAGTGTCCTCTTTGCTGGCAACATGATGTGACACTACACATTCTTCATGGTCAACACTGAAAATCACAGGCTCCCTAGCAAATGGTCCAAGTGCCCAGAAATCAAAGTATAGGATATTGATTTATTTTTACGTACCTATTTGGAGCAGGATAATGTACACTGTAAATGGAAAATAAATCTCAGAACCCCAAAATCACTAACCACGGGGAAAAGTCAAGCTGGGAACTGTGTCAGGCAAACTTGCCTCCTATTTTATTTCAAATAAGATAGCAACAAAGATTAAAAAAAAAAAAAAAAAAAAAAAAAGCTATATACCTCCCTCAAAATTTGCCCACAAAGAAATTCCTTGTGGGCCTCAAGATCTTTACCCTAAAACAGTTCTGTTGAATTTCACCTTGGCAATGTAAATTGATAGCTTATCTTCACAGGTGCAGAACAAAGGACAGAATTCAAAGTCATCCCTCTGGTCACAAATGCATATCTGATTGCTTCTTCTGCCCTACTGTTTATGTAAAAACGCAGCTTCACTGAGCAAGACTAAGGCATACGTGACTATTTCTCTACCTCCCCTCACATGTAAATTGTATATTCAGGGAAAGGCTGATCAAAGACTCAAAAGAATGCAATCGTTTGTCTCTTATCCACCTATGACTGGAAGACCCTACTTTGAGTTGTTTCACCTTTCCAGACTGAACCAATGTACATCTAACACATATTGATTGATGTCTCATGTCTCTCTAAAATGTATAAAACCAAGCTGTGCCCCGACCACCTTGGGCACATGTCATCAGGACCTCCTGAGGCTGTGTCACGGGTGTGTCCTTAACCTTGGCAAAATAAACTTTATAAATTGATTGAGACTAGTCTCAGATACTTCTGGGTTCGCAGTGCACATCTATATTTTGTCTGATTTCTTAAGCACTGCCACACTGGGGGATGCCAAAGAGCTACACGATCATTACTTACATTCTTACCAGCCTTGACTTCAGACACTGTGATTTTTTTTTTCAGACTTTTCCCAGAAGGATCGAGAGTCATACAGTTCAACTCTATTATCATTTTCTGAACACAATCCATGTCCCATTCATGGAGAAAACCATTTCATTGGTCCCTTTTACAACTCGCATTCCACTCTTCAGATAATAGTGCATCCCCAAATTCAAAATTATTGGGTTTTAATTTGTGGAGCATATGGGAAACAAAGAAGGAAAGTTAGTGGCATTTGGCTCCATCTGGCCTCCATCATCTTCTGGTAGACTTCAGAACACAGATCATGAGGGAGTAGGATAACTGGTGTCTCTGTTCCCAAACGCTACTTCCAGTACTGGACTGCTACTTTTAAATCTTGGCTGTCTCAAAGCATCCCATATGACACTGACTGTTGACAAACCTTGGCAGCAGGATTTATCATCTTACTTACTACATCCTCCATAGGCCCTCAGGAAAGTCTAGTCTAATAATTACACAGCCACCTGTAACATGAAACTGAACTGATGTTCTCTCTTGCCCTGGTATTGATGAGTAGGACCCAAGCTTACGACAGAGGAATTAAGTACTCAATCTTCTAAAGAGAGCTATGAACTTTATACCTGCCCCACAGAGGCCCTCTTTGCCGATCTGAGCAATGGGACATGTTGTGGTCATCATCAGACTTGAGTACAAGATCACTTGCAGAGTCACTATCCTCTACCACTGACCTCCAGTCACTTCTGTCTTTGCTGCTCCCTCCTGTCTGTTCCCTGCCAGTTTTAGTAGAAGGACCAAGCTAATGGCTTGGAATGAATCTGTTCTGATAGGAGCCAGGCTTCAGTCACATTCAGGATCTCTTGGTATCTCTTAATCTTCTCTTAGTGGGCTTCAACTTCTAGGATTATCTTCCTCACCAGAATTTCTCTGCATGCACTGCAATCCACCATGATAGCGGATTAAAATGAATATCTTATTTGTCAGAGAAATTAGTTCCTGTATTAGTCTGTTTTCACGTTGCTGATAAAGACATAGCTGAGACTGGGCATTTTACAAAAGAAAGAGGTTTAATCAACTTACAGTTACATGTGGCTGAGGAGGCCTTACAATCATGGTGGAAGGTGAAAGGTATGTCTCACATGGTGGCAGACAAGAGAAGAGAAATTGTGCGGAGAAAGTCCCCTATTCAAAATCATCAGATCTCATGAGACTTATTCACTGTCCTGAGAACAGCATGGGAAAGACTTGCCCCCATGATTCCAATACCTCCCACTGGGTCCCTCCCACAATATGTGAGAATTCAAGATGAGATTTGGGTGGGGACACAGCCAAACCATATCATTCCACCCCCCATCCCTCCCAAATCTCATGTCCTCACGGTTCAAAACCAATCGTACCTTCCCAACCGTCCCCCAGAGTCTTAAATTATTTTAGCATTAACTCAAAAGTCCACAGCCCAGAGTCTCATCCAAGACAAGGCAAGTCCCGTTCACCTATGAACCTGTAAAATCAAAAGCAAGTTAGTTACTTCCTAGATACAATGTGGGTATAGGCATTGAGTAAATACAGCCATTCCAAACATGAGAAATTGGCCAAAACAAAGGGGCTACAGGCCCCATGCAAGTCTGAAATCCAGCAGAATGGTCAAATCTTAAAGCTCCAAAATCATCTCCTTTGACTCCATGTCTCACATCCAGGTCATATTGATGTAAGAGATGGGTCCCCATGGTCTTGGGCAGCTCCACTCCTGTGGTTTAGCAGAGTGCAACCTCCCTCCCGGCTGCTTTCACAGGCTGGCATTGGGTGCCTGCACCTTTTCCAGGCGCATGGTGCAAGCTGTCAGTGGATCTACCATTCTGGGGTCTGGAGGATGGTAGCCCTCTTCTCACAGCTCCACTAGGCAATGCCCCAGTAGGGACTCTGTGTGGGGGCTCTGACCCCATATTTCCCTCCTGCACTGCCCCAGCAGAAGTTCTCCATGAGATCCCTGCCCCTACAGCAAACTTTTTCTTAGACATCCAAGCATTTCCATACATCCTCTGAAACCAAGGTGGAGGCTTCCAAATCTCAGTTCTTGACTTCTGTGTGCTCTCTGGCTCAACACCACATGGAAGCTGCCAAGGCTAGAGGCTTGTACCCTCTGAAGCCATGGCCAGAGCTCCACATTGGTCCCTTTTAGCCACAGCTGGAATGGCTGGGACACAGGGCACCAAGTCCTTAGGCTGCACATAGTATGGGGAACCTAGGCCTGGCCCATGAAACCACTTTTTCCTCCTGGGCCTTTGGACCTGTGATGGGAGAGACTGCCCTGAAGACCTCTGACATGCCCTGGAGACATTTTCCCCATTGTCTTGGGGATTAACATTCAGCTCCTCATTACTTTTGCAAATTTCTACAGCTGGCTTGAATTTCTCCTCAGAAAATGGGATTTTCCTTTCTATCACACTATCAGGCTGCAAATTTTCTAAACTTTTATACTCTGCTTCCCTTATAAAACTGAATGCCTGTAACAGCACCCAAGTCACATCTTGAGTGCTTTGCTGCTTAGAAATTTGGTCTGCCAGATACCCTAAATCATCTCTCTCAAGTTCAAAGTTCCACAAATCTCTAGGACAGGGGCAAAATGCCACCAATCTCTTTGCTAAAACATAACAAGAGTCACCTTTGCTCCAGTTCCCAACAAGCTCCTCATTTCCATCTGAGACCACCTGAACCTGGACTTTATTGTCCATATCACCGTCAGCATTTTGGGCAAAGTCATTGAACAAGTCTCTAGGCAGTTTCAAACTTTCCCATATTTTCCTGCCTTCTTCTGAGCCCTCCAAACTGTTCCAACCTGTTAGTTTTCATGCTGCTGATAAAGACATACCTGAGACGGGGCAATTTACCAAAGAAAGAGATTTAATTGACTTATGGTTCCACATGACTGAGGAGGCCTCACAATCAAGGTGGAAAGTGAAAGGCACATCTCACATAGTGGCAGACAAGAGAAGAGAACTTGTGCAGAGAAACTCCCCTTTTGGAAACCATCAAATCTTGTGAGACTTATTCACTGTCATGAGAACAGGACAGGAAAGACTTGCTCCCATGATTCAGTTACCTCCCAGTGGGTCTCTCCCACAACACATGAGAATTCAAGATGAGATTTGAGTGGGGACACAGCCAAAGCACACCAGTTCCCTTACCTCAGCAGCAGTTTTCAGGGAGCCTAAAGAAGACCCCACTCCCCAAAAGCCTTACAACAACAGGATTTTTAATTATTAGGGTATTTTTTCATCTATACGAGCCCTCAAGACCTTGGCTGAAACCACTGCAATAACTGTTTCTGAGCAATGTTTCTCTTTCTCAGGGAGGTGAAAGACTGTTTCCTTTTCCTACCCTAACTTAAGTAACTTTGGTACCTAGAGAAAGTTGAAAGATTGGGTGTTGTGCTGAATATTCCCCATCAGTTCCTCAAGATCCATTCTGGAAGACACAGGAGACTGACTCGTTCAGACTGTATCAACAGTCCCTTGTCCTGTTGCTTCTGGTTAGATTCAACCACTGGGACTCACTGACAGGCAACTGAAAGGCAGAAAAAGGATGAGGCTAGGGGTATTCATTTGTCCTAAAGAGCTGAGGATTTGCCCTGTAGAGCTGAAGGTTGGCAGTAACAGCATTCCCCTTCCCAAGACCAGAGGTTCTCTTCTCTGGCCCTCTTCCTACAGCTATAGCTCCCTCTCCAGGCTCTGGTAACCACTCAGACCTACATAAGGAAGCAACCCAGCTCTTTCCAGCCCAAGGGTGCTATGCCATACCCTACTGATTTCCCTTAAGTCTGCTCACAACTAGGAAATATCTGTTTGTTAAACCCTCTTTAATTACACTAATTCAATGTGCCATCCCTTTCCCACTGGAACCCTAACTGACAAAGTAATTGGAGCCAGGAATAGCCCCAGAGGAAAATAACTCTCAAATGAAATTGTAGGGTGGAATTGAAACAGTCTTTCACCTCCCTGAATGCAGATAATTTATAAACTACAGTTGCACCATAGTTACTCAAATTATCACCAGTAGTGGCATTGGAAAAATGTAGATGGATAGCAAGATGTTGGCAGAACAAGTGGCTTGGCTATGCTGGTAATGGATAATACTGATCTACAGTGTGGAATGGCTTTTCTGACAGCCCTGGAGACCATACGCAAACACACTGAAGGTCCTGCATGCCTAACTCAGAACGTGGGTGGAGAGCTCAACGGTAGATTTACAGAAATTTCTTATCTCCTGTAGGACAGATATGACTAAGGTTCAAGGCCAGGGACTGATTATAAAGGTGACAGACATGAAGCACCAATTAAATTTTCAACACCACCAGATTGCTTATGCTTTCCTCTGACTGAGAATGGTAAGTTGACGAAAAGAGTCAAACTGTAAAATATTTTAAGACATTTGTTCTGAGCCAAGTATGAGGGACCAATGGCTACGACATAGCCCTCAGGAGATCCTGAGAACATGTGCCCAACCAAGATGGTAGAGCTACAGCTTTGTTTTATACATTTTAGGAAGACACAAGACATCAATCGATACATGTAAGAGGTATATTTGTTCAGTCTGAAAAAGCAGGGTAACTCAAGGTGGGGGCTTCCAGGTCATAGGTAGATTCAAAGATTTTTCTGATTGGCAATTGGTTGAAAGAGTTAGGCTATTGTTTAAAGACCTAGAAGCAATAGAAGAGAATTTTTTTGGTCAGACTTAAAGTCTGTTCTGTCTGTCTTAAGGTATCTGTTTTAATATTAATGCTGGTCAGCTCTGCCTGAATTCCAAAGGGAAGAGGGTGTAATCAGGCATGTCCGACCCGCCCTTTGTATCATGGCCTGAATGAGTTTTTCCAGTTAACTTTGGAATGCCCTTGGTCTAGAGGAGGGGTCCATTTAGATGGTCAGGTGGTCTGAAATTTTATCTTTAGTTTACAGGTGAAATGCTGATTCACAGATCAAGACATTTAAGCAGACACAGATGTGACTCCCAAGTAACCACCGGACCCATTTCCACACCCCTCATTACCTCCAGGCTCATAATGGGAGCTACATCCCAGTATATCCCGGATGGAGAAGGACAAAGCGGAGTCTGTACATCAGAAGAGTTGCAGGAAAATTGGCAGGAGTGTGCAGAGCATGTATGGAAGGGAGTCCTAAGGGTATTAGATGGAGAAGGATGAAATGCAAAACTTGATCAAGGAGAATGTAATGATATGGGTGGAGTCACTCAAGACTCAGGATTTACTGTGCTGGCTTGAGCACCTGGGAGTGGCCTTCATAGCTATGTTGGCTAGCAGAAGTCTCATTCGACAGTGGCTGGCAGTTAATGAGGACTTTTCTAGCATTCTGAAGAAAAGGAAACTGAAGGCAAGTTGGGAATGTTGGAGAGGATCTATTCTGTGAAGCATTCTTAACCACGCCTTAACCACACTCCCCAGGAGGGCCAGAGGACACTCCCTTCAAAGACCATAAGAATTCCATTAGTGAAATGTTCACAGGCGTCCTGGAAAAGCACTTCTTGGCTGTTTTCTGTAAGCAGGAAATGACACTGGGAGAGGCTGCAATGGAATTAGGCTCCCTGATTATAATGGAAAAAAAGAAAAAAGGAATCCCAGAGTAGTAGAGGCCAGATGTCTCAAAAGCACATGGGACACAATTACCCTAATGAGCTGCAGGACTGATGTGGATGTGGTAGTTGGAGCATTTTACCCTATAGGGATCTTGGGCACTGGCTAACTAATCATGGAGTCCCTAGGATTGCAATAGATATGTAGACTTAATGGTACTGCTTGAGGTATGACAGCAAAAAAATTCTGAGTCTGGTGGGCAGAATCATAGTGGGAATTTACCCAGTGTTCAGACCCCAAAACCCAGAGACCCAGAATCCCTTGACTTTGGGAGAGGGAGGAACAGTGTCTTCGCACAAGTGCCCTGCAATGTGACCATACGTCTATACTGTGAATCTTTCTCCAGTCCTCCAGAAAGACTGGAGGTCATTTAGCAGAGTGAGAAGGGGAAATATCTAGACCTTCCAAGGACTATTATATGCTATTTCTGAACTCATGCTAACCACCAGAGTCTCAAATTGCCACTGTAGCCCACAAGTCACAGCGAGTTCATGGAGACCAGGTGATAAACAGAATAGTGGCCCAAGTCTGTCTTACAGTGGGTCCAATAGGATGGAGGATGTAAACTGCAGCTACATTTCCAGGCCCAGAATGCATGATAGTAACAGATATATTAAGCAGAATTTTATCTGGAATGGTAGGAGGGGCCAAGTAGGAGCTGCTCACTTCCAAGTGGAACTGTCCCCTCTCACACTGAAAAGATAGTGAATCCAAAGAAATATCATAACCAGGGGGGAATTACAGAGATTAGTGCAGTCATCAAATGCTTAAAAGATGCAGGAGGCTGGGCGCGGTGGCTCAAGCCTGTAATCCCAGCACTTTGGGAGGCCGAGACGGGCGGATCACGAGGTCAGGAGATCGAGACCATCCTGGCTAACACGGTGAAACCCCGTCTCTACTAAAAAAAATACAAAAAACTAGCCGGGCGCGGTGGCGGGCGCCTGTAGTCCCAACTACTCGGGAGGCTGAGGCAGGAGAATGGCCTGGACCCTGGAGGCGGAGCTTGCAGTGAGCTGAGATCCGGCCACTGCACTCCAGCCTGGGCGGCAGAGCGAGACTCCGTCTCAAAAAAAAAAAAAAAAAAAAAAAAAAAAGATGCAGGAGTGGTGATTCTTACCACATTAATATTTAACTCATATGTTTCACTGGCACAAAAGCCAGATGGATCACAGAGAATTACTGTAGGTTATAGAGAATTTAGTCACATTGGTGATGCAAATTGTAATTGCAATTTCAAATGAGTATTTTTACTAGAGCGAATCAAAAATGCCCCTGGCACCTGGTACACAGCTATAGTTCTAGAAAATGCTTTTTTTCCAATTCCACCAGTGAAGCTGGTTGTCTTCATATGGCAAGGACAACAGTACACATTCACCCGAGGGTTTATATCAGGGCTGTATCGATTATCTGCTCTCTGTTGTGATATAGTCCACAAGAACTTGACATGTTGATCTCTTACAGAACATCACTATTTCACTAGTGACATTGTGTTCATTGGACGTGGTGAACAGGAAGTAGCAAATATTTTAGATGGCCTAGTAAGATACATGCATGCAGGAGACGGAAGATAAACCCCATGAAAGTGTAGGGGGTTCCATATTGTGATGTTTCTAGGGATTCTGGGGCCTGGCAGATGTTAAGAGTGAGTGACGAATTGTTACATCTTATACTTCCTACCACAAAAAAAAAGAGATACAACATTTGGTGGACCTGTGGGTTTTAGAGATAACATATGCCATTCTCAGGCATGCTGCTCTGAGCATTTAAGCTGCCAGTTATGAGGGATATGAGACCAAAATATTCTCCGGTTATGGTGCAAGCTTCTCTGCCTCTTGATGTCTATGAATAAGCAGACCCAGTGGTAGAGGAAGCATTTTTATGTAGCCTATTGATGTGGTTTACTCTGTGTCCCCACCCAAATCTCATGTCCAATTTTAATGATCAGGGTTGGGGGAGGGACCTGCTGAGAGGTGATTGGATCATGGGGATGGATTTTCCCCTTGCTGTTCTCATGATAGTGAGTGAGTTCTCATGATATTTGGTTGTTTAAATGTATGTAGTACTTTTCCCTGGGCTCTTTGGGCTCTTTCTCTTGCCTGCCACCATGTGAAGAAGGTGCTTGCTTCCCCTTCACTCTTCTGCCGTGACTGTAATTTCCTGAGGCTCCCCCAACCATGCTTCTTGTACAGCCTGTAGAACTGTGAGTCAATTAAACCTCTTTTCCTCATAAATTACCCAGTCTCAGACATGTGTCTATAGCATTGTAAGAACTGACTAATACACCTATGTAAAATGTAATCAGTATCTCCTGGAGGGCTCTAACAAAATTACTGGCAGATCCCAAGGCTTTGGGTGTAAGGCCTCTTTTGCTGATATTTGCAACGCAGCTTCTTGCTTGCCACTAGGCTCTGGCGGACAGGTTGAATTCCTCCCTGGTAACAGGACAGCAAGCGACTCTGTGACCAGGGCCACCCATCATGACCCATCTCACTTACAAAATCAGCCTGGAGTAAATTGCATAAGCAGTATGCTGACTAATTTTATATGTCAACTTGACTGGGCCACAGTGCCTAGATATTCAGTCAAATATTTTTCCAGATGTTTATGTGAGGGTGTTTTTGGATGAGAATTAAGTTCGAATCCGTGGATTTAGTAAAGCAGATTGCCCTCCATAATGTGACTGGGCCTCATCCAATCAGCTGGAGGCCTGAATAGAACAAAAGGCCGACCTTTCCCAAGCAAGTGGGGATTCACCAGCAGACTGTCTTTGTACTCAAACTGCAACCTTTTCCTGAGTCTGCTGGCCTACCACCATCACATTTTGGACTCACCAAGCCTTCACAGTCAAGTGAGCCAATTCCTTACAATAGATATTTCTACATATATGCATGTCCTGTTGGTTTCATTTCTTGGAAAACCCTGATTCAAGCAGATAGCTCAGACTCTTGGAACCTGCCCCTATTACTTACTTGCCTCTCCCACAACTTACATTTTCGGCTTTGTAGGAATCCCCTATGACTATTTAATGAAGAGAAAACCCCAGGCCTGGTTTAAAGACACACAGCATCATCCAGGAGCAGATGGCCAGTGTCATTGTATCCCTATTCAGCTGTGGCTGTGAAAGCGAGTAGTGAAGGAAAATCATCCCAGGGGGCAGCGTTTTGGGAAGGATATCAGATTATTCACTTCAGATGGAATGAGAAATGGTCTGGAGTACAGATTTACACAGATTCACGAGCAGATGCTAATGGGATGGCCAACTGGTCAAGGACTGAAGAACAAGACTGGAATACTGGTGACAAGGAGGTCTGGTGAAGGGTATGTGAGTAGACTTCACTATCTAGACATAGATTGTGAAGACATTTGTGTCCTACACGAGTGCCTACCAGAGGGCGTCCCTGGACTTAATCATTGAGACCATGTATGAGGTGGCTTGTTCCACCTCTTCTCTGGGATGAAGACTGTGATTGTTTTAACAATGTGCAGCCAATAGCAGAAGTCAGTGCTGAGTTCCCCATATGGCATCAGTGCTCCTAGACATACGACCTGGTTGTGTCCCCATAAGCCCACTGCAAGTTGAAAATATCATAAGTTGAAAATGTGTTTAATACACCTAACCTACCAAACATCATAGTGTAGCCTAGCCCACCTTTGCCATGCTCAGAACACTTACATTGGCTTGTCATTGGGCAAAGTCATCTGGCCACACAGTGCACTGTAAAGTGTTGTTTTTTGGCCGTTGTGATCACTTGGCTGACCAGGAGCTGCGGCTGCTGCCTCTGCCCAACATCACAGAAGAGTATTGTACCACATATTGCTAGCCCAGGAAAAGATCAAAATTCAAAAATTGAAGTACAGAGCCTACTGAATGTGTGTCACTTTTGCACCGTTGTAAAAGTCGGTAAGTTGAACCATCCTAAGTCAGGGTTGGTCTGTATTATTTGCTGAGCTGAAGTCACCATCAGTCTGGTGGTAGATTGCTAATAGTAAATCCCTTCCAACATAGTGTGGCAGTGATGGGTCCTGATATGAATAGATCTATATTCTACATGTTTTTGGTTTCCCTGTTCATAACACTCCACCAACACTATTGCTATAGAATGCCTTATTCTTCACTATAGATCACTTTGCCTGTGATCAGGAAACTCATCTTAAGACTTAGAGAAAAGGTACAGCACAGAGTTTATTTTTAATTTTAATTTTTTGAGACAGGGTCTCCCTCTGTCACCCAGACTGGAATGCAGTGGTGCAGTGGCGTGATCACAGCTCATTGCAGCCTCAACTTCCCAGGCTCAGGTGATCCTCCCACCTCAGCCTCCCAGGTACCTGGGACTACAGGCACACACCACCATGCCCAACTAATTTTCTGTATGTTTCGTAGAGATGGGGATCTCGCCACATTGCCCTGGCTGGTCTCAAACTCCTGGCTTCAAGTGATCCTCCTGCCTCAGCCTCCCAAAGTGCTGGGATTGCAGGCATAAGCCACCATGCCCAACATATTGCATCCTCTTAGGAGGTGTTTGCTTCTGATCCTTGCAACCTTGAGTTCAGTGGGTTTGCAGTATTTGGGCACAAGGAAAGAACAAGGGAACATGACCAAGGTTCTATTAAATGGGAAGCTGAGACTGCCTTCTAACCATTTCAGGTTCGCTTTCTACTGATCCAACAGGCAGAAATGGGACTCACACTGCTGATCAAGGTATCTGATATCATTACAAAGGAGGAACTTGCTTGCCACTCACTATACAATGAGAGAAGGGAAGACTTTATGCAGAATCCAGGAATTTACAGGCCAGTGCTTAGTATTAATTCACTGTTCAGTGGAAAATTGAGACAACGTAATAACAGCAGGACCACCAAGGATGCTGATCATGAAGGAATAAAGATAAAGAACACTGATCTGTTGAAGTACTATCAGAGAATAGGGAAATCGGTAATAGGCAATAAGAGGAGGAAGCCACTATGATTAACTAGGGTCTCAGAAGCAGGTATAGAAGTGGGCATTGTAGCAGCTTCTATGTTAATTACTTGATGTTCTTTCTTCACTTTCACCCCAAAACCTCGCATGAAGAGCATCGTGGCTAACATTTTAGGTTTGAGATGAGAGCATGATGTTAGTGACCTGCCATCATTCTGTGGATGGTGAAGTGTGGGGTGGTCTCTTTTTTCCACTCTCTACTCTATGTCCCACAGGCAGGCCTTTGCAGACTGCACCAGTGGGTGCCGTGGTCTTCAGCAGCTACATGGATTTGGCCAGAGGAAGGCACTGGCAGGAAACTGGAGGCAGGAGGACAGCGAGTTGTAGCATTTTTTCCACCTGCTCCTTCCCACTGGATTGGAGGTTGCCAGTGGCCTCAACACTGTACCAAAGATTACAGCTTCCACCACACAGAGTTTCTTTTCCCAGGTTCTGATACCTGCTCCCGCCCCTCGCTCCTTCTCTCCAAGCCTAGAGGGAGTAATGTCTCCCTCCTCCTGTGGTGCTTCCTTAATTAACTTTTTTTGACTTTCCTTAACTCTGCAAACTCTTGTCAATAATTTCTTAATTAAACTCTGCTTGGCCAGGCATGGTGGCTCATGCCTGTAATCCCAGCACTTTGGGATGCCAAGCTAGGTGGACCACTTAAGGAGTTCAAGACCAGCCTGGGCAACACAGCAAGACCCCTTCTCTACCAAAAAACTTAAAAATTAGCTGGGCGTAGTGGTACACACCTGAAGTCCCAGCTATTTGGGAGGCTGAGGCAGGAAGATTGCTTCGGTCCAGGAGTTTTAGGGTGCAATGAGCTATGATCACACCACTGCACTCCAGCCTGGGTAACAGAGCAAGACCCTGTCTCTAAAAAAAAAGAATTAAATATTTTAAAAACTCTTCTCAATTGCTCCATTTGAATTGCCTATGACAGACCTCTCTGATACAGCCTGGCGTGGTCCAGCTGAATTTAGAGTGGAACTCTTCTCTCACTACTGCCAGTCCTCATGGGTTCTCAGCAGGCCTGATTCATATTTCCTGAATCTGTGAGTCACCCTTCTGCATCCCGTGTAAAGGTCTTCAGCCCCACATACATGCAGACACCTTCTCACCAGCCTTCTGACTAGATAATCAGGAAGTCGTCCAACAAGGCTCTCCTAGTCTCAACTGGCTCACACATGAGCTTGCTTCATGGAAGTTTCTAGAGCATTTGGTCTCAGTCACTAAACATCTTAGGAGAAAGTTTTGAATGGTGAGCAAACTAGAAACCTGCAAATGAGTTGCAGGCATGCCATGCACGATGATCCCCTCATCCTTCAGGGCAGCTGAGCAGGGCCTGGAGCAGCTGGGGAAGCCTCACTTAATGCTCCTGGGAGGGCAGCCAGGGAGCATGGGGTCTGCAGGCATGGTCCAGGGTCCTGCAGGCAGCATGCACAATGTGCAGCCGCCCCCACCTGTTGCTCTGTCTCCGCCACCTGGCCATGGGCTTCAGCAGCCAGCCACAAAGTCTGCAGCTGCTGTACATGGACAAGAAGCCCACAAGCAGCTAGAGGACCTTGTGTTCCATGTGCCCAAGGAGCATGGCCCACAGCCCAAAAACCAGTCGGGAGCAGGCAGGGGCTCCTGGCAGGCCCAGCTCTACCTCTGTCTTCACACAGATGGGAGATTTCTGTTGTGATTTTGAGTGATGTGCCCTTTGGTGACGTCCAAGATAGTTGATGAAGCACTCCTCTGACAATGTGTGTGTATTCTGAAAATGAAAAGTTATTTATTCTGAAATACTTGATGCAAAATAAATTAGTTTGAATTTGAAATTCTATTCACATAGGCATGCACACAAAAGTCCAGCATTGCACATGACACAAAGAAAAGAAAAAGCTTACCTTCCTTAAATACAAATATCTATTAAATACATTTGCAAATATATTTAAATATACATCTGTTATGTTACATATAATATCTATCCAGATGTAAATACACAAATATAAAGATTTAGTAGTTGTAGAACATTGTCTTATGTGTTATCAGCGACTACTACAAAAATATCTCTTCTACTTATGCCAGTTTGCCATATAAATATGATCATGTTTTACAGTGGCACTTATGGAAAAGGTCAGGAAACACCGCTCTGAGGCATTGTGCACACATAATTCCCCTGCCTCTGAGACCTGCCACTCCTATAACGTATTGGCACCAACCACAACTGGGGATTAAACGCTGAATTGAACACCTGAAATCAAGACTTCCCTAACATAACCACAACTCGCCATAATCATTTCCCTCATAATAGCAGAAATAATTTCCCATGGGGCTAAAGCAGTCACACACACACACACACACACACACACACACACACACACACAGAGTCTTCTAAGGTTACCCTGATATAAGAACATGAATTGACCTAGGATGGAGGTAGTTGATTTCAAAGGGTGAAAGGAACAACATAACCAGTAAATGGTTCAAGTAAAATTCGAACTCAGAGATCTGGCATGTCATAGGGACCGTGCTACTTAGCCATAGTCAAAACAGATGGGTCTGGAGTTGAAACACCTTGGTTCTCAGGCCCCTAGATCCTTCAAGGCCTGCTTATGAAAAGGCTAAGTATAAGAAGAGAAAGTGGAAATGAATGGCAATTTGAAGGAACCAGACACTAAATAGTACACACTATGTGATTAAATTATTATAAAGAAGAAAAGCATGCAAAATTAATCTATGCTGTTAGCAATCGGGATAGTGGTTAACCTCAGCAGGGTGGGGCAAGGATGGTAAAGGGGGACATCAGAGGGGCTTCTGGGCTGTTGATAATATAAAGTTGCTTAATCTGAATGGTGGTTCCACAGGCATTTTCTGCTTGTGAAAATGTATCAACTTGTATACTTACGGGTTATCTTATATACATGTTTATTATGCTTCAATGACAAAGTTCTAAAAGAAATGGCAGGGAGCTCATACTAATATCAAGATACTTGGTAGTCAGGCACTGGCACAGAAAACAAAACAAAAACAAAAATTCAGGGGCCCTCGCCAACCACAACCTCAATATGAAATAGCAAGTTAGTGTTGTTAGAAGCAAAGAAACAAAATGAGCTGATAACTGGACTATAACAAAGTATACTTGTGTGACTTAGAGATTGGAAAGTAATTCTTCTCTGATACAATGTAGCAACTCAAGCCCTGATTAGAATAATGGGTAGTTTTGACTAATGTCTTTTTTTTTTTTTTTTTTAAGATGGAGTTTCGCTTTTGTTACCCAGGCTGCCACGATCCCAGCTCACTACCACCTCCACGGCCTGGGTTCAAGTGATTCTCTTGTCTCAGCCTCCTGAGTAGCTGGGACTACAGGCATGTGCCACCATGCCCAGTTAATTTTGTATTTTTAGTAGAGACGGGATTTCTCCATGTTGGTCAGGCTGGTCTCAAACTCCTGATATCAGGTGATCCACCTGCCTTGGCCTCCCAAAGCGGTACGATTACAGGCATGAGACACCGTGCCCAGCCACGTCCTTTTTAAAAACATTGAAAATTGAAGGGATTCAGAGATGGGCAATAGAGATGATTAAAGAGATTAAAAAAAAAATAGCTCTCCAAAAAAAAAAAACCTTAAAAGTAACACATTTTTATTAAAACTTGGGTGGCTGGTCCTGTCATCTTGATAAATGGTCATATAACTTTCTACCCTTTCCTCAAATTCTTTGTTCCTTCTACCTTTTCTTTATCGGCAAGTGAACTTCTAAGAGCAGAATAAGTCAGTTGAAGTTCATGTATTGAGCAGATATACCAAGGTCATTAAAACACAAAATGAAAAGATGTTTGGTCATTAAAAAGCACTAGCTAGGCCAGGCATGGTGGCTCACGCCTGTAATCCCAGCACTTTGGGAGGCCAAGATGGGCGGATCACCTGAGGTCAGGAGTTTGAGACCAGGCTGGCCAACATGGTAAAATCCCGTCTCTATTAAAAATACAAAAATTATCCGGGCATGATGGTGCGCGCCTGTAATTCCAGCTACTTAGGAGACTGAGACAGGAGAATCGCTTAAACCCAAGAGGCGGAGGTTGCAGTGAGCCGAGATCACACCACCGTACTCCAGCCTGGGCAACAAAGAGCGAAACTCTGTCTGAAAAAAAACAAACAAAAAAAAGCACTAGCTAAAGTAATTGAAGTTGCTTAGCTTAAAGAAGAGAAGGCTTAATTGGCCTTAAAATAGCTGAGGATTTTTGAGAACCAAGGTTATCGGTCATCCTGCACCTCAGAGAAATGGAAGTAAATAATCTTAAAAGAGATTTCAGCAAGATATCAGAAAGACTGGATAAAGGCATGAACCACAAGGTCTGGGGACATTCAAGTGGAGAATTAAGATATTTTGACTAGGCTAGGTTTTTTCTAACATCATGATTTTTATTATCTCACGAGTAATGAGTTCGATTTTATTTACAGTGACAATAGTTTAAGTCTGGAATGCCTTAGAGCTCTCCTGGAGAGGCGCTTTGACAGCATTTGCCTCTGCTTGGAGCCCTGCTTTTGAACTGGGACTGCCAGGGGGAGATCGATTGTCACAGGATGCCCCGAGGCAGCCAGTGGGCAGGGTGTGACCTGCAGCCCCTCTGCTCCCGGGGGCCCTGCCAGGCCAGGCCTGAGGATGCCGGCTGTCACCAGTCACTATGGTGACCTCATAGCCAGCAGCTGCTCTCCCCACTGTGGTGAAGGTGTCTAAATGGCTTCCAAGGCGGGTCCATGGGTGGTGGGCAGTCCCACATGAGGCCCAAAGCCAGGGAAGGTCCCAGTCACTTATTCAGCTGAGCCCATCACCTCTGCTGGGGCTCCCGGCAGAAGCTGGGGCTCGCTTCAGAGGAGGTTTTGCCCAAATAGTCTGAGAAATGTCTCCTGGCACTTATGCCCCTCTGCTGACGTCCCCCTTGCCCTGGGAAAGTCTCTGAAGCCTGGAAAAGAGACCACAGTGGGAGACCATTTTTCCAAGTAAAAACTGAATTATGTGAATCCCAGGTTCAGGGCAAGACTCTATCCCATCAGCCTGGTGTTTTGTCCATTTTTGAGCTGTTGCCAATAGGAAACCTGGACACTCCAGATCTGAATCTAGAAGCAGCTTCTGCTCTTTGTCCCAACAACCTACAGCCCCTTGAGCAGACCCTTTTCCCCAACACCCCTGGTGCCCAGCCTGCTGCACATCCAGCCCCTCCACCACAAGCTCCAGGGCCGGCACCCCCTGCCTGGCACCTGGCGCCTGGCACACACACAGCAGGGCCGGGCCAGTGCCTGCAGGAGCCTAACAGCTGGCAGGCCACCTCTCAGCCCGGCTGGGCTTCAGGGGAGAGGGGAGGCCGATCTGGGGAAGGGGGTCTCGATGGAGATTCCAGCAAGACATCTGCTGCCCTGGCCACGAGATCTGAAGGGCGGATGCAAGAAGAGACAGAGCGGGGGTGGCAGGACAGCCCCTACCCTGCAGCTTTGCCAAGCACTGGCTCCCACTCTCAGAGGTGGCCACAGCCTGTCCCTTTCAACGTCTGTCTCCTCTCCCCTCCCCCTGTCAGCTGGCGTCTCAGGAAAGAAGTATCACAAGCAAACTGCCACGGAAAAACAAAGCTGTCTGCTGGCTGCCAGCCAGGCTTGCACTGCCGCCCATGCAGCCGGTCCAGGCTCCCCTGCTGAACCCCACTCCGGGCCTACAGGCCCTTCCCTGACATGTGGAGCCCCGGCCCTGGGCAGCAGCTCGGCCCCAGTCAGCTCAGGGGAGGACACCTCTTTGCTTCTCCAGCCTCCTCTGACCTCCCCCATCCAATGTTGGGAGGATAGATGGGCTGAAGCTCTGTAGGCCCGGTGCCCGCCTTGGGGAGGGAGGTACCGATGAGCGAGAGAACTCGCCTTCTCACTAAATCACGAGCCTGGAGCCTACCGGGTGGCTCCTGTAGAAACAGCCCCTCCACCCCATCTGTTTTTCTCTTCTCTGAGCCATTGCTCCTTTCAATCCTATGAGCTATAGAAATTGGAGTTAGGGTGATGGACTGTCTCAAGGATCCAACACTATTTCTGGGAGCCTGGTTAGAAAGAAAGAAAGAAAGAAGAAAAGAAAGAGAAAGAAAAAGAAAGAAAGAAAGAAAGAAAGAAAGAAAGAAAGAAAGAAAGAAAGAAAGAAAGAAAGAAAGAAAGAAAGAAAGAAAGAAAGAAAGAAAGAGAAAGAAAGAAGGAAAGAAAGAAAGAAAAAGAAAGAAAGAAAGAAAGAAAGAGAAAGAAAGAAAGAAAAAGAAAGAAAGAAAGAGAAAGGAAGGAAGGAAGGAAGGAAGGAAGAAAGAAAGAAAGAAAGAAAGAAAGAAAGAAAGAAAGAAAGAAAGAAAGAAAGAAGGAAAGAAAGAAAGAAAGAAAGAAAGAAAGAGAAAGAAAGAGAAATTGTCAAGCCAGGTTCAGGTGCAGTGGCTCATGCCTGTAATCCCAGCACTTTGGGAGACTAAGGCAGGAGGATCACTTGAGGCCAGGAGCTAGAGACCAGCCTTGGCAATGTAGGGAGACTCCATTTCTATTTTTAAAAAAAAAAAGTAGGCAGATGTGGTGGTGCATACCTGTAGTCCCAGTTCGGGAGGCTGAGGTGGGAGGATCCCTTGAGCCCAAGAGTTCCAGGCTGCAGTGAGCCGTGATTGCACCACTGAACTCCAGCCTGGTGGCAGAGCGACACCTTGTCTCTAGAATGAAAAAGAAAAAAAGAAACTGTCATCACCCCATGATTAGCATAAGGATTTAAAAATAAACTAGCAGTTCTGGCCCTTGGCTTTGCAGAAGAACAGTTTATAAGCTGACTAAGGGGGTCCAAACATTGATGTCACCCACAACTCTTAGGCAATCTGGGACTTTTTTCTTTTCTCCAGGAACGTTGTTGATTGTGTCCGGGATATGAAAGCAGTGATCTTAGGGAAGCTGGGCAGGTGGACAGGCAGCAACAAAAGTGACCTCTAGGCCCAGTAATGGAGGGGACTTTATACCTGGTGACTAGTGGACCCACGTCATGTCTACAAGAACGTACAGTCCTGCTGGCCTAAGCAGTCCAAGGATGTTCCTTTGGGAAGTCCCCAAGTCAGAGTACAATCACAGGGTGACAAGAGGGTCATTGGCCCCGTCTTAGATCCTCCCCACTGTCAGCAGCACAGTGGGGTCCTGCGGTTTGTAATCACTGTCTGCCCACTTGCATCCCATTTCTGGTATTTTGCAGATTAGGCTTTAATCTTCCTTCCCACCCTTCCTGAGATCTAGAGACTCACCAGGAGAACTCCTAGGCAGTTGAGCTTGTCTTATAGGTGGTCACCAAACAGCCTTCCCTCAGGGCGGCAGCCTCTCTCCCTTGCATCTTCTCCCACTGGTCATCAGCTGCTTGCAGCATGCAGGCCCCTGAGAACTGCCAGCCCTGGCTGCAAATTCTGTGACTCTCCCAGAGCTTCCACCTGCATGGCTCAGGCTCCAAGGAATACAGAGAATGCAGACCGAGACAGGTGCTGTGCATCACAAGAGCCAGTGCATGCTTCTGCATGCTCATGTGTGCTCATGCATGTTTGTGCATGCACACACACACACACACACACACGTGTGACCTAGCTAGGTGCGACCATTACTCTTCAGCCCAACTCTTTCCTTAGACCTCGACTCCTTCCTGTCCTCCCTGCCTCCTGACCCCTTTATCGGGCCATTATTGAGGACCTCAATGTACCTCTCGCTTTCTTGCCTTTCTACACCATCATGTCATCATCCATTTATTTAACTGTCTCCCCTCAGGTTGCACGAAGTGGCAGCAGAGCTGTATCTGGTTTGCGGGCTAGCACAGTGATCACTTGTTGTGTGTGGAGTGAATGGAATCCTCCAGATCTTCTGCTAATTATCAACTCAGTCATCAGCCTCTGGGGCTCCAGAAGCACAGCCTAACATGACTAGCCTGGTCTCCTTGGCTCTTCCATCTTCTCACCCTCTGCATCAAAGCAAATGGAACATGTATTTTTCATGACTTAGGCAAGTCCCATGCTTTTAATAGGGAGAAAAAGGAGAAACACTTAGCTAAATACACAAAATGGGCTTTATTCTCCCAGGAGTTCCATTTCAGGGTAGAATGTGAGAGATACATTTTTTTAAAAAAGCAATGGAATCTCTTTGCATCACCCCTTGTCACCCCCTCGGCAACTCTCACTTGGACCTCTTAGCCCTCCTGGGACACTGCACCCCCAGTCCATGGAAGCCAAAGAAAAGCACATCTTATGTGCAGCAGGTGCTCTGTGTGGCCATGGAAAGAGCACTGTTCTGGGGGTCATGAAACCTGGTGCCAACCATGGTGTTCACAGATGTGCTGCTCACTTCTTTACACTCTTGTTTTTCCACAAAATAACACTAGATCCCTGCCCTGCCCTGCTGGCCTGCCTTATAGGATGGTTGTAAAGAACAAGTGAAGTAAGAACTAGGAAAGGGCTTTGGAAAATCCCATTCTATCTCCCAAGTGCAATGGTGGTGGTGAGCCCTCAGAGGCTGGTGCAGAGCAGAGGCCAGGCCAGCCTGGGAAAGGCCTGGAGCAGAAGAAGCAGGTGTGACATTGCCCCACTTCTCCCTTCAGCCTCACATCCCTTCCCCTTCTCCACCATGCCCTGTGTGTCCCTGCTAGGGGCTGCATTGGGTCCTCCCAAAATTCATGTGCTGAAGTCCTAACCTCTAGGACCTCAGGATGTGACTATGTTGGGAGACAGAGCCATTAAAGAGGTAAGGAAGGTTAAATGAGGTCACCAGGGTGGCCCTCACGCAATAGGACTGGTATCCTCAGAACAGATTAAGGGACAGACATGCACAGAGGGAAGACCACGTGAAAACGTCAGAGGAAGACAGCCATCTACCAGCCAAGGAGGGAGGCCTCGGGAGAAACTAACCTTGCCTGCCTTGATCTTGGACTTCCAGCCTCTAGAACTGTGAGGACACACATTTCCGTCTGTGGGGCTTTGCTATGCAGCCCCAACCGATGAACAAAGCCCTCCCATTCTTTCTACTCCTCCTTTGGCCCAATCGGGTGTTGCAGGCCTTCAAGGTGCCACTTCTCTAGCCCCTGAGAAGCAAATTCCCAATGCCTGATTCACAGCGCTCTCTCGCCTGACAGGGCAGAGCATGGCAGCTGGGGATGCTTTCACTCAAAGGTGTCCCCTTCGAGGGGCGATTTCTACCATGCAACTAAGACACTCAGGAGAGCAAAGCATCCTCCCTGTCCATGTGGAGCCTGCGCTATTGGAGCATCCCGAAAGTGCATCCTTACAGCTGACGGCATCACCTGGGAGATTGATAATGATGCTGACTCCTAACCAGGTGCAGTGGATCTCGCCTGTAGTCCCCGCGCTTTGGGAGGCCCAGGCGGGAGGATCGCTTGAGGCCAGTTTTAGACCAGCCTGAGAAACATAGTGAGATTTCATCTCTACAAAATCTAAAACACATTAGCTGGGCGTGGTAGCCAGTGTCTGTAGTCCTAGCTACTTGGAAGGCAGAGGCAGGAAGATCACTTCAGCCCAGAAGTTCAAGGCCGCAGTGAGCCATGATCATGCCACTGCACTCCAGCCTGGATGACAGAGAAAGACACTGTCTCTAAACAACAACAAAAATACTGACTCCTGAGCACACCCTTAGAGATTCTAAACCAATAGGGATGAGGTGGTCTGAGAATCTGTGCTTGCAGCCCCTGGGGACTTGGGGCACAGCTGGGTTTCAGAATCACTGACCAGCTTGCCACTGTGTGAGGATGTCCCTACTTTCATAGACAGGTCGGGTCTGATGAGCGGATCATGGTGATAATCAGAATATCAGCATGGTTCCTCAGAGGGCACAGTCTGTTAACTCACAAGCAGCTGCCAAGTCTACGCAGAAAACCTCTGAGAATCTCCTTTGTGAACCTCTGATAGGTCCTGGCCTCCTGGTTCCCTTTTTTTTTTTTTTTTTTTTTGAGACAGAGTCTTTCTCTGTTACCCAGGCTGGAATGCAGTGGTGCAATCTTAGCTCACTGCAAACTCCCCCTCCTGGGTTCAAGCGATTCTCCTGCTTTAGCCTCCCAAATAGCTGGGATTACAGATGCCCGCCACCACGCCCAGATAATTTTTGTATTTTTAGTAGAGACGGGGTTTCACCGTGTTGGCCAGACTGGTCTCGAATTCCAGACTTTAAGTGATCCGCCTGCCTTGGTATCCCAAAGTGCTGGGATTATAGGCTTGAGCCGGCCCTGGTTCCTGCATTTAACAGAGCCCAGTAAAAAAAATGATGTTTGCTCAGAGTCACAAATCACAGAATATTGAAGCCAGAAGGCACTTTAGGGGTCATGGAATGCAAGCCCCTCTGTTTACCTGTACAGAGACCGCAGGGGTGAGACGTGGCATAAACTTGCCCAGACCTTTAATCAGCCAGCGCTGGAGCCTGGGCCCAGGTTTCCAGATTTCCTATTTCATTCTTGCTTTCTCAAGAGCTCTATTAAACCCCATTCCTGTTCCTGAATGTGACCCTGACAGCAAAGAAAATAAGAGTGTGTCAGGGCTGACTGTGCACCTGCATGCCAAGCCTCACTGTGCATTGCCTCACTGAACCCTCACAGTCACCTGGTCACATTTGACTGCATGTTTCACGTTTTGTAGGAGAGAGACCTGCTCGAAATCACAGACAGTAAAGGTGGAGTCTGGACTCCCCCCAGGCCTGTCTCACTCCAGGTCCCAGCAGCCCCTAATCTGGAAATGAGAAGCCTGGGCTTTTCAAACTGCTGTGGAGAGCTGGAAGAGCACCAGGGACTCTCCTGCTGGGCTGGCATCCCGGGAATTTGTGCCGTTTGCTTTGTGGCCTGGTCAGGAGTCCTTCCTGCCCCACCCCATGGCCTTCTGGCTTTGCTGTCTCTCTGTGCTGGGCCAGCAGGAGAGGGTCTGGCTCTGCCAACGGCCCCTTGGGTCTCTCCTGGCAGCTCTCAGATGACACTCCTACTGGGTGCCAGGGACTGGGGCAGACCTAACAGAGGAGGGGACAGCTCCTGCCCTGGTGCCGTGGCTTTCTCTCGGCCTCTTGTTACTTAAGACTGGGCCATTTCATCCCAGCTGTCCGTTTTAAACGCTGCCATCTCTGGCATCTCATTGTGTTCAAGGACCTACAGGAAGGCATTCTGTGAGTGTCCCCAACGTGTGACAGAGAAGTGGAGTGAGAGATGTGGGGGGTGGTCTCCCATACACACCAGCTTCCAGGACGTCCACTTTTAACTCCTGGGTCGCTGCCCTCATCACCATCACAGCCTCCTTAATCCCACCTTCCACAACCCTCCTGCTCCCCGCCTCCTGTCCTATCAGAAGATTCTAGCTCCTTCCCGTGACATGAACTAAATTGTGGTGTTTCCTGCATTCATTCATTTGTTCAACAAATATTTATTAGCTTCATGATGTGTCCCAGGCACTGTTCTAAGCACTGGGATGGAAGAAACCAACCAAACCACACAGACAAAAACCCCTACCCTCATGGAGCTCGCATTCTAGCTGGGGAGATAGCAGGTGAATGAGATAAGTAATTAAGTGTAAGTTAGGGGCCACACCAGGGGGAAAAGAAAACAGAAGGGAGATAGGAGATGTCAGGGGTGGTTGAAATTTTCAATAAAGAGGCCAGGAAATGCCTTACTGAAGTTATTTTTTGTTTTTAAATTTTAAAGCCAGTCTCATTAGCAGTGGGGGAGTGTATACCAACTTTAGTGACAGTAATGTTAGTAAGTTCTGATCACCCACTGCCATGGGCCCAGCCTGTGCCTGAGTGAAGACAAGAAGCGTTGCGGGCAGAGAGATCAGCAAGCCTAAGGGCCCTGGGGCAAGAGCAGAGTGAAGCAGAGTCAAGGAGTGAGGTCAGGCAGGTGTGGGAGGGAGCAAGAGGCAGTTCATGCAGTGGGGTGGGATCCGGGTAGCGGGGACTCCTGGAGGGTTTGGCAGAGGGATGCAAAAGTCTGACAGCCCGGAAGGAAAGAGGGCAAGGGTGGAAGTGGGCGGAGCTATCAGGAGACAGCCGTCACCTTAGGTAGGTTTGGTGGTCGCTGGCTACATCCATGGAGGTGATAAAAGGTGGCTGAAGACATATCTCGAGGGTAGTGTCAACATCAACTGTGGACTGACCAGAAGAATGGAACTTGTTTGTTCCATCGCCAGCCCACCCCGTCTCTCCCACTCACTCATAAGCGCACATCGGCCCCCAGCTGCCCGCACTTCGTACCCTCCTGGAAGACCCTAATTATCCAAAATTTTTCGACTCCTTCCGAATTCCCAAAACTTCCCTGTCCTGTCCCAGGAAGTCAAATCCGACTCAGACACTTAATAGCAGATGACCTTGAGGGAATTATTTTACCTCTTCTGACCCTCTTGGGGGCTTGGGTTTCATCCTGCCTGCGTTCAGGCTTCTCTGGCCTCACAAGGGGTCGTACAAAGAACTGCTGGGTTGCAGCTTAGAATCACCTGGTTTGAATCCCATGCTACCACTCATGAGCCTTGGGAAAGTCACTTAACCTCTCTGAGCCTCCAGTTCATCTCCTGTGAAGGGGAGTAATATTAATACCCACCGTGTGGAGCTGCTGTGAGATAAAAGAAAACTGCACATGCACTTAGCCTCTAGTCCACTCCCTGCTAATGCCCTGATGCTGAATTATCAAATGCTGCCGTAGCTTTAAAATAAACAGAATGCAGGTTAGCATGCATTTCCACCCCTACTCTGTAAACAAAATTAGGATGAGAATGAATAACACCCCATCCTCTTTTTTGAAAAAAAAAAAAAAAAAAAAACACCACACATTTGTGTCCTCTGACTTTGCTCAGGGTTCTCAGCCTTCTTGCTGAGAGCACTGACTTTGTATGTAATTAATGTGTTCTCATAAAAAGGGCGGTTTCCCAGGGACACCATTTTGTAACCCCCTACAATTTGGCTTAAGGATTTGCCTCTGGGGGTCTGCGACAAACTGTGCGAATGTATGTAGCCTCTGAGGGGAGCAGATCTTCCTCCTCCCTGCTAAGGAGCTCTGGGGGGCCTGGCTTTCCCTCCACCACAGGCAGCCTGCACCTTCCAGAAGCAGGTGAGGATGGGAACTGCTCCCTCTTGGTCTGCCTGGGTATTCACGAGTCTGTGAGCCAAGAGGCTGTCTCAGGGCTGTCTGGGCGGGTGCCAGGGGATGAGAGAGACAATAAAACACAAGTGCCAGGGCCATTTTCTTTTCTGAAAAGATCTTTATTTCCACGCTAATTGCAATTTCTGGTCGGCCTCAATTCAGACTCAGCCTTGCGCGCCTGGAAGTCATTCCTGGCAAGCTTCCTCCACCTTTTTCTTGGCCAGATGTGGCCAGTCATAAACTGACAGGGAAAAACAGCTCTCCAAATGATTTTGGTGTCTTGTCTAGAGTTATTATTGAGCTTGGGACAAATCTCAAACCAGCCTCTACTGCTGCAGATACCGACCTGAACTAGCTCCTCTCCACTTTACCTTCACCTTCATTCTGGTTTCCTGATTACAGATGAATTCATTTTTCCTTGGACCCTCCAGGCTGCCCCACAAACCAACACCTACACGAAGGCCAGAGCCAGGCTGGGTTTGCTGGGCAGTCAGGCCCTGAACTGGAGGCCTCTCCTCCAGGACTGGACTCACCCTCACATCTGAAAGGCCCTTTATTCTAGGACTTAATGAGGCAAAAGCAGTTAAGGGCATGAGTATGGAACCCACCAGATGTGAATGGAGAATGGGGAATTTGCAGGGTGGAGAAGAGTTCAAGGGATGAAAGGAAGGAATTCTGGACAGGCTAGGCATGGATGTGGGAACAACACGCCACCTCACGTCTATAGACAGACGGGTTTCCCTCGAGCTGCGCTCCATGCTTCCGATGGCAGAGGCAGGGAGTTTGTGTTTGTAGGACGTTAGGGTGAAACCAAGAATCATCTTGTGCTTTGAGCATAGAGATAATGATGAAAGAACACAAAGAAATGATAAATGATTGAGGTGATGGATACCCCGTTTACCCTGATGTGATTATTACACATTGTGTGCCTGTATCAAAATATCTCATGTACCCCATAAATAGATACACCTACTACGGTCCCATAAAAATTAATATTTAAAAAGAAATACTGATGAAAGCCCAGATTTTTTCAAGGATGGGAATGGAAGGAGTTTCAGTGTATGTCAAGGCTCACAAACCTTATCTGAAAGAAACCGCTGAGGCGTGTGTGTTCCTGTCCTTCCCTACCCCTTCCTATCCCTGAACCACACCTCTGGCCTTCCATGAAATTCAAGATTGCAAAATCATTGAATTCCAAACGGTCCATTTTCTGCTGGGTGTGATTGGTACTTGGTCTGTGTGATGACAGCTAAAGGAAAAAATACAATTATTTAAAATTAGGAGGAAAGCCAGGCACTGTGACTCACGCCTGTAATCCCAGCTACTCTGGAGGCTGAGGCAGGAGAATTGCTTGAGGCCAAAAGTTCGAGACCAGCCTGGCCAACATAGGAGACCCTGTCTCTAAATAAAAATAAATTTAAAAATAAAAAATAAAATAATGAAGGAAAAAATGGTTGGAAAACAAAGGATGCAGACCAACTCAATTCATGCCATGTTTCTTCTTCAGGTGAGAGACAGGTCCTAGGTGAGAAGAATTTTATTCACATAAGACTGACCAGTACACTATAATAAAAGGGTTAATTTTTATGTTCAGTTTTTTATTCTCTCGGTTGCCAGAGATGGGGGGAAATCACATTAAGTGCTGGCAGCCAGGTTTTGTCACGAGAACAAGGCATCAAAGGGCGAAGTCCGTGAATGATCTTGGGAACTGCGCGTCACCCTGACCTTTAGAGGCGACTGCATCCTGATTGGCTGCGTATGCCGCCCTCTTCCCGGGAGTCGGGAGGGTTGTAAATACAGAAGAAATGGAAAGGCAGGTAATCAAACAAGGCCGCCGCAGTACGCGGCGCTGGGAAGGGGAAGGGGGAGGCTTCGGGCTTGAATCTGGTCCTCCGGGTGGGCTGGACGGTAATCCCCAGTGGAGTGCGCAGGCTTGCGGAAGGACGGGAGGGAGTGCAGAGAGCACAGGAGGGCCCACGTGTGTCCCGTGGGCGTCGCCCAAGCCTCCCCCCCTCCCCTCCGCAGGACAGGTAGGGGCGGGGATGGGTGTGCTGGGGGTGTGGTGGGCGTGCTGGGGGTGTGGTGGGCGTGCTGGGGGGGGTGGGTATGCTGGGGGTGTGGTGGGCGTGCTGGGGGGTGGGTATGCGGGAGGGAAAGGGGTGTGCTTGGGGGGTGGGCATGCTAGGGGGTGGGTATGCTGCGGGGGTTGAGTGTGCTGGGAGGGAGGGGGTAGGTGTGCCGGAGGGGTGGGCATGCTGGGGGGCTGGGCATGCTGGGGTAAAGGGGTCTGGGCATCCCAGGGGCGGGGGCTCTAGGCGAGGCCCCCAAGGAAGGAAGCCCCTCCCCCGCATCCCTGCTGAGTGCGCGTCCGGGTGAATTTGGGGAGCAGGTGGCGCGGGTGTCTCCGCCGCCGTCCAGGTGGGCGACGAAGAGTCCTCACCCAGGAAACGGCGTTTCTGCTCCACCGGGGACAAGCCCAAGCGCTGCCTCGGGTCCGGACAGGCCCCGCAGGGCTCGTCCCCCTAGGCCTCTGTAGTGTGACCAGGAGAGCGGCTTCTCCTCAGGCGATCTCCATCCAGGTCCTGGGGCCGGCAGCCGCGGCCGGGGCACCTCCTGCGCTCGGGAGGAAGCACAGGTTCCAGAAGAGCCGTAAAATGGCAAATCATGCTAAGCTCTGGGGTGGAGCTGAAGGGGCCCTGTCTCCGCCTCGCAGCCAGGGCTTCGGGGTGGGGCGCCTAATTAGTGTTTGCTGATTGGCGACCGGCCGGCTCGGTAACCACGGCGACCGCGCGGCCCCGCCCATCCCCGGCCCAGTATCCCCGCCCCCCACGCTCCCCATTGGCCCCCGGCGCTTCCCAGCCTACCAGTCACCGGCCGCGTCTCCTTACAAAGGGTGGAAAGACACCGCCTGGCAGAAGCCACGCCTCGCACCGGGAAGCCCGGCTGACGGCTTAATTGAGATTAACATAAACTCCAATCAGAGAGGAAAACGCGGACAGGATTACCTAATCCTATATGCTTAAGAGAGTACCTAGAGAGCGCGAGCAGCCTCTAATAACAGGCCCTCGGCAGGTTCTTCCTCCTGGGTATCTATCTAGACTCTAGTTCAGGCTCCATCATTACCTAATTCAATGCCACTTCCCTTCTAGGGGTATCTGTTTTCTCAATTTAAAGAGAAGGCTTGTCTGTCAGGACCCTACCAACTCCAGATTTCTATGAGCTACAGGGTCTGAGCGACGCCTGCAAACCAACACTGTTCATTCAGACCTGAACCGCTAAGCACTGAATCGGAGTTGATTTGACTTTGCTTTTTTCTTTGCCTCTGTCTGCAGAGGGAGAAATAGCTGCCTCATTCTCTCTTGCTGGAGGAAAAAAAAAAAAAAAAAAAAATCAGTAGGTGTTTAATCTGCAAGGAAGATGAATTTCCCATCTAACCCAAGGAGATATGGGACAGCTCCGGGGTAAAGACTGATAGAACTGTCAGATGTCAGAGTAGGCACAGGCCATAAATAATCCAGTCCAACCCCCTGGCTTTCCAGATGAATCAGGCCCAGAGACGCCAGGCGACTTGAGCAAGGCCACTCAGCTGTCAAGAGCCCGGGTAGAAATCAGCGCCCTTTCTGCTACACCATTCTGAATGGCTCCGGCCACCTGCTTGCCTCAAGGATCCCAGTTTTCTCTGTCTTCCCTTTCTCTTCTTCCTCCTCCTCTTACAATGTTCAATAATAATTGGCAATGTGCAAATCAGACTCTCAGGACCTCAGAAGCAAGGACCAGGCTGAATTTTTCTGATCCTAGCAAAGGTGGATTCCTTGAAGAAAGCTGCCTTTCAGTCTAAAGTTCTGAAGGATTCCAGTGATTTTGCAACCTGCAGACTTTAGTTCGGAAGGACTTACAGTCAATTTCACAAACTTTCAAAGCCTTAAGGAGCAGTGATGAAGCATTGGTAAGCAGTTTCGGAACTGAGGCTACATTCTCTGATTTTCCAAATGACCTAACCCCACAGCACAGGATCTACTGGATTTGATATCTGCAAAGACTTACCAGCCAGGCACAGTGCCTCATTCCTGTAATCCCAGCACTTTGGGAGGCCAAGGAGGGAGGACCACTGGAGGCCAGGAGTTCAAGAGCAGCCTGGGCAACATAGTGAGACCCTATCTCTACAAAAAAATTAATAATTATCCAAGTGTGGTATCCATGCCTGTAGCCCCAGCTACTTGAGAGGCTGAGGCAAGAAGATTACTTGAACCCAGGAGTTTGAGGCTGCAGTGAGCTATAATCACACCACTGCACTGCAGCCTGGGCCACAGAGTTGAGACCCTGTCTATCTTAAAAAAAAAAAAAAAAAAAAAAAGGAAAAGAAAGAAAGAAAAAAAGAAAGACTTGCTTCCATTCAAGGATAGATTTCCTCATTTTACCAAGCCCACCTCATTCCCTTTACCTCTTTCTTAGGCAACCTCCTCTACCCTAGCATCAAGCATTTATCAGAGTCCTATAATTTCATCAAATGCAGGCACTTACCAGGTTTACAAAAAATAGTCTGTCTTGGAGAGCTTCCATTGTGATGTTGAGGCAGAGCAACTGTATTTAAGGGCAACTCAAGACTAGCCCACCTGAAAGGTTCCCACACCCAAACTAACTTGCAGGTACAAACGAAGTCACATCAGTGTGAATACCGAGGTTTTGATGACTCACAGCCCCCACCAACAAAACTTCAGGACCTTGGGTGCCTCCCACCCTGCAGTGGGCTCAGGGGCTCCCTCCCTTGTGCTAATAGAGTCTTTCTCTGCAGCTACCTGTGGTCCAGGGCCTGAAAAGCCACTTAAAGTCATCACTTCCCCATTGCCTGTAATCCTAGCACTTTGAGAGGCCAAGGAAAGAGGATCCTGAGTAACTGGGGCAACAGGAATGCACTACCACACTTGGATAATTCTTAATGATTTTGTAAAGAGGGAGTCTCGCTATGTTGCCCAGCCTGTGAATGCTGTCCTGTTGCTTCATCACGCTGCTACTTCAGGAAAGTTTGTGAAATCAGAGGTAAGTCCTTCTGAGTCAAAGCCTGCAGGTTGCAAAATCACTGGAATCCTTCAGAACCTTAGATTGTGGCCACATGAAAGGAAGGTTTCTTCAAGGAGAGGTGGGGGTAGAGGAGCAGTCACTTATGTCTTGGTCTGGCTTGGTGAATCTGCATTTTTACACAAACAATAGGGCAGAGGGAGCAATCAGATATGCATTTGTCTCAGATGAGCAGAGGGATGACTTTGAGTTCTGTCCTTTGTCCTGCACCTGCGAAGATAAGCTATCAATTTACATTGCCAAGGTGAAATTCAACAGAACTGTTTTAGAGTAAAGATCTTGAGGCCCACAAGGAACTTCCTAGTGGGTAAATTGTGAGGGAGATATGAAGGTTTTTAAAAATCTTTGTAGCTGTCTTATTTAGAAATAGAATGAGAGGCAGGTGTGCCTGATGCAGTACCCAGCTTGATTTTTCCCTTTGGCTTGGTGATATGGGGGTCCTGAGATTTATTTTCTTTTCACATTGACATGAGGAGAAAAAATCCACTGAACTCTCTTGAGTAGGCATCCCTCTTCTGGACTTGTGCAGGAGGGGACACTGGTATTTGTTATCCCACCCAGCCAAGCTTGGGGTATAATTGATTTTTGGTCTTTGGGTTTCTAAATCAGTCTTATGACCTCATTAAAAAATGAATGAGGGTCAGGCGCAGTGGCTCATGCCTGTAATCCTAGCACTTTAGGAGGCCGAGGTGGATGGATCATTTGAGGTCAGGAGTTTGAGACCAGCCTGGCCAACATGGCAAAACCCTGTCTCTACTGAAAAATATAAAAATTAGCCAGGCATCATGGCACACGCATGTAATCCCAGCTACTCAGAAGGCTGAGGCAGGAGAATTGCTTGAACCGGAGAGGTAGAGGCTACAGTGAGCTGAGATCATGCCACTGCACTCCAACCTGGGTGACAGAGCAAGACCTTGCCTCAAAAAGAAAAACAAAAAACAAAACAAACAAACAAACAAACTGAATGAGTCCCCCAGAACCTCTGGGCAGGTGAAAAAAAAAAATAGTTTTTAGACCTACAAACTTCTGACCAAATTCCTGCCTGTGAAGTCCTACAAGCAGTAGGTCAGAGTCTTCCCAAACTCCTCTGAGCCACAGCCAGCCATTTGCAGCAAATAGTTTTCATGTTTGTTGAATGAACAAATGGATGAATGAATGAGCAAATGAAAAAACAGATGACTGGCTGGTTGGCTAGTTGGATAGATGAACAGATGGATGAAAAGAACCAGTTGATATAATACTTGTCCCCTGAAAATCTCAAGCTGAAATGTGATCCCCAGTGTTGGTGATGGGGCCTGGTGGGAGCTGTTTGGGTCATGGGGACAGACTCCTCATGAATGGCTTGGTGCCCTCCTTGTGGTAATGAGTGAGTTCTTGCTCTATTTGTTCATGCATGAGCTGGTTGCTTAAAAATGCCTGGCTGAACACTGCTGGTGGGAGTGTAAATTAGTTCAACCATTGTGGAAGACAGTGTGGTGATTCCTCAAGGATCTAGAACTAGAAATACCGTTTGATCTAGCAATCTAATTATTGAGTATATACCCAAAGGATTATAAATAATTCTGCTTTAAAGACACATGCACATATATGTTTATTGCAGCACTATTTACAATAGCAAAGACTTGGAACCAACCCAAATGCCCATCAATAATAGACTGGATAAATAAAATGTAGCACATATATACCATGGAATACTATGCAGCCATAAAAAGGATGAGTTCATGTCCTTTGTAGGGACATGGATGAAGCTGGAAGCCATCATTTTCAGCAAACTAACACAAGAACAGAAAACCAAACACCGCATGTTCTCACTCGTAAGTAGGAGTTGAACAATGAGAACACATGGACACAGGGAGGGGAACATCACACACCGAGGCCTGTTGTGGGGTGGGGGACAAGGGGAGAGAGAGCATTAGGACAAATATCTAATGCATGTGGGGCTTAAAACCTAGATGATGGGTTGATAGGTGCAGCAAACCACCATGACACATGTATACCTATGTAACAAACCTGCACGTTCTGTACATGTATCCCAGAACTTAAAGTAAAATTAAAAAAAAAAAAAATGCCTGGCCGTGTCTCTTGCTCCCTCTCACACCATGTGACACGTCTGCTCCCCTTTCCCTTCTGCCATGAGTAAAAGCTTCCTGAGGCCTCACTAGAGGCCAAGCAGATGCTGGAGCCATGCTTGTACAGTCTGCACAACTGTAAGCCAAATAAACCCTTCTTCGTTATGCATCACCCAGTCTCAGGTATTCCTTTATAGCAACACAAAAAGGACTGAAACAACATTATATATATTGAGAGAGAGAGGAGACAGATATCCCAGGGGAGAGGGAGAGGGAGAAGGTGGCTCAAGGGCACCAGTGAAGGAGTTGATCTTGCCTCCTAATCTCCCCCTGTGTCTCCTGGGAGACTTTCTCCATCAGCTGTCCAGGCTCTTTCACTGCCCGAACACCTACGTAAATGGCCTGAGGCCGGGGGTCACCGTCTCCCCAAGTCCTTTGCTCCTGCAGGGCAGATCCAATCGCACTGTCTTCAGGCCCCGTAGTCACATTCATCCCTCTCTGGGCCTGCAGGCTTTATACCAAGTTGTCCTCCAGCCTTAGGTAGGGTTAGGAGGACCCAGGCAGGAGGAAGCGGGATATGCAGCTGCTGAGACTCCCAGTGAGGGTTCCCTGTGGGGCCAGAGACAAAGGTGGAAACGAAATGCTTGCTGCTCTCACCTCTGGCCTCCGAGACCCCACCCTGCACAAAGGTGGGGCTGTCGGGTGCCAGGGTGGTGGGACAGCAGCCCCAGAAGGCCCGTGTGACCAAGTCATTGTCCCCTCCCCATCTGCTCCTGGAGAGAGGAATCCCAGGGCAACCTGCGAATGCCATCTGTGAGGTTGGCACCTTCAACCACAAGCCCCTCTCAGGGTCTCCGCCTGAACTCCCGGGTCACATCAGCTGAGCACCTGGCAGGGCTCTGAGGGACCGGGCCTCCACACAGGAAAAAGGCCTGGGTAGGCAGCAACGTGCTGCTCAGAGGGACTGAGAAAAGGAAAACAAAGTGCCACCATTTTGCTGCGAGTCCCCGCTGCTTGGAAACTTTGGCTTTTCTGCTGATTTTGGTGGGAAACCCCATTCTGCTATCTTAGCAAAAGGCCGGGAGAGCCAGGAACAGAGCTGGCCGCAGGGTCTGCAAGCATTCCACAAGGGCTGGCTTTTGTTCTCACGCAAGGTTTCCAGCCTAAGACAAATGCTTTCCACATGGACTGAGAGAAGGAGACCTCCTTCCACTCGCTTTTGATCCTCAGACACTGCTGTGTGGCAACAGTCAGCATCCCACAGACAGCCTTCCCGAAACAGAGGACCCTCAGGGACCTGCCCACTCCCACCTCCGAGCGGGATGGCCACCTTTCCACACTGTGCTGTACCCGACCCCTCAACAATTCAGGGTCATGCCCTGAGACCCCAGGGAGCTCATCCTTACCACCAGGAAGGGTCTGATGTACAGCACCAACTGCCCTGATGCATAGACTGCTGTTGGTGGATATCCACAGTCTGTGGTCATCCCAGATCCCTGCCCAAAACTACCTTCCCCAGAGCCCTGGGGTCCCTCACTGCTCTCAGATAGACCAGAGTCCTCCCCCTGTAACTAGCAGCTGAAATTACATGACAACAAACCCAAAGGCTAGGGGAAAACACTGTCATCGCTGCTGGTGGCCATGTCCATTATTATAGTCTCTCTGTAGGAAATTTGTAAACTAACGAAACAAATAAAAATAAAATATTCCCTTACAATGAGCATACTCTTGGATTAAGTATTCTCACTTCTAGGAAGTTATCCCCAGAAAATCAGCAGGAATGTAGCAAATAACTTCTACATAAGATGCTCCCTACATCATTTGAAAAAATTAAAAAATTGGAAACAACCTCAGTGACTACTAATTGGGGATCAAGTGGTCTCTTGTATTTTGAGTCCACAGTCACATACCCCTATCAAAAGTAATGTTTGCATATACCCTAATAAGTAGTCATTTACTTTTAATAAACTATATATAGGTACTATCAAACTTAAAGTGTTATATGCATTACAAAACACATGATATGGAAATTTTAAGCAATATTTTAAATTTGCTCTATTTTATTCATTAATACTTCAGAAATATTTTGGTTTAAAAAGACCCATGTGTTTTTGGATTAAATCGATCATTTCTTAAAGTCTTAGTTTAACACTATAATACAACTGAAAGTTTAATGTATTTCCATTCTTGGTTATAATAGATGTAATAATTCAAAACAATCTTTTATAAAGACACAGATACTAATAGAGGAAAAGCATAATTGGACACACTTAATAAATCAAGAAATTAATTTCTCATTCTCATACACTAAGTATACAGAAATTTTTATTGAAATTAAGCTAAGTAAATTTTCTACTTCTATGACGTCAACCAAGAGGTCTTATATTTTTTATATTTAATGCATACAAAATACTAAAATTTTCATTAGAAGATCTTTAAATTAGTCAGAAAATTCTGTTTCCATGTTTTATTTTATTTTTTCCTTTTAAAACATGTAACTTTTATTTTAAGTTCAGGGGTCCATGTGCAGGTTTGTTACACAGGTAAACTTGTGTCATGAGGGTTTGTTGTGCGGATTATTTCATTACCCAAGTATTAAGCCTAGTGTCCATTAGTTATTTTTACTGATCCTCTTCCTCATCCCACCCTCCACCCTCCAATAGGCCTCAGTGTGTGTTGTTCCCCTCTGTGTGTGCACATGTTCTCATCATTTAGCTCCCACTTATAAGTGAGAACATGCAGTATTTGGTTTTCTGTTCCTGAGTTAGTTTCTTAAAGATAATAGCCTCCAGCTCCATCCATATCCCTGCAAAGGACATAATCTTGTTTGTTTTGTTGAGTTTTTTGTTTTGTTTGGTTTTTGCGATGGAGTGTCACTCTGTCACCCAGGCTGGAGTGTGATGGTGTGATCTCGGCTCACTGCAACCTCCGCCTCCCGGGTTCAAGTGATTCTCCTGCCTCCCGAGTAACTGGGATTACAGGCATCTGCCACCATGCTCGGCTAATTTTTTGTATTTTTAGTAGAGAAGGAGTTTCACCATGTTGGCCAGGCTGATCTCGAACTCCTGACCTCAGGTGAGCCGCCCCCCTTGGCCTCCCAAAGTGTTGGGATTACAAGCATGAGCCATCGCGGCTGGCCTCATTTCGTTTTTGAGACAGGGTTTCACTCTGTTACCCAGGCTGGAATGCAGTGGTGCAGTCACAGCTCACAGCAGCCTTGGCTTCCCAGGCTCAAGGGGTCCTCCCACCTCAGCCTTCTGAGTAGCTGGGACCACAGGCATGCGCCCCCACACAAAGCTAATTTTTTATTTTTTGTAGAGACAATGTCACACTATGTTGCCCCGGCTGGTGTCAAGCTCCTGGGCTCAAGCGATCCTCCTGCCTCAGACTTCTAAAGTGCTGGGATTACAGGTATAAGCCACTTTGCCTGGCTTTCAATAGTATTTTCCGATGAAAGACTATATTTAAATTCTTCCCCATATTTGTTTCATGTGTTATTTTGGCCAGTTTTACCATGTTATATGACCTTTAAGCTTCTAAATATTTATTATCGGTAGTTTAGTAAAAATGTTTAAGGACTGAAAGATTGCATGACTTTCAACATCAGTGAAAGGAAGTTGAGATTTGTCTTTGTATTTTCAATGTTAATTGTTTAACTGTCTTACCTATGGTGATACTCTTATGAGTTTATACCTCAAGGTACTATATGCACTTAGCGTAAGGCCATCATGAATGAAATGACTGTATACCTGTGATTCACATAATCTTCTTAAGTGTTAATATATTTCTGGCTGACTCTTTTCAAATCTGAATATGCTGTTATTTTCTCATCTAACAAGAATGATGATGAGTTCACAATGGAATCTGAAAAAGAATCCACTCAGCCATTTTCTTGTTCTCTTTTTGTGCTCTGAGCTTTTTACTTTTATATATTTAGGCAATACAAGTGCAGATTTCTTTTTCTTTTTTTCAAGACGGAGTCTCACTCTGTCACCCAGGTTGGAATGCAGTGGCACAATCTCAGCTCACTGAAACCTCTGCCTCTCTGGTTAAAGCGATTCTCCTACCTCAGGCTCCTGAGTAGCTGGGATTACAGGTGTGCGCCACCACACCTGGCTGATTTTTGTATTTTTAGTGTAGACAGGGTTTCACTATGTTGACCAGGCTGGTCTGGAACTCCTGACCTCAAGTGATCCACCTGCCTCAGTCTCCCAAAATGAAAGTGTAGATTTCTTACATGCATATATTGTGTAGTGGTAGAGTCTGGGCTTTTAGTGAACCCATCACCTGAATAGTGAACATTGTACCCAATAGGTAATTTTTCAACTCTCACCCCACTCCCAACATCTCACCTTTTGCAGCCTACAGTCTGCATTATCTTAGCTAGAAATTAAGCCACCTGTCTATTTTGTGAAGGTTATTAGTTAAAATAACCTGGATATCTCTTTAACCAAACACTTAGAAGCTGCAGTAAATTGCAATTTGCAGAAAGCAAACAAAAATGTGCAGGTGCCGCTGTCAACCCTCTGCCCCCTGCCGGACCCCACTGGCACCACATGTGCAGGCCGACCAGGACGGGGGCCAGGTATTAGAAAGTAATAAAGCTTCATTTCTGTCTTGTTTTTAGATAAAAATAAAGGTGAAAGGAAGTTGTAGTATTTTCTTCCCTCACCCAGTGGATGGTCTGGCATGTACCTCACTTTGAGGATCACAAGGGAATACTTGAGAGTCATTTAAAATTGTGTTATGGAAGACTATAAGCACATGGGAAAACATCTATAATATATTAAATGGAAAACGGTTCGAAACCAGGATATATAGGAAAGGCTATTTTATCTAAAAAGTGTAGGGCGCACACACATGCACACGCACGTGACATTTATTCATATAAATGACAGGAGGCAAATCAAAATGTTTGTCTAACAATACTTCATGCCTGTCATCACCGGTGCTAATTTAGCCCTCCTTTGGGTTACGTGGGTGTGTGTGGGGTTGCTAAGGTTGTAATGTTTGTCCCCTCCAAACCTCAGGTTGAAATGCAATCCCCAGTGTTGGAGGTGGGGACTGGTGGAAGGTGTTGGGGTCATGGGGTTGGATCCTCAAATAGACTAGTGCACTCCCTTGGGGGTGAGTGAGTTCTCACCCTAGTTCCCGGGGAGTGAATCGTTGAAAGAGCCTGGCTTCCTTGGTTTCTCCTGCTGTGCAATCTCTGCATGCAACAGCTCCCCTTCACTTCCTGCCATGAGTGGAGCAGCCCGAGGCCCTCACCAGATGCCCAGTCTTGAACTTTTCCAGATATCTACACTGTGAGCCAAACATGCCTTTTTCCTTCATAACTTACCCAGTCTCAGGGATTCCTTTATAACAACATGAAATGGACTAAGTCAGGGTACACACATCATCCCGGAAGAGCAAGAGAACACATCTGGCCCTTGGCGTGAATGCACCGGCAGAGATGACTGTGTCCAGATAGGGGAGCAATGAGCAAGAGGCTGAGTCAGGCCTCAGCTTCCTGAGAGCAGCCCAGGTGGGCTGTAGGCTGTCTGCAAACTGGCTGGCCACCAGCAGCCAGGGAAGGGAAAAGAAAGTCCAAGCCAGAGGGCACATTTCCCAGCCTCCAACTTTGTCCCAGAGCAGACTTTCTGACAGCCTGGGCGTAAGCAGTGACCTCCAAGAGAACCTCACAAGACTTTGTGTCATGTCCTCCTCACATGTCAGAGGGCGGGGTTTGGGTTCTCATGTCAGGAGGGGAGTGTCACATGCTAAATAGAAATAGACTTGTCTAGCATTAGGGCAATGTGAAACCATTGACCGGAGGCCATTAGCCAGACATGGTGGCATGCACCTGTAGTCCCAGCTACTCGGGAGACTGAGGCAAGAGGATTGCTTGAGGCCAGGAGTTTGAGGCTGCAGTGAGCTAGGATTCTACCACTGCATTCCAGCCTGGGCAACAGAGCAAGACCCCAGACTTCGTGTTCTCTCTGATGCTGCTCAGCCTGCAGGTCCTGAGCCCCTCCACTCCACATCTCCATTGAATGAAGAGCTTTCTTTGGTTTCTTGCCAATGCTATTTAGTGCATGTGTCCTCTCTCTTGACTTCTATGTCAGCAAGTCTTACGAGGCCTGACAGGAACCTAGGGTCTATCACTGAGGTGGCCAGGACTGACTGCCTGACCTTGACTATGGCCATTCAGAATCCCATGTTCCTCTCCTCCTCCGGCCTCCCTGATTGGGACACATCAGTGCCAAGGGAGAGCAGGAGGAGACCCTAGAAGAGTTAGGGAACCAACCAGGATTCCTGAGCTGTCCGTCATCTGCCACACCCTGGGGTTCCCTTCCCATTAGACACACATCTCATAGGTGAGGTTTTTTTTTTTTTTTGAGACGGAGTCTCGCTCTGTCACCCAGGCTGGAGTGCAGTGGCCGGATCTCAGCTCACTGCAAGCTCCGCCTCTGGGGTTTTACGCCATTCTCCTGCCTCAGCCTCCAGAGTAGCTGAGACTACAGTGTCCGCCACCACACCTGGCTAATTTTTCGTATTTTTTAGTAGAGATGGGGTTTCACCAGGTTAACCAGGATAGTCTCGATCTCCTGACCTCATGATCCGTCCATCTCAGCCTCCCAAAGTGCTGAGATTACAGGCTTGAGCCACCGCGCCCGGCCCATAGGTGAGGTTTTTACTGGCCCTACTGATAATACCGGGACTGGGTTTGTTTTTGTTCTTTGTTTGTTTGTTTGTTTGTTTGTTTGAGACAGAGTCTTGCTCTGTTGCCCATATTGGAGTGCAGTAACACGATCTTGGTTCACTGCAACCTCCACCTCCCGGGTTCAATCTATTCTCCTGCCTCAGCCTCCCAAGTAGCTGGGATTACAGGCATGTGCCACCACGCCCAGCTAATTTTTGTATTTTTAGTAGAGATGGGGTTTCACCATGTTGGCCAGGCTGGTCTTGAACTCCTGACCTCAGGTGATCCAACTGCCTTAGCCTCCCAAAGTGCTGGGATTACAGGCGTGAGCTGACGCGCCCGGCCATGGGTTCTTTCAGCATACGTGGCCCCTGAGTGTCTTCTTTTTCTCAGATCAAAGTCTGGGGCCAGGCCAGGTGCAGTGGCCCCCACCTGTAATCCCAACACTTTGGGAAACAGGCAAGAGGATCGCTTGAGGCCAGGAGTTCAAGACCAGTCTGGGCAAGAAAGGTAGGCCTCAACGCTACAAAAAGTAGTTTTTTTAAAAAATTAGCCAGGCATGTTGGCACACGCCTATAGTCCCAGCTACTCAAGAGGCTGAGGTGGGAGGATCACTTGAGCCCAGGAGTTCAAGACCTCCGTGAGCTATAACTGCACCACTGCACTCCAGCCTGGTGACAGAGAGAAACCTTTTCTCTAATTTTAAACAAAAAAAAATATTGAGCCATGGAGATAAGAAAATTATAACATTCTTTATTTCAGCTGCCATGTCTTGATTCTCAAATAAGACAATTGCACACATTCTCTCTTTTAGTCCTATCAATAGGCCCTATGGGGTACATTCTTTTGTCTTCATTTTCATAGGTGAGGAAACTGAGGCTCAGTGAGGTTAAATAAGCAATTTGCTTGAGGTCTCATAGCCAGGAAGTGGAAAAGCAGAGGCCCAGTGAACGTGGGTGTGTCTGGCTGCCAATCCTGGGCACCTCCCCATAGGCTGCACTGCTAAAGCTTTGACCGGTCAGCAGGCCATTGCAGGGCCATGTTGTGGACTCTTGTCCCAAGGCCCACCCCTTGCGCCCGCCAAGACAGGTCTGGCAGTCCTCAGCAGTTCATGTTGACTTGGAGCTGGTGACAGCAGGGGCTCAGGGAAGCACCTAAGGGCCCCCACCCACCTACTTTTGGTATTTCATCCCATAGCCCAAGGAGGGCTTCAAACCCAAATGTCCCCAGACCAGGTCTGAGCAAATGAGATCCGATCTTCTCCAACATTTGGTAGCACATCAGGTCGATAGCATTGAGATTTGGAAGTAGAGGGAGAGCCGTGATGGAGGGAAATGGGGAGTCAGGGGCCTGGGGAGAAACATTTCTGAATGCCCAGTTGTGCCCACTGCACCTGCTTCCTCAGTCCCCAGAGCTCAGCCCATGGTGGGTGTGGGGCCTCAGATGCCTGTGAGTATGCATGTTTGAGTGTGCACGTGTGAGAGTGTGTGTACTCACGTGAGTGCATCTGTGAGTGTGTGAGTGTGCATGCATGTGTGAATGAGTGTGTGTGGAGGTGTGCACATGCATGTATGGTTTAAGGGAGCACAGATTCTCATCAGTCTGAGTTGGGGAATGAGCATTCATTTGAGGCCACAAAGGCCAAACATGTGCTCTGTCCTCCTGCCAGCTCTGGGGCCTCTGGCTAAAGTAGCCTATTTTATGGATGAGAAGAAAAGCCCCAAGCACATTTAAGAGGCCACCTGGAGAGCTGATTATGATTTTTAAGAGCTAATGCCGCCACCCACGACTCACTGTTTATGAACAGCCTTCGGTCACCATCACTATCATAAACTGTGTGAGAGACCCTGTATATTCGTGGGCCACCCAAAGCACTTGGTGGGCAGGGGACAGTCAGCACTAATCAAGGTGCCGGGAGGAGAGAGGGCCCCTTGGCTGTGCTGGATAAGATGAGAACTGAGACCAAACAAAGGCTGCGAAGGCAGCTGCTCCCGCACGCAGCTGTGCAGCGGCCTATTGAAGGTGACAGATCCCGTTAAGTTATGCAGCCAGGCGCACAGAGGAGCCAGGCCCCTGTAAATCAACAACAGGCCCACATCTTTGGGAAGGCTTCTGCAAGCCTGAGGGCCTGAACAGGCCCACAGCCTGGGTATAAAGGAAGAAAAGGGAGGAAGAAAGGGGTGTGTGGTTATCCTGCAAGACAACACTGACAGCAAAGCTCTGAGCATCGGTGGTGGGGCAGGAATCTCAGGAACCCCTCATCTCTTCCTCCTGAGCCCCTGGAAAAATCCAGAAGCTCTGAACCCTTAGGGCTGCCTGAGTTGAGCCCAGTGCTGCCCAGCCTGTAGCAGGCAGCCTCAGCCACAGAGTAGATCAGCCCCCATCGTCCCTGCAGCCTGGAGGGAGATGGGTGTGGTGGCTCCCTGGAGGGTGTTAGACTGGACTATAAAATAGGGGTGCAGGGCAAGCCCCCTCCAGTCCTTCCCGCTCTGATTCCACAACTGTTCGGTGCCAGGGTGAGATTCCTCCCTGAATCCCTCCCTGAATGATAGAAGGAAGACACCCCGCGGCCCCCACTCTGGAGCAAGGAGAGAGCTCTGCAGGCATTGACTGAGACATCGCCAGTGAGGAGACCGAGTTTCAGAGAAGCCACTGATGTGTCATGCCTAATGACGAAGCTGAAATCAGAACCTAAGTCACTTGGTGGCCAGCCCAGTTCCCAGTGCCACAAGGTGACCAGGTCAGGTGTCTGCTTGGTGGCTGCCAAGTTTCTGAAATGTTGCTCTCTGAAACGATGACACAAAAATAGAACCTAACAGGTTCATAGCTGAAAACAGGGATTGGTGAAAAAAAAAAAATCAAGCCTTCAGCTGCAGCTCTTGGTTTTTTCTTTGGCCTCCCTGCTGCCACCCCCATCACCTAGTGCAGACAAAAGCAGGAATTAATCACTATTATTCATAGAGCTGCCTCAGTGAGGAGGTGAACAGCTTCCCGTAGCACTGACTTCCAACACTATGGAAACAAGGGGAGGAAAACGGGGGAGAGGAAGGAGCGCCTAACTCCACAGCGGGAGAAGGGTTCCGAATTTGTGGCTCACACCCTCTCTTCAACACACAGAGAACGCCTTGCCCTGTTTATCTGCTGTATTTGTAACAGGTGCAAACTCACGAAACTCATCCAAGTGCAGCAAGTCGGCTTCCTTTAGGTAAAAATCATTTCAGTATTTAGAAAGGCAATTTCTCTTTTGGCCATAAAGACCTTCTCAAAACTCATGGAAAAGTTGCACAGCAATGTGAATGTACTAATGCCAGTGAACTGTACACTTTAAAAATGGTCAGTTTGAGATCATGTATATTTTACTATAATTTTATTTATTTATTTTATTATTTATTAATTATTTTTGAGACAGTCTCACTCTGTTTCCCAGACTGGAGTGCAGTGGTGCAACCAGAGCTCACTGTAGCCTCAAACTCCTGGGCTAAAGCAGTATGCTCACGTCAACCTCCTGAGTAGCTGGAACTACAGGCATGTGCCACCACACCCGGATAATTTCTTTAATATTTTTTGTAGAGATGGTGTCTCACTATGTTGCCCAGGCTGCTCTTAAAGTCCTAGCCTCAGGTGATTCTCCCACCTCAGCCTCCCAAAATCCTGTGATTGCAGGCATGACATACCATGCCTGGTGATATGGTTTGGCTGTGTCCTCACCCAGATCTCATCTTGAATTCTCACATGTTGTGGGAGGGACCCAATGGGAGATAATTGAGTCTTGGGGGTGGGCCTTTCACTTGCTCTTCTCATGATAGTGAATAAGTCTCATGAGATTTGATGGCTTTATAAGGAGGAGTTTCCCTGCACAAGCTCTCTTTTTGCCTGCTGCCATCCATGTAAGATGTGACTTGCTTCCACCATGATTGTGAGGCTTCCCCAGCCACATGGAATTCTAAGTCCATTAAACCTCTTTCTTTTGTAAATAGCCCAGTCTTGGTTATGTCTTTATTAGCAGTGTAAAAAGGGACTAATACACCTGGCCACAATTTTTTTAAGTGAAAAAAAAAAAAAAAAAAACTAAAGGGAATAAAGAGGAAAGTGTTCAGTTGTTTCCAAGGTTGCCTCTGGAAAGACTGCACAAACTTCTGAAGTCCACAGGAGTGTGGGAAAGCACTCAGCCCAGAGAGTCCAACCCTGCCAGGGAATAGAGCCTACCATGGGCTCACCTCAGTCCTGGTGTGCCGTGCTCCATCCTCTGCCCTCACCCTTGGACCCCAGGGCAGCTCCTCAGCAGAGGCCTCCACAGGGCCAGAATCAAGACTTAGCCGAGCTCCAAGCATTCAGTCCACACCATTCAGTACCAAATCCATTGAAGGAAACACTGATTCTCAGAAGCCACCTTTCATGGCCACAACCTCCATAAGAGCAGAGTACAAAACAGCCATCAGGCTGGGCGCAGTGGCTCACGCCTGTAATCTCAACATTTTGGGAAGCTGAGGTGGGCAAATCACCTGAGGTCAGGAGTTCAAGACCAGCCTAACCAACATGGTGAAGCCCGACTCTACTTAAAAAAAATACAAAAATTAGCCAGGCATGGTGGCAGGCACCTGTAATCCCAGCTACTCGGGAGGCTGAGGCAGGAGAATCACTTGAACACGGGAGGCTCTCTTTGCTCACTGCAACCTCTGCCTCCCCAGTTCAAGCAATCCTCCCACTTCAGCCTCCCGAGTAGCTGGGACTACAGGTGTGCACCACCATGCCCAGATAATCTTGAATTTTTCATGGAGAAGGAGTCTCATTATGTTTCCCAGGCTGGTCTTGAACTTCTGGGCTCAAGTGATCTGCCCTCCTCAGTCTCCCAAAGTGCTGGGATTACAGGCATGAACCACCAGGCCTGGACTGGATGGAGTTTCTGTTTAGGGTGATGGAAAAGGTTCTGTAGATGTTCTGATGGCTGCACAGCATTTCTAATGCACCTAATACCACTGTACAATTAATGTTCACTTAAAAATGGCTAAAATAGTAAATTCTATTTTATGTATATTTTAATCACAATAACACAATTCTTCAGTTACTTAACTCCTCGGGGGGGAGATACATATATGTCTATTTCCTCACTGCTATGTTAATAAGGATTCCACAGGCTCAGAGAAAAGCAAGCAATGCAGTCTGGTGGACTTCTGATTTCTTTTCTTTTCTTTTTTTGGGGGTGTGTGTGACAGAGTCACCCTGTCTCACGAGGCTGAGTGCAGTGACGCAATCTCGGCTCACTGCAACCTCCACCTCCCGGGTTCAAGCAATTTTCCTGCCTCAGCAAGGCGTGGTGGTGCACGCCTATAATTCCGACTGAGGCAGGAGTTACAGGAATTACAGGAGTCGCTGGAAATTACAGGTATGCACCACCGCACCCTGCTATTTTTTTTTTTTTTAATTTTTAGTAGATACAGAGTTTTGCCATGTTGGTCAGGCTGGTCTTGAACTCTTGACCTCAGGTAATCCATCCATCTCGGCCTCCCAAAGTGCTGAGATTACAGGGGTGAGCCACCGTGCCCAGCCTGGACTTCTGATTTCTGTGGTAGCATGCCAGATTTCCAGACTGAGCTGCCCTCTGGAAAGAAAGAATATGTGGGATAAAATAGAAATAAACTCTTTAAAAGCATCAATAAACTGACTGGAAAGTAACTACTAGGCTAGAACCTAAGGGGACGTAGGAACCCAGAGAAGTAGTAGAACCTCAAAGCATCAGGGCTGCTTTCTCCCTGCACACTGTGGCCATGGTGGGCAAGCTTGGGCTTTAGGCTTTACCAGCCTGTTCAACAAGGAAACAGAAGCCAGAACTGGGGCCCAGCCAAGATACAGAGAACCGATCAAAAAACCTTCCCACCGTGAGGCCTGCACTCTCAGGATTAGGATGGCTCGTAGTAAACCCACACTCCGCATGCGTGCACTCACACCCAGGAGGCACAGGTTCTCTCCACAACCAGAAAGGCAGGGAGAAAAGGAAAGGGAACACCTCATGCCTAGACCCTGGCCCTAGGTGAATTGGCAGCCTAGATTCACGGGAAACTCAAGCTAAGAATGTGGTAGAGGGCGGCCCCAGATGGACCCAACCCATTTGACAGGAACAAGATCAATAAATATTAGCAACCGCCACCACCGTCACTGTCATCACTCCCTCCACCATCACCCCCACCCCACCCTGCAGCCCTCTGCTCTCCCCTCCACCCTCCCCGTTTCCTCCCAGTTCCTGCAGGCCACCAGGTGTCCTGCCCTGGGCCTCTCCATGGGCTCCACATTCTCTCTGTGCCTGGCTAACTCCCCCTCACCCTCCTGACCTCAGCTCCAGGAGCATTTTCCCAGGGAAGCTTGCTCTGACTCAAGTCTAAACCAGGCCCTTTTGTCAACAGACCTTTATAAGCCTGTGTTCCTTGCTTTCAGAGTGCTTAAATCAGTTCTGAATTATACATTTGTAAGTAGGATTATTTGATTAACATCTCTGTTCCTCACTCAGGAGACCATAAATTCCCTAAAAGCAAGAAATGTACTTGGTAATATTCATCATAAATTCCAGTGCAGAACGCATAAAAAGTACTCAAAATCATTTTCGAATGGATGAATTGCAAAGGCTCAGGAGACATAGGGTTTCTTCTAACTCTGCCACTTACCTTGTGCCCCTTGCCAGGCACTGAGCTTTCTGCATTTTAGTTATCCCTCTTGTATAATGGAATAGTAAGACCTACCCCAAGTACCTAGCAGGGTTCTTATAACATCCGACTGAAACCTGGCTGGGTGCAGTAGCTCATGCCTGTAATCTCAGCACTTTGGGAGGCCGAGGCAGGCCGATCTCTTGAGGCCAGGAGTTTGAGACCAGCCTGGCCAACATAGCCAAACTCCCTCTGTACTAAAAATGCAAAAATTGGCCAGGCATGGTGGTGCATGCCTGTAATCCCAGCTACTACTTGGGAGGCTGAGGCACAAGAATCCCTTGAATCTGGGAGGCAAAGGTTGTAGTGAGCTGAAATCATGCCCCTACACTCCAGTGTAGGTGACAGAGCAAGACTCTGTCTCAGAAAAAAAAAAAAAAAAAAAAAAAAAAAAAAACAACAACTGAAACCCAATATATTAAAAATGTAAGGAATTTTATGATAGGTTGGTAGCTGACTTGATATCAAATTGTACCATATGGCAAACCCTTATTGAGTACTTACTATAAGTCAGGCACTTTGCAAAGTGCTTCAAATGCATTATCTCATTTAATCCTTATTTTAAAAACTAAAGATGTTTTTGTCTGCATTCTACACACGAAGAAACCGAAGCCCTAAAATCTCAGGAAACTTGCTTTGACTCCAATGAAGAAATTTGGGGCCAGGCATCATGGCTCTCACCTGGAATCCCAGCATTTTGGGAGACCAAGGCAGGAGTTCAAGACCAGTCTTGGCAACATAGTGAGACCTGATCTCTACAAAAAAAATAAAAATTAGCTAGGAATGGGGGCATGCACCTGTAGTCCTAGCTACTCAGGAGACTGAGGCGGGAGGATTTCTTGGGCCCAGGAGGTCAAGGTTGCAATGAGCCATGATGGCACCACTGCACTCCAACCTGGGTGACAGAGAGAGACCTTGTCTCAATACAAAATAATAAATAAATAATGATCTTTTGGCCAGGCACAGGCACAGTGGCTTACATCTGTGATCCCAGCACTTTGGGCGGTCAAGGCAGAAGGAGCACTTGAGCCCAGGAGTTTGAGACCAGCCTGGGCAACATAGCAAGGCTCTGTCTCTATTTTTATAATAAAAGATAAATAAATAAACAACACTTTTTTAACTTTAAGGTTTAAAAATTTTGCCACTGCCTCCAGATCCAAATGTATTGTTTCCAAAGTTTTTAAATAGAGCTGCACTTTGACTGCACTTCTAGTTTTGAATAGAACTATTTCAGTCTACTGTGGACTCAGTTTACAATTACCATTTTGCTCTTGGAAAGTCTTCATATGTTCAGTGCAAAGCAGTTTTCAATTTCAATCACCCACGGAGCAGGAAATCCCTCTGTGTTCAGTGCCTAGCCTAGTGATGTGTCGTGCAGGCATGCCCTCAACATGCCTTTGGATGGTAGAGAAGAGTGACAATTACAAGGGTTTTCACTATGTTTCTGTAACCCTAAGATTCATCATCGTAAGCAAGAAAAATCAAAACAGAAAGAGCATGATGATGATTTTGTGAACATCTGACTAGGTTATGAGTGGGTAGCTATTTTATTTTGAATATGTACATGCTAAGTTTCCTTTCTGCCAAGAAGCATTTTTAACTCCTATCTGAAGTTCAAGGAAATCAAAATTCACACACACAGAGACACACACACAACCATCTCAGCGTACTTTCGCCAAAGACAATGAACAGAGCAGACAAATCAATCTGACAGGTAATTTACCATTGTGGTTTGATTTCATCAGTCTAGCCACAATGCATTATGAACCAGGAAAATTAGACAAGTCAGGAGGATGATAGTATCAGTGTTTAATGTTTATTTTCCATTACCTGGCAGCACAATTATTCTCAGTAAAATATATCCATTCTCTCAGAGAAAAGCTTTAAGCAGTGGAGCTAATAAAAATTGTACTATTAAAGTTTAAAGCAGACTCAGCAACTTGGAGAAAGAGATAGTGTGTCTTTTATTGATGATTGGTGTGACAACTAGAACTCCCGGCAGATTTATCATGGCGTTCAGGTGAATTGAAGGGAAACGGCATCCTCTGGACAAACAACTGCTATATTCACTAAACAAAAGATTTTTTCTCCTTCCCTTGAGAATGTCCTGCAAAAGGTAGTCATTTTAAACTGGGTTGACAGTTCTGTGTTGGTGATTCCAACCCAAAACAATGTAGGACAAAGTCACTAAAAATCTCACGTCAATATGGGATGGGTCAATCAATGTTCCACATAAGCTGACGCCCAAAACCCAGGTATAAGTTCATCCAAAGGTGACTGGGACAGTGGAGTTTTTGAACATAGACAAGTTGTTTGAGACAGGTCTCAAATACAAATATTTCTTTCATATGGGGACAATTTCTTCCCAATGATCTGGAAGAATAGGGCAATCCAACCCTGAAAAAAAATGTTAGATTTCTTATTCTTCAAATGTGATTTAAATGTTTCTACTTTTACCACTGTCTCCCCTGTAACCAGCTACCAAAGAAATCAGCTTTTTGGTTTTGGGGGATGGGGAGTGAAGGTTTTTTAGTCTGTTTGCTTGTTTGTTTGTCTTATTTTTGAGACAGCGTTTTGCTCTGTCGCCCAGGCTGGAGTGTAGTGGCACAATCTCAGCTCACTGCAGCCTCGAACTCCTGGGCTCCCGAGTAGCTGGGACTCCAGGTGCGTGACACCACGCCTAGCTGATTTTTTATTTTTATAGGGACAGGGTCATGCTGTGTCGCCCAGGATGGCCTTGAACTCCTGGGCTCAAGCAATTCTCACACATCTGCTTCCCAAGGTGCTGGGATTACAGGTGTGAGCCACTGAGTCCAGTTGCTTCAGTTTTAAGATGGTGTTTCCTTAGAAGCAAAAAGATCAATGCCAGAAGTGACTAAAATGCAGTTTCTAAGGCCTTATAAGTTTAGTCCTAGCTCATTCCACCATAGAGAAAAATCAATAATAATAATAGAAGTATCAATAATAATAAAGCTGTAGTGAGGGATACAGTCTACAGAAAACAAAGCACTTGATGAATTTTTCTATCTTTTCATTCTACACTATTGTCAATAACACTCACTAAACAACATTTCATTTCTCATCACACTCAGAGTCAGGGAAACAATTTAGCTGAACCTAATGCCTAACTATTCCAAATTCTCAAAAAGTATAACTATACATTTATATATCATATTCATCCCCAGGGCATCTCAGAGACAAAGTATCTCTCAGATCCTAGAGCAGCTGTCTGATGGTCAGACCACCAGTCAAGTCAGAGAACCTGGAACCATGTCAAGAAGTAGCTTCCCTGGAGACTAGAAGAGGAAGGCGGGAAGAAGGAGGAGGGAAAAGGTGGTAAAACTATCAGGTACCATGCTCACTACCTGGGTGATGGGATCATCCATACCCCAAACCTCAGCATTACACAATATATCCAGTTAACAAACCTGCACGTGTACACTCTGAATCTAAAATAAAAGTTGAAAATTGATAAGTAAATCCATTGCTGTGAATTCAGGCTTGTGGAATTTTTACATTTAGTTGCATTGAGTTCAGATAATAATCAATGCTGTATTCCACTAATTTGACCCTCTGCTGCCTGAATATAAACGAATCAAACACAAGCAGAATGTTCACTATTCTGCTTCTTGTAGCACTTGGGCAGGAGCCAACAGGGCATGTCCCCGTGTATGCCACAGCTTCCTGTAGCCCTGAGCATAAATAACAAGCCTTATTTATTGGTTGTATCACCAGCAACAAAGCCTGGGCTAAGGCACCAATGACCCTGGATGAGAACAAAACCTGTAGGAGAATCTGATCTGTAGGTGATCCAAAATTCACATGAAAAAATGAACAAATAAATCAAGAAAGTTATTAAAAGGATAAGTAATGGGGGAGGAAGAAAGACAAGTTCTACAAGCTAGTAAAATATTCCATGAAGTCTCAAAAAATTGTATAACATGAGCACACGGATTATAAACCAATGGTATAAACAGCAAGTTCAAAGATGAACCAACATATGGAAATCCAGTATGTGATAAAAGTGTCATCACAAGCCGGTGTGGCAAAGATGACTTTTAAGTTGGGATAACTGGGTAGAACGGATATTTTATATATTTAGAAACACAAAGTGGAAAATGAAATCATAAGAAAACAGAAAAAATTCCTTTTTATCCTTGGAGTGAGGGAAGATCTAACCACAAGTCAAGATCCAGGCACTTTTTTTAAAGAAAAGAATAATATATTCAACTATATAAAAATAAAAAATGTTTGTATGACAAAAAGAAAAAATAGACAAATGACGAAGTGGCAAAAAAAAAAATCAACAACTTACATCATGAACCAACAGTACTCAAACCTTTTGGTCTCAGGAACACTTTGCACTCTTAAAAATTATTGAGGGTTTCAAAAGTTGTGTTTATGCAGATTTTATCTATTGCTATTTACCGTATTAGAAATTAAAAATGGAAAAACTTTAAAAATATGTATTAATTGAAAATAAACCTATTTCACATTAATATAAATATTTTATGAAAATAGCTGTTTTTTAAAACAAAATGTAGCTATTATTTTATACACTTTGTAAATTTCTTTAATATCTGCATTAATAGAAGATAGCAAGATTCTCATAGCTGTTTCCACATTCAAGCTGTTGCTTTGATAAAAGAACACAGGGGAATATCCAGCTTCACACATATATGTAATTGGAAAAGGGAGGAGTATTTTAATCACCTTTTTAGATAATTATAGATATTTTTTCATAACAATAAAATATGACAAGTGGAATCTGAAACCGTATCTATGAACTTTTCATGCTTTATTAAATTATAACTCACTATTCTATCTTGCAATTTGAATGGCTCTTTTATCCATCATGTTTTTGTAATATCACGCACCCATTGCTCTCCTTTAATACGAATTGGTTCACTGCATTGTGTTGAGCTTCCAAAGGTTGACACATCTCATTATACAACATTTAAAAAATCAGATTTGTTAATATTTCCACTAATCTCATCCCAACCGGCCTTGAATACTGAGAAGCTGTTCAGCTCATGGTGGTGAATACAAGTTTTTAAAATTCTGGTTTTCTCTTGAAAGCCTGAATTTTGCCATCAACAGGTACTCCTGGTCCTTTCCCTTAAGGTGAGAGGATCACTTCATTTGTTTTTGAGAAAGCATCTGCCAGATATCGGAGTCTGAGTAACCAGAGATTGTCAGTAATTCTTTCAAATAAAAAATGATCTTCCATGAAAAAGTAGCTAGTTCAGTTTGTGACTCAAAAAGTGACTTCTGGCCGGGTCCGGTGGCTCACACCTGTAATCCCAGCACTTTGGGAAGCCGAGGTGGGAGGATGGCTTGAGCCCAGGAGTTCGACATCTGCCTGGGCAACATGGCCAACTCCCATCTCTATAAAAAATACAAAAATTAGCTGAGTATGGTGGCACACGCCTGTAGTCCCGGCTATTCAGGAGGCTGAGGCAGGAGGATCGTGTGAGCCAGGGAGACAGACGCTGCAGTGAGCTGAGATCATGCTACTGCATTCCAGCCTGGGTGACAGAGCAAGATTCCTTCTAAAAAAAAAATGACTTCCTCAAGATAACCATCATGCTACGGTAAAAATGTTTTATGTGGCCAGGCATGGTGGCTCACACCTATAATCCCAGCACTTTGGGAGGCTGAGGTGGGTGGATCACGAGGTCAGGAATTTGAGACCAGCCTGACCAATATCATGAAACCCCGTGTCTACTAAAAATACAAAAATTAGCCAGGCATGGTGGCACGCACCTGAAATCCCAGCTACTTGGGAGGCTGAGGCAGGAAAATCGTTTGAACCCGGGAGGTGAAAGTTGTGGTGAGCTGAGATTGTGACACTGCACTCCAGCCTGGGCGACAGAGCAAGACTCTGTGGAAAGAAAGAAAGAGAGAGAGAGAGAGAGAGGGAGGGAGGGAGGAAGGGAGGGAGGAAGGAAGGAAGGAAGGAAGGAAAATTTCATGTGCACTTCATATTTCAACACACAAGTAAAAATTGGAGAAAACTAAAAATGTATTGCTTCATTATTGACATTTTTAAATGAAATTGCCTTTTTTTTTCTTCAAGTGTGTGAAGAATACAATGGTATTAGTTTGATGCCATTTCCTTGATTCATGAGGTTAACATCACTAATAAGGAAAAATCTCACATCATATGTCTTCTCATGTGCTAGGCTGAGAAGATACAACCTGCATTTCACCTGAATCTTATCAGATAGGACTGACTTGGGTTGTGGGATATTCTGCAAAAGAAATGACCTGAGCTCTTCATGAAAGTCAAGTCACGAAAGACCAAAAAGTGGGGAGAAAAAAGACTAAAGAAACCGCATATATTCAAAGAGACTGAAAAGACATGAAAATGTAATGCACGATCCTGAATTGGAGCCTTTAAAAAATTAAATTAGTAAAAGGGAAATTTTGGAAACATTTGGTTTGAATTAAGACTCTACATAGTAGTATTGTAGTGTATCAAGTTAAATTTTCTGATTTTTATCATTGTCTACAGATATGCAACTAAGTATGTTTTTGAAAGAAATACATTCTGAAATGTGAAACATATAGCACATATAAGAGAAATGAGAGAATGACAAAGTGGTCACCTGGAACAGGGTGAAAGATATATGGGAGTTCTTTGCACTATTCTTGAAATTTTTCTGTAAGTTTGAAATCATTTTGAAATAAAATTTTTTAAAGAAAAGAGGGAAAAAAATACCAATTTGCTTATATTTGTATAACTACTGAAGTGATGACAAGGATAGCATGGTGACCTGGAGTGGGACATGGAGTGAATGAGGACAGGGTGGGAGTGAAATTTATCATGTATTATATATCTTTTAATATCATTTTGACTTTTAAACTTAGTATAACTAATTCAATTTTTTTTTTTTTTTTTTTTTGAGACAGGGTCTCACTGTGTCATCCAGGCTGGAGTACAGTGGTGCAGCCACTGCAGCTGTGAGTTCCTGGGCTCAAACCATCCTTCAACCTCAGCCTCAGCCTCTTGTGTAGCTGGGACCACAGGCACGGGCCACTGCGATAGGGGTCTTAATGTGTTGCCCAGGCTGGTCTTCAACTCTTGGTCTCAAGTGATTCTTCTGCCTTGGCCTCCCAAAGAGCTAGGAATACAGGCATGAGCCACCATGTCCAGTCTAAATTAAATCTTAAATCATAATCCCTATATTAGTCTGGCCTCCTATAGGTAATTAGATTCAATGCTTACTGCCATTTTTGATTGTTTGTTTTTCTCATTAATCTCCTGGTTATCTGAGTTTATCTTCTAGCAGTATTCAGAAGTAATCACTAGGCTAACTTTTGACACTGGTCTTGATTGCTGTTTTTGAAATTTTGAAATGGAATGTATGACCTCTGTCTTGAGTCTTTCATTCAACATTGTTTGTGAGATTCATATAGATAATACATGTCAATAGTTAATTGACTTCCATTACTGAAAATCAAGAATATATTTAGATAATTAGTAATATGTGTAGATGTTTTTCTAGTCTTTATTCTGTTCAATTGTTCTGTCTATATCTTTATATTAATATTACATTACTGTAGCTTTAGAGCAGGGCGTCCAATCTTTTGGCTTCCCTGGGCTACATTGGAAGAACAATGGGCCACACATAAAATACACTAACACTAACAATAGCTGATGAGCTGATAATAATAATAATCACACAAAAAAAAAACCCTTGTAATGTTTTAAGAAAGTTTACAAATTTCTGTCGGGCTGCATTCAAAGCCGTCCTGGGCCGCATGGAGCCGGTGGACTGTGGATTGGACTAGCACCCTTTAGAGTCAGTTTTGATATCTGGTAATAGAAGTTTTCAAACTTTGCTCTCCTTCAACATAGTTTTGACTATTCAAAGTTCTTTTTGATGCCATATACATTTTAGAATCAGCCTTGACCATTTCCAGAAACGAATCTGCCAGGGTTTTAATTGGGATTGCATTGAATTTATAAATTAATGTTGTGGAGAACGGAGACTTCTAATATATAAGCAAGGTATACCTTTCCATAGGTTTTCTTTAACTTCTCCCTAGAATGTTTTGTAGTTTGCTGTGTAAGGCCTTGCACATCTTTGTTATACTTAATTCTGCATATGTGATGTTTTTGATGCTATGGTAATAGATCACTTTTAAGTTTTATTTTCTAACAGTTTATTGCTGACATTAAAAGTACAATTGATTTTTATATTGCTTTTGTACTCACTTGACCTTACTAAATTCATGAATTCTATTAGTTTATTGTATGTTTTTTTTTTGGTTAAAAAAAAAAATGACAGTTTCATATCTTGGTTTTGGATCATTACACCTTTAATTTTATTCTTGCGTATTGCACTGTCTAGGACTTCCGGTAAAGTGTTGAGTTGTCATGGTGACTGAGCCTTGTCTCATTCTCAATCTTAGGAACAGCTTTCAAAATTTAAACATTAAGTATGATGTTTGCTGCAAATTTTTGAAGTATTCTATGTCAGATTAGGAAGTTCCATTTGCTAAGAGTTTTTATTATGTATGGTGTTTAATTGTATTAACTGTTATTTTTGTATCTACTAAGATGATCTTGTGATTTTTCCCTTTAGTTAGTTATGTTAATGTGGTAAGTTGTATTGATTGGTTTGGTTTTCAACTATTAAACCAAAACTTGTATTTCTGAAATAAATCTAGCTTGATCATGGTGCACTATGCTTCTTATAAATAATAAGATTTGATTTGCTAATATTTTGTTTAGAATTGCACCAATATTTATGAGAGAGACGAGTCTATAATTTTCCTTTCTTGTCGTGTTCTTGTTAGGTATGAGGTTTTGCTGGCCTCAAAAAAAATGAGCAAGAACTGTCCCCTCCTTTTTAATTCTCTGCAAATATGTGTATATAATTGTTATTTCTTCCCTAAATGTTTGGAAGAATTCACCAGTGAAGCCACCTGGGTCTGGACTTTTCTTTGCAGAAAGTTGTTTAATTATGAAGCTGATTTTTGTGACAAATACCATTCAGATTTTCTATTTCCTTTGTCAATCTTAGTATTTTTTTCTGTAATTTTTTCATTTTATTTAAATTTTCATATTTATTGGCATAACTATTTCCACAAAGTCCTCTTAGTACCTTTTAGATGTCTCTAGAGTTTGTAATGATGTTCACTCCTGATTTTTTATTCTTAATATTTGTTATTTGTTATCTCTGTCTCCATCTCTCTCTGGCCATAGATTTATCAATTTTATTATTTTTTTCAAAGAATTATCTTTTGTCTTTAGCAATCCGTTATGTCGTATATCTATTTTCTATTCAGTTGTTTGTCTTTCACCCACGGGTTATTTAAAAGTTTTGTTGCCGAATTTCCAAGCCCATGTGATTTGTATAGTTATCTTTTTTATATCGATTTCTTGCTTAATTTCACCATAGACAACATACTGCATTCACGGAAATGTGTTGAAACTTCAATATCCAACATACAGTCAGTTTGGGTAAATGTCTCATATGCACTTTAAGTGAAGGTGCATTCTAATATTGTTGCATTCAGTTTAATTTCATCTAATTTCATTTAAATTTCATGTACATATTTTTATGTTTGAACTTAGCATCTTACTATTTATTTTCCATTTTTCCCGCCTATCCTACATTATTCTTTCTCTCCCCACTATTTATTTCGCCTTCTTTCAAACTAGTGGCTTTTCAATGTTTCACTTTCCTTTACTATAGTTTCTTGGCTTTTATAATTACCCTAGAAATTACATGACTCTTGACTTATTAAATCTAATATAAACTAGTATTTTCCTTTCTTTTTTAAACCTTTAGGTTCAGGGGTACCTGTGCAGGTTTGTTACACATGTCAACTCCTATCATGGGGGTTTGTTGTACGGATTATTTCGTTACCCAGGTACTAAGCCTAGCCTAGTAGTTATTTTTTTCTGATCCTCTACCTCTTCCCACCCTCTACCCTCAGATAGGCCCCAGTGTGTGTTGTTCCCCTCTTTCTGTCCATGAGGTCTCATCATTTGGCTCCCACTTGTAAGTGAGAACATGTGGTATTTGGTTTTCTGTTCCTGTGTTAGTTTGCTAAGGATAATGGCCCCCAGCTCCATCCATGTTCCTGCAAAAGAAATGATCTTTCATTCGTATATATATACCACATTTTCTTTAGCCAATCTGTCATTGATGGACATTTAGGTTAATTCCATATAAACATGACTTCCTAAACAATGCCAATACCTCAGAACATTTTGACTCTCTTTACTTGTCTCTCATCACTTGTATTATTGTAATGTATCGTAGCCATGTGAGAATACACACACACACACACACACACACACAGATGACCCACAATTCATCCTCATATATAGACCTTTTCATACTTTTCGTTTTTCCCCTTAATATCCACGCTTCCACCTGGGTTCATGTTTCTTTTGCCTAGGGAACTACATTTACTCTTTCATTTATCAAGAAACTTGTAACTGGCATTTAAATTGTATGCCAGGGAAAAAATTGCTAGTGGCAAATTCTCTCCATTTTTATTCTTCTGAAAATTGTCTTTTTTTTTTCTTCCTCTGTGAAGGATATTACTGTTGAGTATAGATTCTAGATTGGCAGTTTAATTTCAACATTCTACAGTTTGTGTTTAAAAGTCAACCTTCTTGCTGCTCATTTAAAAGTAATATGTCCTGTTTTCTTCTGGCTATATTTTTGGGGAGTTTCCCTATGATGTGCCTAAGATGTGGTTTTGTCTTTATCTTGTTTTGGTTTGTAGAACTTCCTCAATCTATGCTTAATAATTTTTAAATTTATTTTGGAAAATTCTCAGCCATTATCTTTTCAAATAGTGCTTTTGTCATATTCTCTCTCACCTTTCCTGGAACTAACTCTGTATGTATGTTAATTTTTTTTTTTTTTTTTTTTTTTGCCATGTCACATATAACCCTTATGGTCATTTTTCTTTCTTTCTTTCCTTTTCTTTTTTTCTTTTTCTTTCTTCTTTCTTTCTTTCCTTCTTTCTTCCTTCCTTTCTTTCTCTTTCTTTCTTTCCTTTTTTCTTTCTTTCTCTTTCTTTCTTTTTCTTTCTTTCTTTCTTTCTCTTTCTTTCTCTCCTTCCTTCCTTCCTTCTTTCTTTCTTTTCTTAATCCTTTTTTCTCTTTGAGTTTCAGTCTGGCTATTTCTTTGACATATCTTCTGGTTTGCCTCTTTAGTTTTGTCTAATCTATCCGCAAACTCATCTATTAAATTCTTATTTTCAGTTACTCTATTTTTCGGTCTCAGAATTTCCATTTAAATCTTACTGTAATTTCTAGTTTCCTGCTGAAATTCTCAATATTTTCATGTAATTTCTTGAACATATTAATCATAGCTTTGGATTAAGCCCAATATTTGGATCTCATGTGTAACTGGGTTTCTATTGTCTGCTTTTCCTGTTGATTTTGGTCAATTATTGCTTTATTATATGGCTGCTCTTATTATTGAATGCCAAACACTGCATATGAAACATTGTCAGTTAGTTTAGGTGTTCTGGTTGATGTTACAGTCTTCCAGAGAAGGTAACTTTTAAAAATTTTCAATATATTTTCCCTTGTTTTAATTGTGGCCTAATTTTCATGCAGATAAACACGCAGATCTGAAGTGTATAATTTGATGAGCTTCAACAAACGCATATCCCATATCCCTATCAAAATATGACAAAACTTACTCATTCCCAGTAAGTTTTCTCCCCTGACAACATAAATACCAACAGATGAATGTATACATAAATTGTAGTGTAGGCACACAGTGTCATGCTACTAGCAGTAAAAAGGAAAAGACTGTGATACACAAATACCTGGATGAATCACAAAATGTTATCCTGAGTCAAAGAAGCTGAACAGAAGCAGTGTAAGCTGGGCTGGGAGTGGTGGCTTATGCCTGTAACCCCAACACTTTGGGAGGCCAAGCTGGGTGGATCACTTGAGGCAAGGAGTTCGAGACCAGCCTGGGCAACATGGGGAAAATCCATCTCTACTAAAAATACAAACATTAGCTGGGCGTGGTGGTGTGTGCCTGCAATCCCAGCTACTCGGGAGGCTGAGGCAGAAGAATCACTTTAACCCAGGAGGTGGAGGCTGCAGTGAGCCGAGATCGTGCCATTGCACTCCAGCCTGGGTGACAGAGCGAGACTCTGTCTTTAAATAAATAAATAAATAAATAAATAAATAAAATGTTATCAGTTTTTCTAGTTCTCAGTTGGAGGATTCACCTGATATCAATCAGTTAATCTGCCACTGCAAGAGCATAAGTCTATTAATATAATTTTGCATATTGATTGTGAGCCATATTGCTTAATCCTCCCAGTTCTGTCATCTGCAGATGTTTATGCTTTAAGTCATTAATAAAGTTTTAATACCATGGTATTAAGACAAAGTCTTGGACCACTCAATTATTCTTGTAGTATACCACCAAGCCACTTATCAACACTCTCAATAGTTATTTGACAGCTGTATATTTCTTTAAAAGTACCAGAAGCTGAAGTGTTTATCTCCTTATCCATAGGATATTATGAGCAATTTTGCCACAGGCTTTGCTGAATCTAAGATTGTATATGTAGCATACTCTCCATTGACCAAACCTTTTTTCTATACTGGGAAAAAAGTATTCACCTTGATGCTTCTGAATATTTCCTCTATTATTTACCACACTTCATTGACACATGCTCTGGGATTCCATCTGCAAGTTCTTCAAGAAGCAGAAACATACTGAAATGTAGTTGGCCTAGCCTTGGAGATAGACTCATTGAAAACTTTTCATTTCTTTCCATAGCTGTTCTTAGCTTTTTAATGCCATCTTTACATTATTTATTTCATCCTTCCCTGTTTTAAGATAATTCTGGCTAGGGACAGTGGCTCATGCCTGTAATCCCAGCACTTTGGGAGGCCGAGGTGGGCAGATAATTTGAGGCCAGGAGTTCGACACCAGACTGGGCAGAATGGTGAAACCTCGTCTCTACTAAAAATAGAAAAATTAGCCGGGTGTGATGACTGGCTCCTATAATCCCAGCTACCTGGGAGGTTCAGGCAGGGGAATCACTTGAACCCGGGAGGCAGAGGTTGCAGTGAGCAGATATCGTGCCACTGCACTCCAGCCTGGGCAACAGAGTGAGACTCTGTCTTAAAAAAACAAAATAAAATAAAATTCTGCTCATTGGAGATGTAGCATTCCTCGTACTTCTGGATCTGAATATAATTTAATGGCACTCTTTGCTGACTAGCATTTTCTGAAAATTCACTAGGAATTTTAACCTTCCTAATATTTTTATAAATTTGTACTCTTTTATGATCAGTTTATGTGCTCCACACAGTCAACTTTAGTTCATCCTTTGGAATCTGTGTTCACCAGAGGTCTTCCTATGCAAACATACCAGTTACTTTAGTTTCTGTCTCTTCCCACTTGGCCTTTCATTATTTGCATACAGCTGTCCCTCAATATTTGTTAGAGATTGGTTCCAGGACCCAATCTGCAGATGTCTAAGTCCTTTATATAAAATAATGTATCTGCATATAACCTAGTCACATCCTCTGTACATCTGTATATGTTAAATCATCTCTAGATCACTTATAATACTTAATACAAGTAAATGTTATGTAAATAGTTATTATAGCATATTCTTATTTGTGTCATTTTTATGGTTGTATGGTTATTTTTGTTATTTAAAAAATACTTTCCATCCTTGGTTGGTTGAAACTGCCGATGTGTAATCTGAGGAGGGTCGTCTGTACTTGAAATCTCACTTTTTCCAAAGAATTCATTTTAACCTCTTGAGCCATAAGAACTTTCACTGAGTTTGCTGAAATTAGACTCCATGCATGGTTGACTAAATCCAGTATTTCATTTCCTTGCCATTATGAATTGCAAGATATGGGAATCACTGTCTCCCAGGCATCCTGTCATTCCCAGACCACCAACTAGTTCTTTATTTATTAAAATAATGCACACAGTTTCTCCACCTCTGAAAACATAAACAAGGTGGGACTCAATTCCAGGACTCAACTTTTAGCAGATGTCAGGATGGTTGAAAGCCCTTAACCCTACAGGTCATTTCTGTGTATGTTATTGTTATAATATAATCCATACTAAGCAAACATCACCCAAATCTTTCCAAATAGGTGAGTGGTATCATATAATTATCCTGAAGTGTCACATTAAATGCTCATCATTTTCCCAATCCGTAGATTGATGTATTTCTTATAGATGAATGTCTTATTTAGGTATCACACAACTTGTCTTTCCTATTCAATCTACTTCATTTGGACCTAATGGATCGATGGCCATTTTATGGTTATAAATTCTGCATGTTCGTTTTGTAACCTCTGCTGTGTCTGTGGGATATTTAGTTTCTGACAAGAAATGATGTTCATTCCATTTTTTCAATGCTCTGCCTTTCTTAGATACCTGGAAGCAAAATATTGGGCCCAAACAGCCTTTATTGTAAAGATGACTTCTGTGCATTGCATAGTGTTTCTGTTACACAAGTTCTCTCAGTGCTTCTGTTACGCAAGTTCTCTCAGCGCTTCTGTTACGCAAGTTCTCTCAGCGCTTCTGTTACGCAAGTTCTCTCAGCGCTTCTGTTACGCAAGTTCTCTCAGCGCTTCTGTTACGCAAGTTCTCTCAGCGCTTCTGTTACGCAAGTTCTCTCAGCGCTTCTGTTACGCAAGTTCTCTCAGCGCTTCTGTTACGCAAGTTCTCTCAGCGCTTCTGTTACGCAAGTTCTCTCAGCGATTCTGTTACGCAAGTTCTTTCAGTGCTTCTGTTACGCAAGTTCTTTCAGTTCAGTGACGGTCTTTCTTGGCATATATAACTTAACCTCATCTTAAAATTTAAGTCATCTTGATCAGTTTACTTTCCTGCCAAACATTTGTTCTTTAGGAACATCATCCTTTCGCAGGGACCAGCATCGTGTTATTGCCATACTACTAATAAAAACAACTAACATTTATTACATACCATGTTTCCAGGGGTGAGCTGGTAAATGTTTAACAACTGGCACAAAATCCACACGCAAATATAAGCGTATAATAAATTTTACTAATATAAAGAAAGTAGATAATACTCCTTATTGCTAATTCCACATAACCAATTTATTCACAAATAATCTTTTTATTTTTCCCAAATTCTTGTATCTCTAGCCATCCTGTGATTGCAATTGATTCACAAGTGTAATCTGGCATGAAGGTTGGTTGATATTTTTATTTACATTCACAAATAAGATGAGAAAACAATCAACATACGTCAGAACTTCACTCATTTGTCCATGATATATCTGGCTTCTTTGCTGAATCAGATCATAGTTTTTGAACACTGGAAGAATATTTCCTCAATTTCTTGTGTTGTTCACCATGTAACAACTACAGACACATTTTAAATTTTAATCTGCATTAATATTTTCCCCATCACTTTTTTAAGTCTGGACAAATTGACCAAACAACAAATCATCCCTGATCTGGTCTAAATACTGCCATCATCAAACTGCCAATTTCAAACTACTTTGACGTCACTAATGTAGAACTGGGAAAAGGTGTAAGGTACCCCATTGTATAGTATTTCCACCACACAGGTACCTTAATATCTGTGAAATAACCTTAAAAGCAGAGATAATAGTAAAATGTGATAAAATAATACAGAATTGTTTTGACTATTTCATTTGTTTTAAACGATGCCCAAGTCTCAACTGAAATAAAATAATAGGCAAGTTTATGGAGCTCCTCTCCAGCCCTTTCTTTTTCTTACAGTGTTATTTGTTGAGAAAGTCAGACCCTTTGACAAGCTGTTTCTCAGTCTGAGTCTTCTTGATTTCACAGGTAGGGTGTAGCTCTCCATCCTTTATATTTTCTGGAAGCTAGATTCAAAGCCTGATTCAGATTTAAGGTTCAATTCTTTTGACAAGACCATAAGAGGTCTTGTTTTCTTCCATCAGGAAGCATATAACATCTAGTTATTTCTCTTTTTATGATGCTAACAGCCATTGATGCTTAATACATAGATTTATTAAATCAATGGGGAGTATAAAGTGGATGATAATCATTTCAATCATCAGTGGGAAACTTTTATATAGAGGTACTTTCCCCCATCTGCCATCTGGATACTTAGTGGTCAAGTGCATACAGGATAGGCCAAAGAGATGTTTATTTCTATCATCAGTTTTTAAGAAGATATGAATTCATTCCCTCTCATCCTCCTAAAGTGACTCTCTTTTGATATTATTAATTCATGGGTTTAAACATATCAGTGAGTTTCAATTCATTGCCAACTATTATTAGAAGCTCCAACTATTCCATTTTTGGCCAGTGGGATCTTCAAGTTGCCTCCAGAATTCTTTTGACAAGATCCTGCTAACATTTGACCACTTCCTTGTTATGACAAGTTCTTTCAGAATCATCTTGCATGTTTCCTGTTCCACACCTGGAATCAGCCGTATCTCCAAAATGCCTTGGTTTCTTTTAAAGAGAAATTCTATTTCAAGGTCAAAATCCAGGTAATAAGGATGCTCCCTCAGTTGGTCATTCTTGTTACACCTTTTCAGTGATCAGTTACATACACGAACACAAAGACACTTAAATATCTCATGACATCATGTTGATACTCCCAATTCAAATTAAAGACTACAAAGTTTTTACTGTAACTTACCACAGCTGTAACTCCCTTGTTCCATTCTTAGAATCCTGATTGCCAAGGACTCAAGAGATGATAGAATTAAAATATCCCATATGTACTCATTTGGTATAATCATATGCTACAAACACACCAGGCAGAATACCACCAATAATGATTTCTGAAAACATTAAATTTTTGCCTATATTTTCATTATTCCATTGTAAATGGTACTAAATCTTCATTTGTCAGGGTATATAGTCATTAAGGACTCTATTTTCTCCTTGCTGGCCCTCACTTCTTATTTCTGTAAGCAATTAAATAATGTTAAACATCAAGACTCATGTTGCTATCTCTAAGACGTTTTGGTAGTCTGAAACTCATTCTGCAGTAGATTCTTAAAGAAGGGCTCTCTTCCCAATCTCTTATTCAGTGGAGGTATTTCAGTAGTACTCATTATTTAAAACAGCAATCTCGCATAGTGTGATACTAGTTTCATGGAACTTAATGCCAACTGAATACGCTACAAGCATTGGCAAGAGTGATAAGACAGACAGGGAGGTCCAGTCACTGTTACTGGCAATGTTCAGGCAATCAATTTGGCTAATATTAACAGGTCAGGAGACAAGGACATGACCAGAGAGAGCAGTCATTACATGTAGCTAGATGTCAGAAATGTTGCATCAGAGCTGATTCCCTAACAAACAGGTTGAATTCAGGGTACCCCTGGAGTCAGAACTATGTCATCCAAGGATATTGGGGTTTCCCTTATGACAGAAAAGGTTGAGTTTCCTTCTCAATACAGTGGTGCTGTCTTCCCTAGAAGACTTTGATTCCTCTTTAAGTCCATCTTCTCCAAGGAAACTGAACACTCTGGACACAGGTGCCTCAATAAGTCCTAGCACAGCTTCTGTGAGTAGCCACTCGACTGATTGTCTACGACACAGTTGCTGAGATGGTGGCTGAGAGAAAGGAAAGAAGAAGAAAGGATTCATAGAGAAGCATTTTCTGTTTCAACGTGCTTAATGAGAAGACAGGAGGAGTGTTTGGTGAGTCAGGTTTACTAGAGGGCAAAGCTTCTACACCCTACGATTTGCCTAAGTCTGAACTAAGTCATTCTGTCAATGGGTTGGATCAGTATGGGTAACTAACAACTTATTATACTCCCCACCTAGAAATTTTAAGGTGCTTATTAATAGAAGGCCTTTTATAACAGGATTGAAAACATATCAGTAGCAGCTTCTTCAACTAGAGCATCGTATATGCCAACAACGCATGAGTACCTGCTCTGGAAGAATTTGGCCTGGGACCCTTGAAACAAATCTGATAGTTATTTAAATGAAAACAAAAAATGCTGATTATCATCTATTCTATGAGATCTACATATCAAGTCATCTTCCATACTTTAGAATGCATCTGGCGAAATCACGTGCAGACCTACTGAGTCGCTTTGAGACTACCAATAATTTCCTTGTATCCATGGTTAGATATCAGCTCCCATTTAAAAAGTTGTGTTATGTATGTTTTTCAAGTTTTTCACAACTTCATTCAGGGTATTATTAAAAATCAGAAGTAAATATAATATGAAGTAGCTTGGATCCCAAGGGAAAGTTCAAATTAGAATCATTTCTTTCATTATTTAGATAATTTCTAAAATAAAATTTTAGAAAATCTTTCCCACTAATGTAAAAATTTCTAAAATTTAAATGTAAGACTATTGTGACACAAACTTCGGAAACATTAATTATCTCACAGTACAGCATTCCTAGATTTTCCAAAGAGAACAATGTCAACTGAGGCTTCTGTTAAGCCATGGTCTCAGACCGCTTTTGCCCAAATTGCAAGCATTTTGATGGTGTTGTATTGGAAGTTAAATCACATTTACCTCCCTTCCAGCCCCAATATGAAAGCATATAATAGGACAAATATTCAAGTTTAGCACACCTATAATAAAAATGTATTTCTCTCCTTAATTTTAAACTTTCCTAGTGTCATGCACTTAAGAGACAAGCATGAGGGAGATGTATATTACATGCTGTAGAGCATGTATTTTTAAAGTAATTTTGCAGAATGTGCAGTTTGCAATTGCTTATTCCCCACATCCCAACCTAGAATAGCACCATCCAGTAGAAATTTCTGTTGAGGATGAAATTGTTCTGTATTTGCACTGTTCAGGATGGTGCCCATTAACTCCAAGTCCCTACTGACCATTTGAAATGTAGCTATTGTGACAGAGTAACTAAATTTTAAAGTACTATATAATTGTAAGTAAATTCAAACTCTTTCGGATGTGTACCCAGAAGTGGAATGGCTGCATCGTGTGGTAACTCTATTTTTAATTTTTTGAGGAATTGCCATACTGTTTTCCATAGTGGTGGTACCATTTTACATTCCTACCCATCAACAGTGGAAAAGGATTCCAATTTCTCAACATCCTTGCCAACACTTGTTTTCTGGTTTCTTGATAGCAGCCATCCTGCTGGATGTAAGGTGATCTCAGTTTTGATATACATTTCTCTAATAATTAGTGATGCTGGGCATCTTTTCATGTCCTTATTGGCCATTTATATATCTTCTTTGGAGAAATGCCTATTCAAGTCCTTTGCCCATTTTTGAATCAGGTTTCTCACTGTTGTTGAGTTTTAAGAGTTCTCTCTGTATCAAGGATACCAATCCTTTATCACATATACAATTCGCAAATATTTTCTCCTATTCTATTGGTTGCCCGTTTATTATCAAAAGGATGATGTTATCAATAGGATCTTTTAATGCACACATTTTAAAAAATTTATTAAAGTCCAGTTTGTCTTTTTCTTCTGTTGCCTTTAGTGTCATATCCAAAAAATTACTGCCAAATCCAGTGAGTCTCTAAGATATCTATACATCCATGTTCATAGCAGAATTACAGTATCTCAAACATGGAAGCAACACTGTCCATTGACAAATGAATGGATAAGCAAAATGTGGTGTATAAACACAGTGGAATATTATCAAGCCTTAAAAAGGAAATCCTGCAGTATGCTACTACATAAATGAACCTTGAGGACATTATGCTAAGTGCAATAAGACAGTCATTATAAGGCAAATACTGCATGATTCCACTTATATGAGGTAGTTAAAATCACAGACAGAGTAGAATGGTGGTTTTCTCAGGGGCTGGGGGAATGGAGATTGACTGTTTAGTGGATAGTTTCAGTTCTTCAAGGTGAAAAAAATTCTAGAGATGGATAGTGATCATGGTTGCATAACAATATAAATGTACTTCATACAACTGAACTGTATACTTAAAATGATTTCTATGGTAAATTTTATGTTATGCATATTTTGCCACAATTTTTAAAAATGCCACATATGGCTGGTGGCTACAGTAACTGGATAGCACCATTCTAGAACATAAGTGAAAGCAGAAATCCGTACTAAAAAGAGATTAATATACATAATGGCCTATCCAGGAATGTCAGTGGGTAGAAATAGAATTGCTGAATTCTGATTATTTGCCAGGGGACAGAGAAGGATGCTAGTTTACTTCCTATGCAACCAGAACCAGAAGAGACCAGTAAAAGCAGTACCTACCCCCTGCTGCTTCTATATTCGTAACAGAGGTGCATAATAGAAGGCAAATGTTTCAATATACCACATAAATAATAACTAGCTTAGTGTGAAACAGAAAGCAAGTTGTTTGTTCCTCAAAAATTATTGAAAATGCCAGAATATGCTTTAGTTAAATTGATCCCAAACTTTAAATAGAAATAACACAGCTAATCAAAATATTACTTCTTTTCAGCCTTAGGCTTATTCTGTCACTAAGCATATGACTTTACGCATTCACATCAATCTGGGCCTCAGTTATTTCATCTATAAAACAATAAACTGTGAAGGTGAGGGTCCCTACAGGTCCTTTCCTGCTTTATCAATCATTGAGAGTATTACTTTGGCATCTAAGATTCCCATTTTTCCTGCCTAAATACAGTCATGTACTGCATAATGATGTTCTAGTCAGTGACAGACTGCATTATACAATGGTCATCCCATAAGATTACAGTACTGTATTTTTACTGTACCTTTTCTGTTATGTTTAGATACACAAATACCACTGTGTTCCAATCGCCTACAGTATTCAGTAGTCACCTGCTGTACAGGTCTGCAGCCCAGGGGGAATAGTCTATGCCACAGCCTAAGTGTAGCATCTGGTATACATCTAGGTTTGTGTAAGTATCATCTATGATGTTTGCATATACCAATACATTTCTCAGAACATATCCTCGTCATTAAGAGTCACATGACTGTATAAACAATTTCTCAAAATGCCAAGGAAAAGTGGCCTTGAAGTCTGTGCTGAATTTTCACTGGTTACTCTACCATGACTTGACAGTGGTTTTGATTTCTACCTCTGCACATGCTCTGTTCATAAAGACCTCTACAGCATCATTTGTCATTCTCATGTCACTATGGATTTTATCATTATAACATTTATGACAGCATTACAAGTTTTTAAGCTACTTGCAGTATGAGCCACAACTATCAGAACTACTTGAAAGATCTGGCTACCAGCATTAATAATTAAAAATCATTACCAAAGACCGCTTTTCTGAAAACCTCGAAAGAGAAGAAATAAAGGGAGAAGAGGGTCGATGAGAAAAAACATGTATTCTAAATACGTATTGTAGTAATTTGTTAAACAGTTACCTTGTTCTACAAGTGCTCTGTTTATGAGAGCACTATAAAAGTGCTTTCTTTCTTTCGTTTCCCCCCCTCCCCCTGTGGGAGAAGGGAAGCAATGAAGGAAATGAAAGAGTTCATTTAAGTGCTATATTCACATAAGGCTAATTTGTAAAAGCTCAATCCAGCTGAATATACTTGCAGCCACCACTGGACCACAAAACTTCAGCTGAGCAGACTAATTGAGATTCTTCAGGAGAACTCCCTTGTCTTTGGTAGTTACAGATGTCTCATTAGGCATTCTGTATCTCCCCGTTCTCTAGAATACTAAGTCTGACTCTGCCAGGCCTGAGGACACAGCCTGTGAATTTCCAACAGATTCTAATACACCATCGTTGTGAGACAGTTCATTTTGTTTTGCACCCATTTGATTTTTGTTTTTGTTTGTTTCAAACTAAAGTTGCAATTAATAGTACTATGTTAGCTGCACTGGAATACTGTTTAAAAAAATAACAAAACCTACGCTCCGCCTCCAAGACTGTAACCTACAGGCTAACGGCCCTATTAAACACTCTCTGGAGTCTTACACCAGAAAAGTGCCTTCTATTAAAGAAGATCATTAGAGCTGATGGCTGGAGTTCAGGGGGAATAAAATCTTATTTTCTATCCATTTTCAATTCTCTATAGAGATGCAATATTTGAACATTTGACTTTTCTTAGACTAGTGAGAGTGTGGCGCCCAGTTGACTATTTTTATTTTCTTCTTTACTAAAAAGACGTGTTTTGGACTCCTCTGTGTATTTCTTTAAAAACGCCTAAAGATCTTTGAGGAATTCGAGTCATGGGAAACTACATGTTTTTTAATTAGAAGCCTCTCCCATGAGCTGGAAAAAATCTCTTGGCACAATTATGGAATAACTATTTTCCCTTCACTGCTATCTTTTTTTTTTTTTTTTTTTGAGACAGAGTCTCACAGTTGCCCAGGCTGGAGTGTAGTGGTGCGATCTTGGCTCACTGCAACCTCTGCCTCCTGGATTCAAGTGATTCTCCTGCCTCAGTCTCCCCGTAGCTGAGATTACAGGCACCTGCCACCATGCCCAGCTAATTTTTTTGAATTTTTAGTAGAGACAGGGTTTCACCATGTTGGCCAGGCTGGTCTCGAACCCCTGACCTCAAATGATTCGCCTGCCTCAGCCTCCCAAAGTGCTGGGATTACAGGCGTGAGCCACTGCGCCCGGCCCACTGCTATCTTAATGTTCAATATTGTGGGCTTGCAAAGAGGCGTGGAATGAAACAAATAGTAAAAAGGTCTCCATGTATCTGCCATTATTGGTGAGTTTTCACTTGTATGTAAGCAATGGTGTGCATGCACACACACATGTAGCACACACACACGTTTGAGTGTATATGTTATAAACACACATACAACCCATCTACCACTAAGTTTCACCAAATTATTTCATTTGTGCTTTTCACATAAGGAAAAAACAATTTATAGATTTGTCTCTATCTAAAATACAAACATCATTCTTTGAAGATATTTAATAATTAACTTACTTTCTCCAGAGTAAAGGGTAAAATATCTTATTTCTATACAATTTAAATAAGTGTTTTTCTTCTAACTGGAATGTGACAGTGTATTTAAATATATTTTCTTTTCTAAATCTCCAACTACCTTTTTCAATGACATTCTAAAGGAAGACTTACAAATAAAATTGATAATTTATTTCAGCTTTTAATATATTTTCTACTATAAAACCAAGCTGTCAAGACAGGAAAATATTACTAGCTTTGTTATTACAAAAACAAGTGAGAATTTCTAATTCACAAAGGATGAAAACACAAGACATTAATCTCACTGTACATACAATATTACAATAAACTGATTAGCTGTAGAATAAAACAATTAAGACTTCACACATACACGCGCACACACACACACATACACACACATGTACCTTGAAACAAGAAACACAGGACAATTTTAATCTTTGATATATGTTCATGGACACCAAGAGCAAGAACATCACTGATTTGAGTCTAATTGTTTTCCTGGTATACAATCATTATATAAGCAAGATCTAAAGCATATTGTGTTATTAAGGACATCTTTAGGCAAATATAAACATCCTGATTTAGGGCTTTTTCTCCCCACCCAGAACAATCTGTTTTAGCTATCAAGTAGTTTGGTTTGTTATCAATTTAACACGCTCACAACAGCAAATACAGAATTTCTACCACAAAATTCAGGTGAGAGGTTTTCAGACAGATCATAGAAAAAAAATACTTGTTCCCAAGGAAGGCAATCTGTAAATTATAAATGCACCCCTAAGAAAAAAAAAAAATCCTGGTCACAAATCACTCACTTTTAAATATTGATGGAGAAATAAAAAGTGTATGTTGGGGGTGGACAAATGTTGGCATGGAAGAGAGGAGAAAAAGTATGAATGAGGAAAGTGTTATTTGCCACAGGAAATATTGGATTCAGTTGATTTTTAAAAATGAGGTATAAGAGTATGCCAGTAAATGCAAAAACAAAAAAATTAAAAAACAAAATGCACATTTCCAATGGAAAAATCTCTAAACCTCTTATAGTTTTATTAGACATTTCATGTACAGAAGTTAATCTAGAAAAATACATTTTAAAAATCTTCAACAGACCATGCTCCCTGTAACAAAACCTTCCAAACCCTGTGTTTTATTATACAAAGCAATCTACATTAGTAGGTAAAAAGAAATTCTCCAATTTAGCAATGTCATTTTCCATCCGACATCATCTAATTTACAGATGGGTTTCCACTATTCATACTGGAATTAGAATTCTGTAATAAATTTTTTCTAATGTTTTCTGTACATATTAAATAACCTAAAAGGTTCCTCTTGTAGTGCATGTGCCATTTAGCAAGTCTATTCAGTATTTTTCCAGTACCATTCTCATGACAGTGATTTGCCTGTAAATGTAATTAATATCTAAAAGTGCACACAGTTAACTTTCCCAAATAACGGCCTATTTCTGGAGGAAACCTAATATTCACAGAAAAGATTACCAATAACATGATTAGAAATGTAGGGTTAGAATGTACTCTGAGACTATACAACACAATTATATACACAAGCTAAAGGACATTAAGTCTTTAGCCTATATTTACATAAAATAATGTGTGTTTCCACAGGGTCATACCAAGAACTTAGTATGGTACTAGATATAATTAGGATTGTTAGCTACAATTCAGTATAGCAAGACAGCCCTAAAATGCCCTGAACTGACTTAAGCTAACTAAAACTCCAGTATATCACAGTGTTTTAAGTAATATTAGTGTGCTGCCCAAACAAGCAACTAAGATATCCAGTAAGGATGCTGTGTAACACAGTAAAAGACAGCAAGCCTTCATCAAGAGGTTATTTTGGGGTTATGATGAATTTTGGCACTTAAGACTGCCACTGCATGCAGAAACCCCGAAAAAGAAATACACAGGTTTCAAAATGGATATACTTCATTTTGTTTAAAATGCCCAAGAGCCTTTTCAACATAACTGATAGTAAGTATTTTGTTCTATCAAGTCATGAATCTTGAGAAGAAAGTCTACATTATCCAATTTCAGGGAAAAAATACAGTTTTCTTACCAAATTATCCAGTGTATATGACTGGTTAGAATTTTAAGTTTTGATTTTTACTGAAATTCAGAGTATGAAACGCAAACATTCAGGATAAAATGAATTCATAATTACACGCAGTTATATCAACTTGCAACAAAGCAGCAAATATGAGGGCCTAACACACATCTTGACTCTCTCCTTCCCTTCTGATCCCTCAAAAAAAAAGTGCAAAATTAGAGTCACTGCTTGGTCCAAAAAATAAAATACATTGTGTATAAACATTTGAAATCTGATGGAATCCAGCTTCTATTCCACAGGTTGTCTTCAGTAAGAATCAGCGTCCGAAGATGGAACTCAGTTCCAGAAGAATTAATTCTACAATCTGATTTTGGTACACAGTATGAACTGCTATATTACCAGTCTCTTTTTCTGGTTTTAATAGAGTGGGACCAAAAACAATTGCTATACTCTGATAGGTCATTCGATTTTTCTCTCCATTTTCTACAACTCTGAAGGGAAAGAAAGAAGTTGTTAAAAGAGAAAATAAAAGAGAGGGAAAATTCTTCAAATGGTATTATAAACCTAACAGTCTGCATTTTAAAAAGAGAATTAATGCTCATTTTCCTAACGTGACGCATAAACTATTTAACCAAGCAGAATTATGCCTAAATGCCATATGAAGCTTTATTTTTGATAAACACAGCTGAAAGGTACAATTAAGCATACTCTAACAAACTTTAAATGTGTGATATTTTAGCTTAGTTTTTAAAATAGAACATTTAAGTATGAGTTACAATTCAGGTAACAATGACTGTTCCATTAAATTGATGGGAAAAAAATCTCATTAGGGTGTGGAGATTAAACTTTCTATTTTACTCATTTTATGTTATTTCTTTAAAAAAAAAACCTCTCTAGCTGGGATTTTTTGTTTTAGTATTCTAGTGTACTTTCTATAAGATGAAAGAACTCGGTTATTAAAGTGGTTATGTAGTAACTTAGAACCATGATGGCTTTATTATAAGGTAACAATACACCTCAATTAATATCCAATCTCATCTTCATATTAACTTTAGCAACAATTTCTGAACACCTATGTGCTAAGCATTACATAAATACTTCACATATAATATCTACTTTATTATAGCAAATCATTTACCCATGACAGACTGATACTACAAGGAGCTCAGTGAGTTACTTTTTCAAGTTACAAAGACAGCAAGTAGCATAGCTGGGATCCAAACCTAGGTTTGAATGACCCTGGCCCCACAGGCCTTCCTGCTTCCCCTTGTGCTATACCACATCCCATGACTGGGCAGTCCTCCTACCTTTTGAGATGTCGGAAAAGAATCTGCATTGTATCCTGGTTTGGCTTTGGCAACTGTCTGATTAGGTCCTTAACAGCAGCGACTCGCTGTCTTGGTTCTTGCTCTGAAAAAAGATAATAACCAGATATTTTACAGCAAATTCTTATGAAACTGAAAGCAATGTCACAGTTTGGAAGCTGATATTTGGTAATACACAGTGACACCTGGTGGTCACATTTAAAATGTTTGGAGTAAAACAATCGAAAATACTTGCTTAAAGTAAGATAAAAAAATAGGGTGGCTTAATCTGTGCAAAGAATTTTCAATATCTAGAAAAAACTGAGTAGAATTACATACTTACTAATTGCATTAACAAAATCATTAAAATGATTAAATGTAAAAAGAGGTTCTGGTAATTCTCGAAAAAACATTTTGAGTGCTCCAGTAATGACATGAATATCTTCCCATTTACTGTCATTCAAGTCCAACTTCTCATCTGAAAAACAGCAGGAATTGGACATTTTAAAAAATTACTTTAAGCCAGTTCAAAAAGTTATGAGTGATGCATTTGAATAACAACAGGAAATATAATCTTACCGTGATTGACTGCAAACCTTAGCTTCTGGATCACTGCGAGGTTGCCACTTACTCTGTATATCCCATCAACATCCAAACCTAAGAGACAATAATAATTTGTGTGTGTTTAAAGTACGTGTTTGCCTCTTCTGAACATGTTTGCATGTGTCAGAATTCTCACTCATTAGCATTAGCCTAAAATCAAATGGGCAAATATTCTTCTTCTCTAAATGGCTTCTGGTAGATGCTTGGCAGGGGAGAGAGATGGAGATTTGCTCTGAATTCTGTTTAATAAACAGCAGTAATTCTACTCTGCTCATCATATAGACTGTGAATCAGCTCAAGGAAGTGGTTTCATTAATCTTAAAACACTAACAATTTCAAATACATTTCTGAAAACATCTGGGGATAATTCAAAATTAAAGGAAGCCAGCAGGTAAAATCGGCCCATGCATATTTTGCACACCATTTGATAATGTAAACGCGCACATTGTAAAAACTTTATTGAAAGCATCTGTCATATTAAATGTTTCTAATAAGTGAACAATATAACCACTAAACTAACGGTTCTATAAAAACAATACAAAATGTGCTATAATTTATTATTTTCTTTTATACATGAAACAGAATCATCTGAAATTCATACAGTTAAGCCCTGAAATTTCAGGTATTCATTAAATGATAATAATGTACAAATTCGAATGTACACTATTCATTTAGCTTCAAATTAAGACAATAGTGTGGCATCCCTATTGCCATGCTGACAAGAAGAGTCAATGGGACAAGAGACTGGCAGAAATTACAAATTGAATTACATGTTTTAATTGTACAAAATTTTTTCATGATATAGAGATAAGTTAATGTGATTACAATCAATATACTACTATTTATATAAAACTAGTATAAATATTATAGCTATGTTTAAATTAACCACAATAGAAATTAGTTTGTCATATTTTACAGAAAATGACATAAAAATTTTTATCTCATGAGACATTTGTGGTTGACCTAACAGTTTAAAATGTCATCTGATTTTTAGAACAGAAGAAACTTAATAAGTAAACATAATCTCCTCAGACCTTACACATTGTCAGATTATTTCTTAAAAATAAACTCAACTTCACAATCACTACCTTCTTCATTTTAAGCAAATGCTTAAATGAAATGGCTTCAAAGAAAAGCATATACTTAATTAACTGCGAGTACCAAGCATTCAATAGATGCCTGGAGAGGTCCTATTTGAAACAGGTGTAAACAGGTGTAAACATGTGTTTTTGCAAACAAAATTATTTTCTTAACCTCTTAGGACTATAGGGAACTTTTGGTTGCATCACTCAAAATCATAAAAATTCTGGGAATTTTGATGGCAAAACAAGAAGCTGGTTTGCTTAATGTAAAAAAAAAAAAAAAAAATCAAAATCCTTCTCTTACCATATTCTTCAACATGTTCAATACATAACTTCACAAACTTTGGTACTGTGCCATTCTCTCTTTGACACAGATTAGCAAGATTGGATCCAAATACCTGATCTGAAAAAGATTTATTTTTAAAAAGTCGATCACCTTGCTAAAATTCAGTTCATGAAATGGCTAACCATTCAGAGTGCAACAGAAACATCCAGTGTAACCAAATATCGTTTAACATGGCCCTATGCCTTATGCAATGTGCATCTTGCCTACTTCTCCATTTTCACTTCAAACAATTCATTTCCAAACTCATAAACACCCTCACTCACTCTTGCCTGAGAACCTTTGTACTTTCTACTGCTTTTTCAGAAAGCAATTGTCCACCCAATTTGGCTCCTTCTTATCACTCCTGGTCTCAGCTAAAATGTCACCTACTTTTAATAACCCCTCTGACCATCCTTACCTAAGAGAACCCAATTCCAGACACATCCTGTTTTATTACTGTTAGATTCATAGTATTTGTTACTATTTCACAATCATCTTGTCTACTTCCCACTTAAGTTTCATGAGGGCAAGGACCATGTAGTTCCTGAACACCAACAGGTATTCATAGCACCTAGGCTTGTGCCTAGCATTTAGTAAATACTCGACTATTTTTAAAACTATTAAAATAAGCATATGCCCACCCATCACGTATCATCAACATTTGATTTCACAAAATATATTTCAAAAACTCTTCTATTACTCTTTCAACCCAACAGTTTTGAAATTCCATATTAGTGGTAAAAGTTCAGGAAAACAAACAATGTGAAGTGATAAGGACATAAAGTGACAACAGTTTATATTTCTCAGGGAAAAGGCCTGGTGAACAAATGAGCAACAGTTTCTATTCATTTATTTGCCAGGCTTTTTTTTTTTTTTAAAGTTTTTAAAGACTCTAAACTCATCATACAAATTTACATGCTTTATTGGAGAGTACCTGTTATCCATAACTCTTAAAGTTGCTAATTTTAATTACTTAATTAGCTAGTCTCTTCCTAGAAGTCTTAAATACCTTTTTTTTTTTTTTTAAGACAGAGACTTTTATCACCCAGGCTGCACTACAGCCTCTAATTCCTGTGCTTAAGCGATGCTCCCACTCAGCCTCCCAAGTAGCTAGGAATAAGGGTGTGTGACACCATACCCAACTTATCTTTTGTAGAGAGAGGGTCTCTCTATGTTACCCAATCTGGTCTCAAGTTCCTGTACTCAAGCAGTCCTCCTGCCTCCCAAAATGGGGGGTTTATAGATGTGAGCCACTGCACCTGGCCTTAAATACCTTCTTAATAAAATTTGCTTATGTGTTTTAATGCAGATCCTTCACAAATAGATGGCGTTTGTTAGAAGCTTCATAACAATCTGACAGATATATACATTATAGACTATATTATCTTTATTTTATTTATGAATAAATGCCATTGTTTTAAGTCATGTATTAGAAAATTTCATCTTTGTAATTAAACATGCTTGTAAGAACTGAAAGCATACACAAGTAATGTGATTTTTAAAGAATATTTTCCTATAAAAAAGATTGTTAGTCCATTATAGTGCTTATAAATGAAATAACAATAAATTAGTTAGAAAAAAGCACCTTATGCTAATTTTTCAATTACCTTAAATGACAGCCAAAGGTAAAAATTATTCGTTCATTTTTCTTTCTACTATTAGTGATATTCAAAATTTCTTATTTCTTGTGATCTTTGCATCTCAAAACTAAACTTCTCATTGTCACAATTTCTAAAAATCTGCCACCCATCACATCCATGTAGTTCCTCTGAAATAGGCTTTCCTAAAAGTTTAGTTTGTTATTTGTCTGTCCACTGCTTTACTTAATAATAAACTTTTTTAAAAATCTATTTTAATTACTTAATGTCTTTTAATAACTGTACTTAAATACTTGAATAAAGAATATTCTTACTGTTTGAAAATGTTAATTTGAAACATCTTATTTATGTAGGCCAACATTCATTATTATCAACAATACTTCTACCAACCTTTAATATAACCTTTTTCACGAACAGCTTGCAAAGTGGGGCGTCGTGTAAGAAACTTCTTTAAGTTTTTCTTGGTTTTTTTCTGTTCTGAAGAATCTATGCTAGATACTTTAAAGGCTTAAGACAAAAGGACGGTAATAAGCATTTGTAAAAGTTTTGTTGATACAAGTTTTTCCAGCCAGCATGCAAAACATATTAACCTCATATGTCAAGATCATAGTACAATTCACTTATTTTAACTTCAATGTGGTTTAAGGACAAGATGTGAAGAATTACATTAACACAGAACCCATTTCAAAGTTATAAACTAAACCAAACATTTCATTTTTATCACTAAAAACAGATGAAAACCATACATTCTATGGTATATCTGCCAAGACATCCCTAATTTACTCTAACATATTCATTATTTCATAAATTATTAACTACTTATCTTTATTGATTATCCATTAGTTTTAGAAGGTAAAATGACCACCAAAAAGTAAAAATACATAAAATACACAACAAACAAAAGAATCCCTATCTTCACTGAACAAGAAAACTGGAGATACACACAGATATATATAGAGATATAAATATAGACATATAATTATCATAACTATTATACTTGTACTTTAAGCTAACTTTCATCATAATTATTTGTACTTTGAGCTACAAATGGGACTACACAAAAAATGTCCTCCATTGCCTTGAGTCTTGATTTATTTTTCTGTTATAGTAACAAAAATTCAAAAGGTATATTTCTTGAAAGTAAGTCTATTTGGGGAAAGTTGAGGGCATGAAGAATCTATAATATAGAATAAAAAATAATCACATTTTTATGTTAAATTGCTACCTGTTGACAATGTCAGTAATAGGCCTCAAGTTCATTAGAAATACAGAAAAGTAGAACTGATTTTCTAATCATTCAGTTAATATGAAGGCCAAAAAGTTCTTAGTTAAACGTGGATTTGTTAAAATGGACTGAACAAAGTACCAAGTCACACAGCTAATGGCCTATTTAAGCAATGTATAATTCACAAGGGGCCAACATTAGAAAATGCTTTTCTTAAAGCTGCTGTCTTTCACTATGCACCTTTCTGTAGTAAGATCTGGAGATAGGAAAGCATGCATCTGTTTACATGCACAGACACACCCTAGTCCAGAGACGGATGCCTGGTGTCCAGTAGGAAATCACGGTACATATTCCATGACTTTTGACTTCTTAAAGTGTAAGATTCTATGTAGAATCTTAAACAGTAAGTATATATTTTTAAATCAGTAAAGTTCAGCTTGCTAGAGGCCTCAACAGAAATGCACTATACTTCTTCTCTGAAAGCAGCACAACACCTTAAAATTAATGAGATGCCACAGGATGCATACTATTAGGCTGAAAAACGACAATAATGAGTTAAGAAGAAAGACGGCTGATACAATGAGACTGCACTTGTTAACTGCATAACCTTTTTGTAACATTGGACATTCCATTCAGCTTTTATATATGTATTTAAAACTTTCAAAATGCTAAGAGAACAAGCTCAAATCCTTAGCAAAATAGGAAAAGGACAACTTACAACGAAGCTTTTTGGGATCCTTTTGTTCCTTTTCTTTATCATGCTTTTCTATTCCTGGTGAATCTGGGAGTATCTCCTCTTCAATTCCTTCATCAGTGTCTACTGCCTATTGGTTAGATATTTCCCAAACATATATTACACTTCTAGTATTACTATAGTTGGAATGGCACAATTCTCACAATGACTATTGTAAATGACTCTTCCAAACAATTTTAGGAAACCAATTAACATACAGTATGTATGACTTAGATATTTGATAAATACTTTTTCTCTCCCTACATGGCATCAATTTTGATTTTTTTAAAAGAAATTATTGCTGAAAATTCACAGGATAATGTTAGTTTACACTGATGATGACGCTACCTTACCTAATTTTAATCAACTTTTAGTGACACTAACAGTTAAAAGGTAAGGCTATAATTTATGGTGAAAAACACAATAGAGCTACATTCTCTGACAACAGTACAAGACTTCTACACATGGACCCGACAAGAGTATTACCCTGTAACAACAGGACAAGACTCATCCTCCAGACTCATGGTTGTCAACTGAAAGAAATCATAGAGCGGCCAGGCGTGGTGGCTCACACCTGTAATCCCAGCACTTTGGGAGGCCGAGGCAGGCAAATGACCTGAGGTTAGGAGTTTGAGACCAGCCTGGCCAACATCATGAAACCCCGCCTCTACTAAAAATACAAAAAGTAGCCAGGCGTGGTAGCACACGCCTGGAATCCCAGCTACTCGGGAGGCTGAGGCAGGAGAATTGTGTGAATCTGGGAGGCAGAGACTGCAGTGAGCCAAGATTGCGCCATTGCAGTCTAGCCTGGACGAGAGAGTAAGGCTCTGTCTCAAAAAAAAAAACAGAAAAAAAGAAATCCTAGAGCTCATCTATAACTTAACTAAGGTCACTTGTACAGACTAAAGAATTACTGAGTTCTCAAAACTAAAAACCTTCGCTCTGCCGTCACATGGAGATCTTTACTCCACCAGGAATTCATTTTTGTGGATGGTGTAAGGAAGGGTTCCAGTTTTTTCTTGGATTCCCAGCTGCACCAGCACCATCTGCTTCCTCTACAGTGCTCTATCTGGCAAAACGTGTCCACAGGTACGTGGGTCTGTTTCTATGTTCTTTATGGTTTCAGAGGTACGTATGACTATCCCTGCATGGATACCACACTTTATTAAGGAATATGGCTTTTCAAAGACGATGTATGATAGTGCAAGTCCTTTTTCTTTCTTCTTCAATAATATCTTAGGTATTCTTAGCTTTTTGCATTTCTATATAAATTTTAGAATAAGCTTTTCAAGTTCTACCAGAAAAACTACTGGGATTTTAAATGAGATTCAAAAATCTCAAGTCTATAAATCATTTGGAAGAATGTTATATCTTTATATTATTGAATCTTTAAATGCATGAACAGGATATACTTCTCATTTACTTAGGTTTTCTTCAGTGTCTCTCAATAAAGATTTGTAATTTTCCCTGCAAAGTTCTTGCACCTCTTGCTACATTTAGTCCTTGGTATCTTCTGACACTTTGGAAACAGTATGTATTTTAAAATTTCTTAATCAAAAATACAGGCCAGGTGCAGTGGCTCCACACCTGTAATCCCAGCACTTTGGGAGGCAAAGGCGGGCAGATCACTTGAGGTCAGGAATTCAAGAGCAGCCTGGACAACATGGTGAAACCTCATCTCTACTAAAAATACAAAAACTCAGGCAGGTGTGGTGGTGGGTGCCTGTTATCCCAGCTACTTGGGAGACTGAGACAGGAGAATCACTTGAACCCGGGAGACGGAGGGTGCTGTGAGCTGAGATCATGCCACTGCACTCCAGCCTGGGTGACAAAGCAAGACTCTGTCTTAAAACAACAACAACAAAAGAAACGTGTGTACGTGTGTGTGTGTGTGTGTGTGTGTGTGTGTGTGTGTGTATACGTATGTATAAAATCATCTCTCTTCACTTGGCTTATTCCCTGAGCCTGTAGGTCTCAATTACAAAAATCTACTTTCTCTGCAAGGCCTTCCCTAACTAATACACTAGGTTTGCCCCAATCAGTATTTTTACAGAATGCTGTACACCTCCTACCATCATAACACTCATCACATTTCATTTTATTAACTGTTATCTGTCTTGAATAATCATCTGTCTGTGGCTATAACCTCAGCCTAGGAAAGTGCAGTATCTGACTGTGTGCTGCTATGTCCCCAGTGCAGACGGCATTCACATATTTGTTAAATGAATGCACGCATACTTGCTTTCAAGAGACAGTGAACAGACTACTGTGACTAGAGCTGAAAGTCCATATTGGGTAAAATCGAAGGTACATTTTGAAAAGATAGATTGGGCCTACACTGTTGAATTTTAATGAATCACAGAAAGTTTCTGAGCCATAGGGGATTAGAAACTTGACATTAGGAAGTTTCATATGGCAACGGCATTAAGGATGAATCAGTGACAGGTGAGATTAAATAGGGAAAAAAACTGTTCAGGAGGTTACTCTTATTTTGGTATTAAGATATAAAGGCCTGCCCTCATGGTTTCAGGAATAAACAGAAAAGAAAGGACAAGATTCAGAAATATCAGGCAATATTATAAACTCCAAAGGAAGAATTTATATATAGCTTCATAACTAATTTGCTAGAAGAGGTAAAGTTCTCTTTTACTTCCCATAAGTAGTATCTTTCATTTCTCTGTCATTAATATAATATGATCCTCAATGAAGAGTCATGTCCCCATGTGGCGGAAGGCAAAAAGGAGAATACAGAGTATAAAAAAGTGAAAGCCAGGCACGGTGGCGCACACTTGTAGTCTCAGCTACTTGGGAGGCTGAATGGGAGGATGGCTGGAGCCAAGGAGTTCAAGGCTGCAGTGAGCTATGATTGTGCCACTGCTCCAGCCTGGGTGATGGTAAGACCCTGTTTCAAATAAAAAAAGTACAGCCCCCAGCTGCTTACTAATGTTCTTACTAATATACCTGCAGAATGTAAACCTGGGATTCTTTCTGGTTGTTGTATACAAAGAAGAAGAAATATACCAGGAACACAAGGGTATGAATAGCTTGGAGGGGAGGGGCAGAAAAACTAGAGAACGGTCACTAGAAAAGAAAAAGTGCTAATGAAAAGCCTACAGCTTCTTTCATTTCACAAGCTCGCCTCAGACTTCTTCCACCAAATAGTATTATTTCCAACTCACTCAGTTATTGAATAAATACTATGTACTAAGCACTATTTACCCCTTCTTTTTGAACTATTTTTTTTTCAGCCAATGCCTGATGGGAACATTATTTCAAATCCATTGGTAGCAAACATCACATAAGTGAGAATGTTAAATCATTCACCAGGCCTGGGGGGCTGCTAAATTGACCATTGTTTTTTCCACCTCTGTCAAAACATATATAAAGTGTCTTTTCACATATAGATTGCAATCCGGATATACAATAAGCAATTAAAAAAAAAAAAAAAAGCTCTGAAGTAAAAATTTTACCTAAGTCAAAGACATACCTGATTATTGATTGTACTACTAAGAACTTTAAACCAATCATTAATAACAGTGTCATTGTCGGACTGAATTAGCAGTTCTGTCCCTTGTCGAGTTTTCAGCTTTAGAGAAAAGCAGGGAGAAAGAGTATGGTTGGTTTGTGCTTTCAGCAAAATACATGCATACCTTTAATTCAAAGTTAACAAAACCACCAAGAGTGCTGCCATATATTATGTAACAATGATGTAAGGTTAAAGTACTACACAGCTATGGAATACCTTTTTGGTTTGAAATAATATCAGTTGAATAAAAAAACAAAGTTGTTTCTCACAATAAATTCTCATAAAATCTAATAATTTAGGATCCCAAACACCATCACGCAAACGCCATAAAACCTGCTGAAACTTGTACGTTTATCACTTAAAAATCCGTTCAAGTATCAAAGTGGTGCATTCTAAATTAGAATAAAGAAATAAAATCTATGATATTTTTACACAACCTGAGAAATTTTTTTCTCTCTGGCTAAAAAATACAGAAGAAAGAATACATAAAGACTTTCAATATTTCCTACTTAGTAGGTAAATATAATGGCTTAGTACAAAGAGCAGGCATAAATGTCACACCCCTTTTGGGCGGAAGTATTACTAAATTAAGTGTCAGATCATGAGCTGAAAAAAGAATACTATGTATTATTCTATACGAAGGCAATAACTAATTTATGTACAATCTCTGTTTTGCAAGGTTTCTTACACTTAAGTGAGGAAGAATTTTGACACATTTGTGGAAAGCACTTCTCCCATTTTCTGATTAAAAACTGATTTTTTTTTCCTAGAGGAAGATATGGCAATGTTTCCCAAACAACATTCTGAAAGATGTATTCCTCAAACAGTTTCACAAATACATTTTTAAAAGGTGCCCTCAAAAAATAAATTTTTGAAAAAGTTATGTAATATTAACCTGGAAAATACTGGATTGAAGAAAATCTAACTAGATTCTCTCCTTCAAGATGTCACAGGCTTTTGATGTTCTAGGGAATATAGGAATAAAATATACACTGCTTCCCAAATTTACTTGACCATGAAACCATTTTTATTCTTGATTACCTTTTGAAACTACAAGGCTAATTCAGGAAATAGTGACTTCTTTCATGCAATTTTCTAGAGTTGGTCAAGCCAGTTTACCAATATTGAATGTTTACTGCACATAAGATACTCTGCTCTGTTACAGGTTCTTATTTAAAGGAAAAACATAGTCTCTCTACTTCAGGGAAAAAGAAAAAAAATTGTAATTATCTAATGAGAGAAATAATTGACAAATAACACAGGTACACTAAAATAAATATTATTTTTAAATATTTATTTAAAAATAAATATTTATTGTTATAAAGAAGTAGCCTCATTATTATGGTGATGGTTGTCATGAGTCTTGGAAGAAAGGGAGCATTTGGCATGGAGAGATTGGCGTGGGTTGGTGCTCGAGGCAGAACAATAAAGAGTAAAAATCAGACCGGAAAACCTGGGCTCCACTTGGAAAATAGCAATTAAACCAATCTGTCTACACAACAAAACAGGAAAGTCCTGAGACATGAGACTACAAAAAGAGGCTGGGATCTTGAAGGCTGTCCACAAAATCAGTTGTCGTCTCTGGTTGGATCTCTGTAACCACACCCTTCTGGAATGGGACAGACATTGTTGCTCTTCTGTCAATAGGCTGCCTCTCTTCCCACAACTCTGAATACTTGGATAGCCTCCTGAACAGTCTTAACCAATGAATACTCTGAAAGTAATGTGTGACTTCCAAATCTAGGTCTTGAGAAGCCTTGCAGGTTCCACCCTCACCCTCTTGGAATCCTGAAGCTGTCACTTGATGCAGCCTAGGGTAGCTCCCTTGAGAATGAGAGATCTTGTGGACAAGGCGGCCTAGCCAATGGCGGGCACCAATACTAGCCATGAGGTCACCTTATACCATCCAGTTCCAATCAAGCCACTAGATGACTGAAGCCTCATGAATAGTCCTCAGTGAGATAAGAAGAAAAATCACCCAGCTCAGCCCAGGTCAGGCTGAGCAAACAAAATGTTCTTTTCTTAAACTACTAAGTTTTGAGGTGGTCTCTTATGCAGCAATAAGTAACTAATACAGATCATATATTGCTGGGGAGAGTTTGAAAGATAAAATGGAAAGGTTTAAAAAAAAAAAACTTTACTTTTTAGATCAGTTTTTGGTTCTAGAAAAATTGAGAAGACATAGAGATATCCCATACACACCCTGCCCACCCCCACATACATTCCCCCGTTATCAACATTCCCCTTAATTTACTTTTTAATATTAGATTTGGTAAGTAAAGAGAACCACATCCTTTTTATTATTGCTGGGAAAAGACAGGATTTGTGAAACAAAGGCTTGTAATATGCGGTCTGAGTTCAAACAACTTATGCAAATAAAGCCAGTTTTTACACCAGTTTTCTTAAATTACAATACCATCTAACTTAATCACCAACTTTGCCTTAATTAGTCACAATGAAAGACTATTTCTCAAAATAGCTCAAAAAACAGAACATCCAATTACTAGTTTAGAATGTGTTATACTTAGAAAAAAATGTATTACCTCAAATACATTCTTTTTGCTGGATTTATCCTTGGAAGCCATCTCAATTGTTGCCCCCTTCAGGTCCACCGTGAACTCTGGTTTGGACTGATTACTGCCGAACTTCATTTTTGAAAAAGAAAAAACCTTCATGTGATACTCACATATATGCGTATTCAAAAAGAATTAAGAACAATTTTATATTGTTAACAATAAATCAAACAGATTTTCTCAAATTCTTTTTTCTCTATTATAAAGTAACAATTTCTACTTTAGAAATTGAAAAATATCTAGAATATATGAATACACAATTCATAGAAAACAAAATAAAATGACTCAACTTCCATCATAATATAAAATAAATATATATACATATGAAAAGCCAAACTGAAATATTTTTTTACCCATCAGAATGGGAAAAATTTTTTTTTCAAAACTATGTTGGTGAGGCTATAGACTAAAAAGGCCTCATATGCAAGTGGGATATAAATTGGAACTACTCCTAGAAAAGAAAAATTGGTAATGCTATATTTGCAAATTTACAAATGCATGTATACTTTGGCTTGGCAGTTCTGCATCTTGGAATTTATCCTAGACTATACACGACTATGTAAAATGCTATGTACACAAAGGCAATACTCTTATATATGTAATAAACAGTATCAGGTAGATAACAAGTGCATTTTCCAACTAATAAACATTCTCTAAACCTGATTTTGTGCTTTCAGAAGTATTTCCTTATTCAGTAGTTACGCTGTTAACAACAAGTTGTGGAAACAGAAAACACTAAGTCCCATATTCTTTTATCTTTGTCAGAAACTGTAACTAAAGACAGATGCTATAAAGCTTCAGCAATTTTATGAGGAACTACAAAAAGAACGGGAAGACAGTTGTTATGGGTAGGTTCAGAAGTACTTAGCTAGCTATTACATTTTCTTAACTAGATAAGGAAAAGATTAGCAAAAGTAGTATAAAATTTATGTTAAATATACATTTACTCTGTACCTTGACATCTTTAAATTTCTGTTTAGTCTGTTAACTAAGAATAAAAAGTAACATTCCCATGGTATTGAAAAGTTTAAAGGCTTTAAAACCTCTAAAGTCTACTGAATTGTAATCTAAAGATCATAAAAATCTGTTATAAATATTTCCTACAGAGAATTTCATTTGCTAAAATATTTCAAATCAAATTAACTTGTCATTAGAAATTATCTTACCCAACTTTATGATAACTTATTCACTATTTGTAATCTCAGTAACTCTATTCAGGAGCTTCACATTTAAAATAGAGTTTGCCTCAACCTGCTCCCTTTTACATCTTTTTAGCTAGCAGTGTGAACTTAAACAAAATTTAGGATTAATAATAAAATTTATTAGTGGAGTCAATGAAAATTTTGAGATATTACATGGAATTTATTTGTGGAATCATAATAAAAATCACAATAGAAATTGTAACTGTATCCTACAAAGTCTTTGCCTGAAGTAGCATTGTCAATCAAAAGACAAATTAAACATAAAGCTGTATGTTGGGCACAGATAACTTCCTGAACACAAATGATGTACTGCAAATGTTATCAAATTTGAACATATATTTAACAAAATGACAAAAATCAATTATTTAATTTGTTGTCATTATACACGCTGTAGATGGTTAGCTCTAAGCTAAGATACAAACAAGAAACCAAATAAGATATAGCAATTGAATACAAATACAATGACATGACATGGAATATTGCAAAAAAAAAAAAAAAATTGCAATCACTATAGCTGGCAACATTTTGTTAGTTATTATTTTCCAAAATCTAGTCCCACTTTTCTCTACTGTAATCAACCTCCCCACCAACGTATTCATGGCAAAGAAAACATAATTATTGTGGCAAAGGACATGCAACAGGAACACATACAGTGACAGCTGAAACAGGATCAGACTTTACATATGCAACAGCAGGCCGACGACGGACAGAGTTTTTCCAAGAAGAAAGCAGCGAAAGCAAGAGCTCAGAGACTGAGCCTTGTTGGCAGAAGGACTTGATGGAAAAAGGAAGAAAATGATGATGTCATAACAATGCACAACAGCAAAATGACACACAAGAGAAAAGCATAATGGAACCAGACAAGACAAAGATACAACTCTATATGAAGACATACAACACAAGCAAAGCTCAACTTCCAAATATCTTTGCAAAGGTCCTAGAATTTATCCTGATGATTATTATATAAATTTATGTTTTATTTTTAAGATGAATGCTTTATAGAATTTATCTTAAATAGACTTGTGTTAGCCATTGACAGGAGTCACGTTAGGCCCTTCACGATCTAGATTAGACCCTGTCCAAAACCCCCTAGCTTCCTCCTCATGCCCTGCTGAGTAGTATCTTCTGGTGTCCCTTTCCAAGTCATCTCTTGGGAGTAGCCCTACCATCTCACCTCCCTTTCCCTTCCTCTAGGACACTGATACTTCCTCTAGGAGACAGGGAATTTTGTCCTCTGGGGGACATCTGGTAACGTTTGGAGATATTTTTAGTTGTCACAACTAGAGGCAGGGTGCTAGTCATCTACTAAACACCCTACCGTGCACAGGACAGCCCCCCTACAACAAATAATTATCTGGCCCAAAAGAGTGACTATTTTTAGAAATTTGAAAGCATGTACAAATGAATGTTTGAATAACTACCAATATTTATGGGTTGATTTTTTAAATGCTCAAGGAATATTGTGAATGATAACTGAAAAGAAGCACAACATATGTCATGTTACACTGAACCTGTTCACTTGTCAGTCTTCCCCACTACTACGTAAGCTTTGAAGACAGGGACCATGTTATTTCTTTCTAAACCCAAAGCTTAACAATGCCCAGAACACAGCAGGCTTTTAGGTGTGTTGAACAAACAAACAAACATACACACATATATTTCCGAGGTGAAATGAGGTGAGAAAAAAGCAAATGTAAGTTTATGTTACTGATACAGCAATCCAGTAGGTAACTGTTTTCCATTCCAGAAAACCACTAGAAGGTACCTGCCCTAGAGGAGAAGAAAAGGCTCACTAGATTTTTGGATGAGGCAGCACCAATGTAAAATATTTCTTATAAAGCGAAATTGCATGCAGCCTCTGTGCATTTCATTTACTCAATTTTAACCATCTACTGTCTGGAAAAAAAAAATCAATACAAACCAAGAATAATTTTTTAAAAATAGAACTTTGAATAGCGTGGGTGACTCTGCTCAGTGTTCCATCAATGAGTACATGCCCTCTAGTGAGTACAAGATTTGAACCTGCTGTTTCCTCAAGTGGATCTCAAGTTTTTGTACTAAGTGTGAATCTAATTTTTAAAGAACTATACAGATTTCTCCTGTAATGTGGCCCCTTAACATAAGCCATTCAAACTTGACTGAAGGAAAAGTTATTCCTCCTAATACCAAAGGAAATACGGGCTCCGCTAGAGATCAGCTTCTGTATAGCATCTTCCTAAGGAATATTCAAGAGCAGTTTTCACTTGAAGTGACTGTTGGTTTTTTGGCTTATATTTTAGCCTTAGAATCTTATCTTCGGATAAGATGTGATTCTGCTGTATAAAGAGAATACATTTTACCTATAACAGATCTAGTTGGTGACTGAGCAGATCAACAAGGCTAGAATTCTTTAACATTTCTTTCAATAATCCCAATTCCAGAGTTAAAGAACATCCTGTTTCTCTAAATTTTGTTATTTATGAATATTGTGGGGTCATAATACATTATACACACTTACATGATTTTTAAATAATCTTACTTCCTTTTACTTAGGCCATTCAAATTAGTTCTCGTTCCCTTAAATATGTAGCGATGGGTAAAGCAAAACAGTCTGAGGTTTTAAAATTAGTCATAAAATACAAATTAAGAATTGACTGTACAACGAAGCATTTTACCACATTTTTAATCTTGTTTAGTCTTTACTGAGACTATAAAATGGTGTGGTTATGTTTTTTTAAATTATACCTATCTGAAATGATTATATTATTAATACTATATCAATAGTAATAAGTGTCATTTGAAAGATAAAAATTAAAATAGCGACTCCCTATAATTAAAAATTCATTGAGAATTCTAAAATTTCAAAATTAGTTAGTTCGGTAAATTTTAAACTATGTTTTGGTTATTGCTACATGGTAACATAGTAATACAACCTTGGCTGATAAACACAAATACCTCACCTCCTTTGTCAGTACTAGTTTTAATCATGAGTTCTGAATCATGTAGGATCTTCTAGAGTGAAAACTTTCAATTAAAAAAAAAAACAATGTTACCATCCTGTGCTAACGATTATGTACTAGAAGGTATTCATTTAACATCTTTAAATTCAAAGTTTTCATTTCATTTAAATCACGTACAAACCTGCCCACCTATAGGATGCTCTGTCTACTGGTTTCATCTGTACCTGCCACAACCTTCAATCTTTAAGTATCAGTAATTATCAAATAAGTGATCACTATCCAGCTGTCTTCAGATACTTTCAAAAATGCCTTATTAATCTATTATTGCTTCTCCATTCCTTTTCTTTCATCCGTTTTCTTCACTCAATTTCAAATAAAAGTTGAGCCATAAGTAGGAAGAAAGAAACAATTACACAGTGCTCTAGAAATGCATTAATGCGAAAGAGCCCCACATGTTTCACCTTGGGGAAAAGGAGAAAGACATAATTATCCATTTACTTTAAGATATGTCAAACCAGAATTTCAACCCTTTCACAGGTCATTTCCACTGGAATGGCCGAAGAGGGAGCAAATTAAAGGATTAGAAAAGCAAAACAGAAGGAACTATCTAGAATGTTCACATCCATGCTCAATTCATGTGGATTTTTAGGTTTCCTCATCAGAGAAGCTGAGGACTAACATGTTCTGTGGCATCTGGGGTTCAGAACCATGTTGCATGGCTGCATGATAAATGTGGACAACTAAAATTTGCTTAAATTTTATAAACGGACTTTTCTTTCATCAAACATAAGACCCATAGGTTTTGTATTAATTTTAAAGAAACTCATTAATTGTAATAAAATATTGGTTACGGTAGAATATGAGGTAGACAAAATACATTCAGAATACCTTTATTTTAAATTTTACTTGAGCATTAGCACTTCAAATTCAATTACCAAAAACTTTCGTAAATAGCCAGAACATGGATTCTAGAGCCAAAAAGCCAAAGTTCTAAACCCAGATCTGCCACTTGGTAGCTGTAAGACCTTGAGCAAATTATTATACTTAACTGTTTTATACCTCATTTTCTCATCTATGATGGGGGAAGGGCGAGATCAGAGCAATAGCTATCCCAGCGTTAAGGAGACAATATAGACACAATCCTCTGCACCGAGAACGTATGTGGGATACATAATGGGCATTCAAAAAATGTAGCTATTGGCCGGGCGTGGTGGCTCAAGCCTGTAATCCCAGCACTTTGGGAGGCCGAGACGGGTGGATCACTAGGTCAGGAGATCGAGACCATCCTGGCTAACACGGTGAAACCCCGTCTCTACTAAAAAAATACAAAAAACTAGCCGGGCGAGGTGGCGGGCACCTGTAGTCCCAGCTACTCAGGAGGCTGAGACAGGAGAATGGCCCGAACCCGGGAGGCGGAGCTTGCAGTGAGCTGAGATCCGGCCACTACACTCCAGCCTGGGCGACAGAGCGAGACTCCGTCTCAAAAAAAAAAAAAAAAAAAAAAAAAAACAAAAAATGTAGCTATTATGTGTCACAAATTATAATTTTTATTGTTTGTATTACAAATAACTGAAGAGTAGAGTAATGATAGTAAGCACTCAAATATGTTAAAAGCTTCAAAATCCCAAAAGTAATGGTGACATTTCTTTTTCTTTTGAAAGCTGGCTGACAAACCAGACACTGACACCTGGAACACTGATTCGTAACCAATGGTCAGATCACAATTCAAGATACAGCTTGCCACATTACTGCTTATTTTCTGACTAAATATCTGAAGGAGCAGAGTCACAAACACAGCAAAGCTTTAATATCCTGAAAATGAATCAAGAAATGTATTTGCTCTATAATGCCCAAGTAATGAGCCCACTTTTCAGTTGAATGGATAAAACAGAATCTATTGATTTTAATAATACCACTAATTAGACTGTCCTACTCACTCCTTTTTTTCTCTCATAAGTTAAAATGAACCTTTAAGAACATTTTATTTATTTTTATTTGCACACTAGCTGTAACTAAAAGGACTCTGGAAATTACCTTTTGAAATTCAGGTACAATACTATTCACATAATTTAAATGTATAAAATCTCCAAAGAGAAGAAATACTTACCCAACTTGTGCTACTTCCTTGAGTTTTGGTAAAAAGTAAAGAAGAACCCTGCAACACCGCCCAAGAAGACAACCAGTTCTTTCTGTAATTATAAGGATGACCGATTAAAGCTCCAATCTCGAGTTCTTTCAGCCAAATTCAAAAAATTAACACCTACTTAGCTCTTATCAATGTTATCTACGATTTACAGCCCTTGTTGACATTTTAGTTGTTTTTGTTGGGGATAGATACTAATGAAATTTATAGTCATTTTATGGTTCAAACCTGATAATGAAGGCCCCAAAACAAATGAAGTTAATCAGAGAAGTAAGTTATCACAAATAACTATGAATGAATGATGCAGGTAATTATGTTCACGTGAAATTAATACAGCACTTTGTGATCAAAGACACTAATTTATTTTAAAGTCACACAAATGGAATATTGTATTTGTCAAGAATTCTTACTCAGAGTAAAAATCAGACAAACACACTTCCCTTACTCACCTAATTCTTTACACAGACTGTTTTACATTTCTTGGTGATCTGCCTTCCCCTAATTGGGTTGGAGTACCCAGGTAGTAGGTACTAGGTACATTACAAGTATACTGATAATTGTACACTGACAGACCACATGACATTAAAAAAAAAGTTTCCTATATTACAAAAGCAACACATATATGGTGCGCAAAAACTCTGAATACAAAATGTGTAAAGGAAAGGGAATCCCATTTCTTCTCCTTCAATCCATACTCCAGAGGTAACCAATGTTAAGACTTTGGTGTAACACGGGGCTTTTAAAGAAACTGTCCACTTACCTACTATGCTATCTCCAGATACAGAGGTACGCCTCACATAGCATACGCTATTATCAGTTGACCCATTTAGAACTTTAAAGCTTTTGAATACTATACCCCAGCCAGATTCCCCTCAACTTCTCCCTTATCATATTAGAGATCTTTATGTAAATGTTTCTGTCATAGGGATTGTAAATTATTTGAAAAAAGAAAAGTTTTTATTTTTTTATCTACCTCAGGCCTAGCACGGTACTTTTCAAACAGAAGGTATGAATCAGTGTTTACAAGTAGTAAAATAAATTAAAATTACCCTATATGATGAGGACACAGTTGCTAGGAAGCTAAAATGAATGTCAAATCTGTCTACCGCATGGATTTATTAAAGCTTTCCTTATAGCCAAACATATGGCCAACTTTATAAAAACCTCTAAAGGAGGTTTATTTTCTGTTTTCAGAATGTAGAATTTAGTATCTATCAATGAGACCTATTTTTTAAAAAATTACTTTTTATGTCTACTTGAACTTTATGGATTAAGAGAAGTGAAATAAAGTTAATTACTACTAAGTTTCTATGTTTCCATTTATTTCCTGTGTTTTTTTGCTTATGTTTGTTAATGCTACTTTATTTGGTAAATGGTGATTCCTATAATTACATCTTCACTGTGGACTTCTCCATATGCTTTACCATTTTAAATACTACCTTCGTAATGCTTTATGCTCTCCCGCTGGGATGAACTTTGCTACTGAGATCTCTAGTCTTGCTTTACTTTCTATACCTTCAACATACTTTATTGCTTTTATTTTTTTTTTTTCAACTTTTCTCAATCATCTTTTGGTGTTTCTTTTATATATAAAATTTGGTTAAGTTTTGCTTTTTTATGCTTCAGTCTGAGCAACTTTTTCTTTCAATAGATGAGTATAGTCCATTTACATTTACTGATATTGGTATTATAGATGGTGCTTTTTCTGTCTTCATTATTTCATTTTCTGGATCGCAAGATATTTTGGAAGTATTTTACTTTTTTGTAAATTCATTTTATACTCTCAGTCTTCTATTTCTTTAGATATCATCTACTGACTCCCTACTATGACAAATACTTAAATTAGCCTATTTCCACTTTAAGTAAGCTTTTGTAGTTCAATTTTCAAAATGAGAAAAACTGTAGAACTAGTAAATATATATCTGAGAACAAATATTGAATATTTAAATAGTGAAATAATGACCATTGTCTCAAGGACTAAGCACTTGTGTGACTTAGTTGCAAGGTGAATTAGTCACATTTTTTTTTTCCTGGAACCCAATTTTTTCTCCTGAAAAAACAACTGATGTACATACTATAGTTATTCAGACTTGGATATGTGGCAGGCAAACATTACCTTAAAAATAAATGAAGTTTTCAAAGAAAACAAATAATATTATTTATAGGCAATAAAAAATTAAAACTTTCAACATGAGGCTGGGCGTGGTAGCTCACACCTGTAATCCTAGCATTTTGGGAGGCTGACATGTGTGGATCACCTGAGGTCAGGAGTTCAAGACCAGCCTGGTCAACATGGTGAAACCCCGTCTCTACTAAAAATACAAAAATTAGCCGGGCGTAGTGGCACAAACCTGTAATCCCAGCTACTTGGGAGGCTGAGGCAGGAGAATTGTTTGAACCTGGGAGGCAGAGGTTGCAGTGAGCCAAGGTCTCACCACTGCACTCCAGCCTGGGCGACAGAGCAAGACTCTGCCTCAAAAACAACAACAACAACAACAACAACAACAACAACAACAAAGCTTTCAACATGAATGAACCTCAAGGACATTACGCCAAGCAAAATAAACTAGTCACAACAATCAAACATATACCATATCATTCCACTCATACAAAATATCTAAGGTAGTCAAAATCACAGAAACAGCAGAAAGGTTATCAAGGGCTAGGGGATGGAGGAAGAGGGAATTAGTGTTAGTAGGTATAGAGTTTCAGTGTTATGAGATGAAAAAGTTGTAGAGATCTGTTACACAACAATGTGAATATACTTAACACCACTGAGATGTACACTTAAAAATGGTTAAGATAGCAAACTTATGTATTTTTTTACCACCATAAAAAAAAACTGAAGCTTTCAAACAGAAAGTAGAATTTTGGAATACCTCGCATCTGCTACAGTGGATTTGACAATTTCCCAATACTTTTCTGACAGCACTGATGTGTGATTATTTTATATTACAAAATAAAATGTGTAAACATTTGAGAAACGAGCAAAGTTAATGAACTAGTATTTTACAAATGACCTACAAGATATTATAAAATTAAGCATGGGCAAAGATTCACTCAGATGCAACAAAGACCAACAGTTTTTAAAGTAACTGAGTATGAACCGTTCACTGTAGTTTTTCAGAGTCTTCACTACAACCAACCCTCAACAAACTACCATTTGTAGAGTTTCGGAGGAGCAGGAAAATGCACAATTATCTGAACATATCTTAAAACTTCCTCCATTTTCCACCTTTAGCTGTGAAAGGGAGGATTTTTTTCACATACTTCAAACAAAATAATATGTCACAACAGACTGACTGCAAGCAGAGATGAAAATTCAGCTGTTTTCCATTAAGCCAAATACTAAAGATTTACAAAAAATGTAAAACAATGCCTCTCTTCTCATGGAAATTTTGTCTTAGAAAACATAGTTTTTCTTCAAAAAATTTTTGTGTCAATTTGTAATAGGTTATTTTTTAAAGAATTATCCTTAAAATTTGTTTTAATTTCTCACAATATCTGTAGATATAACCTATAAGGTTATAGATATAGACCAAGGCTCTTTAGAATATTCAGTAATTTTTAAGCATTTAAAGGAAACTTCAGACCAAAAAGTTTAAGAACCACTAATACATACGAAATTAAAGAAGATTTTGCTTAACTCTATGTAAATAAATTTGAAGATGATAGAATAGATGATTTCCTTAGGCAAATATAAATTGAAAAAAATATTCCAAAAGTAGCGAAAGTCTAAATCATAGGAAAACAACAAAAGCAAAGAAAGTAGTCAAAGAGCTATCTGCACTACATATTCCCAAAATGGAGAAAGAAAAATAAAGATTCAATTCACAACTGAATTCTACCAAAGAACAGTTTAAGGGATACATAATCGTAGTATTTATAAAGCTATTTCAGAGCACTTAAAAAAAAATCTAACTACCAAAGTCTGATAAAAAATAGTTCCACGAAAGCAAACCTAAAAAACTCAATTACATGTTAATTTAAAACTCTTTAAATGCAACTTACATTACATAGAGTTTATTTCCTTAAATCACTAGGATTTCCTTAAATCACAGTAACCAAAAAATCCAACGATCCAACAGAAAAACAGACAAAGGATATAAAGAGACAATTCAACAAAAAGGAAATACCAACAGTTTATGATACCATAACACACTAAAAAGGAATGCAAATAAAAACATCACTTTCCCTCTTCTCTCTCCTGGCAAAAATCAAAGAATTTAACAACATACTAAACTGGCGAAAGGTGTGCAGGAATGCACGGTTACTGGAGGCAGAAACAGATTCAGTATCAGTGCAATTTGGAACACTGTTGAAATGACTTTGCAAGTGGCCTAGCAATTCCACTTTTCATAAAATTTATTTTATGGGCAGATTTGCATACTTGCAAAATGAGTCATGCAAGATGCTAAATGTAGTATTACATGTACTAGCAAAAATGATACACAACTGACATGTCTACCAACAGACAGGTGTAGTTAAAAACTTGCAAATAAATAATAGGTAAATAAACTATATAGTACAGCCAAACAACATACAACTATGCAGCAATTTAAAAACAATGTGGCAGCTCTACAAGCAAGAAGTGAAACCACCTCCAAGATAAATTGTGAAAAGATGTTTAGAAAATCTCTATACATACAAACATATACATATATATCCTATCTCTGCAGGAAAGCACTAGAATTCAGGAGACTTAACACTGGTTGCCTCTGGGGAGGGGAAGTAAAGATGGCTGGGGGACTGACTTTTCACTCAATACTTAGTCTACCTTTGTTTTTTACCATATGCATTTACTGCTTACTGAAAAAAAAAAAATTAAAGCAAATGCATCCTCAGAACCCTCTGCCTCATTACCTCTTAATATTACTTAGGAAACATGTCAAGACAAAGAAAATTTTTCATAAATCTCATGACAATCTTACATATGTGATTACATAGAAAACAAATGGTGATTCTTCAGAACCCATTGTTTATACTAAAATAATTATATTGAGAATTTTTAATTTATTTCAATCAGATGAATCATGTAAGAACATTAATGACTTGTGTACTTACCGAACCTTTTTCCCATTTTCAGCAATTTTTGTTACATTTAACAATCCATATTTCTCTTGATCCTATGGAACAGAGTAATACTGTTTATACATCACTTACATAGACAATGAGGTCCAAGTTCTTACATATGACTGAACCAATATGGTCTCGTTCTCTAAAAATTAGCTTAAAAGAAAAGATTAGTCAATGTGTAACATGCATGGTTCTAGAATATATTAAGAATATTACTTTCCTAATACTTTTGTAGTTTTTTCTTAATTTTATAATTAAACACTTCCTTTTCTCCTTAAGTCACAGCAGCTATTAGATACTTTGCTATGAAATTAGATTTCTATATGAACAAAGCAGCACTGAAAAATAATTTGTCTTTCTATTCAAAGTAATACAATGCTACAAAAAAGGAATGATTTACTTTGATAAATTCTACAAAAAAGGAATGATTTACTTTGCTGCTATTTTACAACTACATAATCTGAAAATTATTCACTATACTAACTCACTTTGTCAAAATGTAAAAATAGGTAGACCAAATACAGTGTCTGTATTTAATAAATTACTCAAAAGTTAACTGGTATGATGTAGAGAACTTGCCTTAATGTAGCATAAAAAATTCAGCATGTGCTTTATTAAGCATATTATCAGATTGTGACTTCCACTCTAGATAAACTAGATTTACTAGCCAGCTGATGTCAAAAACAGTGATACAAGCTTTATCATCAAACCCTATATAGGCAAAAGCCATTGTACTAAAGTTAATGTTAGCTTAAAATTCTTTCAGATGGAAATCAAGACGCACTTTCTCACTGCTTTAGTTTCCTAGAAGCAAATGAAATTAAAATGAGCTGAGTCCATGCGTTGTCTGTACATAAGAAAATAGTCAATTTTAATTCAACTAAAGCACTCATGCACACACACTCTCACAAGGAAGAAATATTCCCAATTCTATTTAACTGATTACTCCGCTATATTTTCTCAATGTACTTTAATCAGAAAATATACATTTTTCTGCATGAGAGATAAACATATTATTATTTTTCTACCAATGTCTGAAAGTTTTGTCTGGTCTGATAAAAACTGACATCTGTAGACAAAGCTCACAAACTGTTATGTCAATTTATATTTTTGGTATACTGGGGACTTGGGAAATGGCCCATATGAAGTTTTATTGTAATTTTTTCATAAAATACAGCTTAAATCTCCTTAGATATGCAAGTCTGATATTCTTCATAAGAACTATGTTGCTCCTCAACAAAAACATTAATAACACAATTGTAAGTAGGTGTAGTTTTTTTTTCTTTTTCTCATAAACCCTCATGTTGACGGCTGACTTTCAACAGATCACAGCAAGGGAGCTACAAAAGATGTTAAATAAGAACATTTTTAATTTGCCACCTGCACCCCTTAAAAGCAGGGAGAAAACAAATCTTTCAATCATATGGGAACTAAGTAACAACATTAATCTGAGTGGATGGGCACTGATTACTTGAGCTAGGGAACACAGGAATTGGAAAGGCAGAGAGGTGGGAATTAAGCCCATTTTAAAAATGCCACAGCTGAATTTGTGTTATTTAAAAAAAAAAAAAAAAAAAAAAACAGCAGAGGCAGGAAGGAAACACAGGCATCAAATCAGGAAGAAAAATGAATGGAATAGCAGTAGTGACAGACAGCCTAAGCCTAAGGATGAGAAGGAAGAGTCTAGGATCAGGGATTCTCACCCAAATCAATGGATGGACCGAAACTGGCACAAAACCGCGCATGTATATATGCATCACTCAAAGAAAAGGTCCAGAACTTTCATCAAATGGTCACAGGGATCAAGACCCAAGTACTAATGCTCTAAGTATTAATCACTAACTTGAATGTAAAGAACAAAATTTGCTACACTCAAAACATACAAATACAAAGAACAATTCCCATACAATGTGAGACGTGCTATGAGAAAGTTATGCCTAACTCAATCTGGGAGAGAAAGAAATCAGACAGCCTCCTGGGGAACTTGACACTTGAACTAAGGAACAGGAGTCCGCTAGGCAGAAACAGCAGGAGGTAAAAACAACCAACAGTGAAAGGCACAGGGGCTAAAGACAGCATTTCATATCTGAAGGGCTTTAAATTCCCTCAAAAGTTTTGGGTGAGGTGAAGTAGCAAGAAATGAGGTAGCAGAAAGAATGCACTAAGAAAGGGTACCATGACCAGGGACCAACTAGAAAACTATTTTAATCATTACTATAAGAGATGATAAAGACCTGAATGTGGTGACAGTGAGAGAGAAGAGGGGCCCAATTTGACAGATTCAGGAGACAAAACTGACAGGGACTTTTGTGAGGGCGAGAGCATAGATCTTGGGGAAACTGCCAAGCTTGAGCAACTGGGTAGCTGGTGATATCTCGGCTTCAACGTTACTTTAGGGCTTTTCCTGACCACTTTTAAGTAAACTTCCTATTATTTACGACTGCCCGTTTGTTTGCCTCACTGTACTTACTACAGACTAAATGTTTGTGTCCCCCAAAATTTGTATATTGAAATCTAATATCAAATGTAATGATACGTGGAGGTGGGGCCTTTGGGAGATGATCAGGTCATGAAGGCGAAGCCCACATTAATGCAATTAGTGCCCTTATAAAAGGGAACCCTTGTTATTTCTGCCATGTGAGGACACAGTAAAAAGGAACCATCTATGAACCAGGAAGGTGCCCTCACCAGTGAATTTAACAGTGCCTTGATCTTGGACCACCCCTCAGCCACCAGAACTGTGAGAAATAAATTTCTGTTGTTTATAAGCCACTCAGTTTATATTTTTGCTATAGCAGCTCCAATGGACTAAGACACACTTGATGCAAAGTACAATTATGTATTTTTTTTTTACTTTTATTACTCATTATCCACTCCTTTAGGCCATAAGTTGGAACCACATCTGTTATGTTCATCAATAACCACTGTCTAGTACTGTATCTAGCATGTAGTTGGTATTCAATACATATATGATGAAGTAATTTACCAACAAATTAACAGTACTATAACAAGAAAGAAATATAACAGGGTCAGTAACAGAGAAAGCTTTAACTTTTAAATAAGTTTTTGAATTTGACATAAAAATAAATAGGCAGATGGGTAATATAGGTTTGGATACACAAGTAAGAGTTAGGAAAAACATTTAAGGCAGGGCATGGTGGCTCATGCCTGTAATCTCAGCACTTTGGGAGGCCAACGCACGTGATCACGAGGTCAGGAGTTCAAGACCAGCCTAAGATGGTGAAACCCCGTCTCTACTAAAAATACAAAAAGTAGCTGGGCATGGTGGCGGGCGCCTGTAATCCCAGCTACTTGGGAGGCTGAGACACAGAACTGCTTTAACGTGGGAGGCAGAGGTTACAGTCAGCCAAGATCACGCCACTGCACTTCAGCCTGGGCGACAGAGCAAGACTCCATCTCAAAAAAAAAAAAAGAAAAAAAAGAAAAAAAATTTAAACAGATTTTTATTTCATACTATTTAGTATACTTTCTCTACATAATATGTGTCAAAATCACCCAATGTTTTTGTGTTGCTTACCAAAAAAGCTTCATAAAAAATACCTTAAGTCCCATAAAATATATACAAACTTATACATGAGTATTTGTTGGTCTAAATATCTGATACTCTAAAAGAAACTTTATGTTAAAAATAAGCAGGAATGCTTTAATAAGGACTAGCAAATTATGGTTAAATTGAGTAACAATATTATTCTATCCTAATAGGCAAGAAAACAATAAACTTCAAATTCTACTAGGTAATCTCGGAAAAATTATACAGGTTCATAATTACTTTGCAGGCTCCAGAATTTCCAATCGATGTTGCATTCTTTTAGTAAAGTAGGTACTTCTCAATTTAGGCTAACAAGTGTGATACACCAAAATCAATATAGCTGTTCAAAATCCTCATCTTTAGTTAACTGTGTAATAATGAGATTTTTAAAATATAGAACAAGTAAACTTGCACAATTATACCTAGATCATTGAAAAAACACCAGTGTAATGAAACATCCAGAATGGGTAAATCCATACATAGAAACAAAATGCAGGCTAGTGGTTATCAAGGACAGGGGCCTGGGGAGGGTGAAATGGGGAGTGACTTTTAATGGGTATGGGTTTTATTTTGGGGTGATGAAATGTCCTATAACTAACAGAGGTGATAGCTACACACATTGTAAATATATTAAATGCCACTGAATTGTACCCTTTAAAATGGTTACTGGTTAATGTTACATAAATTTTATCTCAATAAAAATAAATTTTTTAAAGAGCCAATGGTTACAAAAATAAACATTCATGTTTTTTAAAAAGGCTTAGAATAGTAATATTCAATGAAAAAAATAAGCAAACTTGTCCATTAATACTTCAATAATCATTAAATTTTAAAATGTCTTTTTCTCTTAATTGATTAATGCATATTAATACCATAAGTGGACATACAACATCAAAGCTCGTTTCCAAAATGCATATTCTAAAACCTCAGTATTCAGTAATTGGGAAATTTAAAACGCATATTCTCATAGGTACATTGGGACAAATAAAGAATAGCTTCTTAGAGCAGCCCAAAAAACCTATTTAATCCATATTGTAGTCAAATTGTAGAAAAATATATTATTGGTTTTTAAAAAATGTATATTCTGCCTATTTCAAGTAGATTTAAAGGGACTACAAAAAGTAACAATAACCATTTAAAAATTAGAAAAGAAGAAAAAGTTAACATGTTTAAAATTTATGTTAAGGTATGAAATTTTAAATCTGGTTTGATTAAAAGAGATAGATGAGCAATTTGCAGGGATTTTTAAAGAGACATTAGGGAACTAAAAATGATCATATATAATTTCCCCTTCTAAATCTGTAGCTTCCTTCTTTCTTATCACTAAGCCTTTATACTAATCAGATTTTAACTCGCAAAGAAAGAGGGAAATACCTCCCTGTAGTAACTGGGTAAGAGTGAGAGAGAGGCAAGACTGCCAGAAGCCATGCAAGCGCAGAGGAGGAACCAGAGGGCAGAGGGAGTGAAGAGACATCCCAGAGGGCAGAAACCTCGATGGGAGGACACAACAGCATGGACAGAGCATTCAGGAAAAAAGGAATGCTGTCTGGTGACGGAAAAACAGAACCACCTCTGGTAGAATTAACACAGCGGTTTGTTTTTTTCACCTAAAGGTAAAAAAAAGATTGAAACAGAAGAAACATTGGTGAGGCAGTTCCCTGTGATGGCCATCAGAGGGTACTGTGAGTCCGGCATGGTCTAGCTGCTGTCAAACTTCAGAAAATGGATCAATGGGTGGTGAAATAATGTGCAAACAGTCCTTGTAACCGCACGTGGAACATTTAAAAAATTTTGTTTCTAGGATTACTTAGGAATTCTCTTTTAACAAAATGAAAATAATATGTAAAAGATCTTTGTGGGAACTGATATTACCTACATTTAAAATAGTTTTAAAGGGTTTTCTCCTTTTCTAGACGGACAGATTAGAGTACTGTAGTAACAGTGCCTTAGATTCATATGGCAAATCTTGCCAAAACCACCAAAATCATGTTAACTTTTATCATTACGTAATGTTTATGTAATGTTTATGTACCCAGTATTGTGCAAATAATGCAAAAGATAAGTATCTGTCCTCTATTTAAACTTCTTTTAGGAGTTTAACACCTGGTAGGGAGACTAGAAGTACATACAATAACTTGCACTTATTAAATGCAATTAGTGACTTGAGAGTTCAGAAATAAGAGAACATTAACGGTTAGTCTGACAAAGCCTTCTGGAAGGGTCCATCTTGATGGGGTACAGGATTTAACTATGTATAGAAAAAGCAAGGCCCACTCTAGGCAGGGGTACTGCCTAAGCCAACATCAGAAGGAAATGTGTACAACCCCTGATTAGCACCAAAAAGACCAGATTACACTAGGGAATGGAGAAAGAGTTAGAAAAATGAAACAGCGTCTGTGAAAATCTTTACCTCTAAGAAATCTGAAGTGTCCCAATCAATAACAGTGTGTCATAATTTCATAAACTAGAGAAGCCATAATAAAAGTTTGTCTTTTAAAAAAAAGCTTTAACATTTATTTATTCAACAAGTATTTACTGAGCAGCTATTATATGGCACTGTGGGAGGTACTGGGGTAACTGTTTCTGCTCTAATGAAGCTTTACTCTGTCTGGTGGGGGAAGACAGACATTAATAGAGAATTGGAGGTTCCTATAAGAAATAAATTATTTATTTTATGTAATCAAACAATATATAATCAAATACTATGAGGAGTATTATAGGAAAACTTTACCTAATCTAGAGAATTAGAATAAAATTCTCTGAGGAAGTAAAATTCAAACTAAGCCCTGATGAATGAATAGAAGCTAACCAGGCAAAGATGTGGGGGAGAATGTTTCAGGATGCAGAGGAAACGACACACGCAAGGACCCTGAGCTGAAAGGCAGGCTCCTTTGAGGAACTGAGAGAAGGGCGGAGTGACAAGACAACAAGCAAGAAGGGAAAAGGAAATATGAGATGAGGTGGTGGAGGCACTCAGGAGCCAGAGCATGCACAGCCTTGTCATGCTCACTAAGAATTTTAGGGCTTCATTCTACAAGAAAACAGGCTGGGCGCGGTAGCTCACATCTGTAATCCCAGCACTTTGGGAGGCCAAGGCAGGCATATCACTTGAGGCCAGGAGATCGAGACCAGCCTGGGCAACATAGCAAGACCCCTTATCTCCATAAAAATTTTTAAAAAACTACCCAAGAGGGCCAGGCACAGTGGCTCATGCCTACAATCCCAGCACTTTGGGAGGCTGAGGTGGGTGGATCACTGAGAGAGCAGGAGTTCGAGACCAGCCTGGCCAACATAGTGAAACCCTGTCTCTACTAAAACTACAAAAAATTAGCCAGATGTTGTGGTGCATGCCTGTAATCCCAGCTACTTGGCAGGCTGAGATAGAGGAATCACTTGAACCTGGGAGCTGGAGACTGCAGCGAGCTGAGATTGTGCCACTGCATTCCAGCCTGGGCAACAGAGCAAGGCTCTGTCTCAAAAAACAAACAAACAAAAAAATTAGCAGAGGGTGCTGGTGCATGCCTGTGGTCCCAGCTACTAGGGAGGCTGAGATGGGAGAATCACCTGAGCCTGGTGGGGGAGGGGCAGGTGGTTGAGGCTGCAGTGAGCTATGATGGCTCTACTACACTCCAGCCTGGACAACAGAGTGTGACCCTGTCTCTATTTAAAAAACAACGACGACAACAACAAAAAACCCAGAAGCCATTGAAGGGGAATAGCATGATCAGCAACAGATAGAAAAGACTGGGAGTGAATATAAATATAGAAATCAAGTAAAATTTCATCAGCGTTAAGACAGGTATCTTAAGAGAAGTCACACAGAGGTTTTCCAGTTTAGGAGAACTTACAGTTGAGCTATATTATTTCCAATATTCATCTGGCACAGACTTGGCAATATATTTTACGGCACAGAAAATGAAGGTGTCTATGCCCATTAAGGAGGAGAGGATAGGTTCTTACCTTTGGACTGCTGGCCTGAGGAAAAAAAGAGTAAAGTATAATTTGATAGTATTGTCTGGGAATTTTTATATTTATTTTTAAAAACAAATATAAGTTCATCACTTACAAATATGGTATATAATTTAATCATGTAAGATACCATATTTTAAACAAAAGGGAGACTTTTAAATCAATAAAATCTGACTTAAACTTATTTTGATTGTGATTTTTTAGAAAAACCAATGACATTTAATAGAAGCCCATTTAAACATCACATTAAGAGTCAATTAACTTGCTAAAATTGATTGAAATAACTGAACTACATTGTAAGATATGCTTCTATCATACTAACTGTATCTTGGTGCTTTGGTGAGGAGGGAGAAGACTCATTTTCAGGAAAGCAGGGTTTTGAGGCAGTTGGAGATTCCTACAAGAAATAAGTAATGAAAAAAGTTACTCTATTTTATATAATTATCTTTCTGCCTCTACTCACAGCGGGAGAGCTTAGTAAGAGAGAATAACAAATTTTTTCCTTGTTATTTTCGTTCTATATTCAGCTCCAAGCTAATAAGGTAATGATTTTAAAACTACAAACGCTATTAAAAGTTTATAAAATATGGCGCTTTTTATAGCAATTACAGTTTAATTTAAATAATGCATATGGAATTACTCAAAAGAAATGATATGTGCTGCCTTAAAATCATGATGTTATATCAGTCTGAATTAACCATATTTAAAATAAGTAAAACTTAAACACTTCCAGATAAATACATTATAATCATGATACTAACTTGCTCTTGGTATGGTAAGTATAAATACCCAGGATTAGGCAAGGTCACAAAAATAACTTGGCAAATGCCAGAACGGGAATTTAATTTTAGTCAAAAGCTATATAAGAAATTAAATTGCTATTAGTATTTAAGGTAATTTATAGAAAACTTTTCAAAAATTAGAAATAAGATATTTTAAATTCAAGAAAGAAACCTAAGATTTAAATATTAATAACTCCCCAGAAAACAAGAAGTTTTAATGTCTAAGCCTACAACAGTATCATAAGAGCAAACCAATAACGTGGTTTTTTATTTTTAAGCAGTCTGCTTTGTCAATATTAAAACACAGAATGTGATTTCTATTACAGATGTTGATAGGACTATTCATGGAGGGTAAGACTGAAAAACTTTTCTTGGTAGCAACAGCCCACCTCCACTTAAATTTTCTCCATTTCCTTAGATGTTCTGAGTAATTTCAGAAAAAGAGAATGTTTTAAATCATACACCATTACCTATTATTAAATTTTTTCTATCAAACCAAAAAGTTCCTTTGAACATTCATCTCCATGTATGTATCATTCTAGTTTTCTACGTTTATGAAGCTGGAGAAGGCGCTGTCAACCAACCTGGGAATTTGTTTTAAGTAACACTTGCAAAAACCATTAACTCAACATTTACTCATTTGGAAAAATGTCTTCAGGTTTACATCCTACACAGTTTGTAAATATAGAAACTAATAGCAGTAAAAGTTTACATGGAAGCCCTTGAAGGGACAAGCTTATAAATCAAACAAACAAGGCACTATTAATGGAGAAAATATTAAAATCACATCAAATAAAAAACTTCAAAGAAATTTAACTTAAGGTCCAAATCTCACTTACTTTTTTCTGACAACGTCAGATCAATTTTTGATTCTAAGACTGTCTGATAGTAAAACAGTATGAGAAAGAGGGAAGATGTGATGATCCATAAAGTAGAAAATAAGTAACTGAATAAAATGATAATTATATTTTTCATAGCACATTCAGTCCCACAGAAATAAAAACCACAAATACAGTAATAATGTATGTGGAACAATTATAACTATTATAAACAAGAAATAATTTTACATGTATACATTTATCTATATTTAGATATATGCATATAAATATACATCATATACATCTATGAAGAGTTATAGTAAAAACAGAAAAAAAAGGCAGAAACAGATGCATTCACACATACACATACACACACCTACCCCTCCAGGGTTATCTGTAAACTGAATTAGGACGTCATCACAACAACATCTGCTATACAGTAATAGATGGTTCTTGACTTATGATTGTTCAACTTTAAGGTGATGGGAAAGTGATAGGCATTCACTAGAAAACATACTTGAAACTTGATCTTTTCCTGGGCTAACAATATTCAATATGACACTCTCTCATGATGCTGCACAGAGGCATGTAGCCCCAGCTTCCAGTCAGCCACCTGATTACCAGGGTAAACAGATTACAAAGGTAAATAATTGATATTCTACAGTGTACCGTGTTACTGAATGATTTTGCCCAACTGTAGGTTAATGTAAATGTTCAGAGCGCATTTAAGGTAGGCTAGGCTAAGCCACAATGTACAGTGGGTTAGGTGTATTACATGCATTTTCACCTTGTGGTATTTTCAATTCATGGTATTTTCAACTTATGTGGGTTTACTGGGATATAACCTCATCCTAAGTTGCAGAGCATCTGTATTAGGTTGCTGTGATTACAATTCAGGTTATACACACTTCATCCCTTATCACATATTAGCTAGTTTGTTCTGGTAGTCAGTCCCTTTTTCAAAATCTCAAAAACTGCCCTATGTTAAGAAACTGATGCATTTGTTTGCAAAGGGTAAGGTGGGGGGTAAAAAAGACAATTCTACCAAAACTAAGTAAATCTCTAATCGCAAAAAAAATCATATTCTCGCAACTCTAGGACAAGGAGATGAAAGAGGAAATGTACTAAGAACTGCATGTGAGTTATTTAAAGCAATAGATTGAAAAATAATTTTAAAAAATGAATTGAGAGATTAAAAAGGAGTAAGATTGATATTTTATGATGTTGAAAACAAAAGAAAAAGGAGTAAGAAATTTTAAATAAATTATCAAAATAATCATCCTATTTGTTCCAGTAAGAAGAGGCGGTAGAGTTGGTTCAACAATGATTTGCCTTAGAACAGTATATATGGCATTTGGGAGATTCCTATTTATCCTGAATTGTAATTTGGTTCTTGGTTGAGTGAATTTTTCCTATTAGAAATCCCTAGGTGTTTTACTTACCTAGATTAATCTCAACACTAATATATTTTCAAGCATATCTTCAATAGCACAGACTCAGAATGTCATTCCTTTAATGTAGTCTCTACATTCAACACAAGATCCTTACAAAATAGAAGCTAGAAACAGGTGTGCCACTTTCATTGTTTTCTATTAGTCCATCTTACACACACGAAGAATACTGTTTCTAACACTCCACCTTTAAATTCAACAAAGACCAATTTTATAGTAACTTGTAGTACCAAAATATTATACTTGTTTTGACTGATCAATTGAGATTATTGATAAAGGAATTTAGGACTTAAAGTATCCAAACATAATGAAATATGCTATAGGGATAGTTCATTCTGTTTTCACAAACACACCTAAAAATTACAGAAAAACTGTAAATCATGCTACAAGAAGCCTGATGATTTAAAAAACCTTTACATTTCAACATTAGTATGCCTAATATTCTGCAAATTCATACTAAGTTCCCAACTTATCCCCAAAATGAAGCCACACTGTAAATAAGTAACTTGTAAAGAAGTGTTTAAAACATCCATTTTAATGTTTGCATTAAAATTCACCCTTTTTTGAAACAGGGAACATTACTTCTCAGATTGATAAAAGATGTGCTTTCTACAGAGAGCATTTAGAGAAACAAAGGGAATATAATTCCAATATTACCTGGGATGAGGAAAATTAATTAAATGTCTTCCCTATGAAACCTCCTAGAGACTGAAGACAAAGGATAACAGAAATGTGACTTTAAAATAAGATAAGCAAGAAAAATCTGTCACCTACTAGGATCAAATGTATCAAGGTACACAGATAAGTAAGCCACAGATAAGTCAGTCCATTGTGCAAAAACCAAAATCCTCAAAACCAAAACTTACTTCATGACAAACTGATGCTAAATACATAAAAATGTAGTCAATTTGATAAAAGAAAAAATAATGTAGTAACGTTTCAACATACATGCAGATCAAAAGCTTAAATTAGTTCAAAAGAAATCAAATGTTCTAGCAAAGAATATTTACTAAATACATGAAATATTAGTACAAATAGTTACAATTCACTGTACAATACAATGCAAAGAACTTGCCAAAAATCTCAACAGTCCTACCTTGTCATTAGTGTCCAATACAATGGTGCTGTGTCTCCACTTTGTTAAAACTATTGGTTCTTGCAGCCGCCTATCCAGGCTCCTACTTTTAATTATTTCTCTTTGCTGCTGGGATGAAGCATTATACTAAAACAAAACAAAGCAAAAAACACTTCACAAACAATAGAAATGAAAGTGGAATCTAAACATCCTGGCTCCAAATGACAAAGACTGTTAGGCAAAGTTCAACATATGACATCTCCATACATTTTCTAGCCTCAGTTTTCTCATCTTTAACCAGAACTGTGGCACAATTGAGAAGATCGCAGACTCTGCTGTTACACAGACCAAGGTATTATCTTTGGCAAAATATTTAATCTCCGTCAGTCTAAGTTTTGTCAACTGTAAAGTAGATAAAACAGAAATATCATCTCATTCACAGAGTTGCTCTAAGGATCAAAGTATTAAAGAACAACATATTAAAAGAGTAGTACATTATCAATAAATATTAACTATCATAACTTATAAAATAAAATCAAATTAATTTTTCTACTTCTACTTCTTCTACTAAGCATTATTTTAAAAACCTAAACCAAAAATTAAATTCAAAATGAACTAGTAAGTTCTTTACATATTCTGGATTCTAAACCTTTCTAAGCTATGTGAGTTGAAGGTATCTTTTCCTAGTCTGTAGCCCAGCTTCTCCCCTATGTTTATGACATCTTCTACACAGAGAAGGTGTTTTGTTTAATTTTAATGTAGTCACATCTGTCAATCTTTCCTTTTATAGTAGCCTTCTGAGTCTTGTTCAAGAAATCTTGCCTACTCTGTAGATAAAGATATTCTTTGATATATCCTTCCACAGTGTTTAAAGTTTTACTTGCTATATTTATATCTTTAATCTAACTGAAATTAATCATTTAGCATGAAGTAAGGTCAAGATCTACATTTATTTTCATTTTTATCATGTGAAAACCAATAATCTTAGTAACATTCTTACTTAGTCCATGCTTACCCCACTGATTTGTTTTCTTTTTAGTTGTTGTTGCAGCATCTCAGATGACACAAACCAATGTTTGTTTGTTTGTTGAGAAAGGGTTCCTCTCTGTCACCCAGGCTGGAGTGCAGCGGCATGATCAGAGCACACTGTAACCTTGAACTCCTGGGCTCAAGAGATGTTCCTGTCCCAGACATTTGAGTAGCTGGGACTACAAGCACATGCCAGCACACTTGGCTTTTTTGTTGTTGTTGTAGAGCCAAAGTCTCCCTAACCCCATTGATTTGAAATGCCACGTCTGAGCTTTATACATGTGCCCTTACTATCCCAACTTAATTACCACAGCAGGAACTCTATCTCTCCTGTTCCCTAACCACCAACTACTCTGTATTCAGGAATATGTTGACTCTTTATGGATATTTGTTTACAAATACAAATTTTAGGTTCCATTCCCAAAAAAAGTGAGGGAAGGGATATTAAATGGAAACGCATTGGACTTGTAGATTAATTTGGACATTGTTATAAAATTCAGCCTCCCAATCCAAGATCATGATGGTATGCTACACCATTTATTTGGGTCTTCCTTTATTCTGCTCTGAAATTTTCTTTATTAAAATCTTACAGACCTTTAATAAACATGTTCTTAGTTACAACTCTTGTTGCTACTGCTGCTAATATAAATAGTATCTTCATTGCTATCACATTTTCAAACTCACTTTTTACTAGACAAATGGGTAGTTTTCATGTTAATTTTATATCCAGCAACTTTGCTGAACTCTCATCAGTTTTAAGTTTGTAGGTTCTCTTAGGATTTTCTAATAATAATAATAATAATAATAATCTATTGCATCTCTTCCTTCTTAATTCCATTATTTCTTTCCGTTTCTTAATTGTTGACTAGAAGCTGTGATAGAAATGTTCTAGTCTAGTCCCTAACTCTAATGGGAAAGCTTCTGTAATCTCGCCATGAAGTATGAGATTTACTGCAGATTATTTAATAGATAATCTTCAGCATAATGTGTCATTATAAGAAAGTGATTTTCATCTGGGCTCGGTGGCTCACGCCTGTAATCCCAGCACTTTGGGAGACTGAAATGGGTGGATCACCTGAGGTCAGGAATTTGAGACCAGCCTGGCCAATATGGTAAAAGCTTGTCTCTACTAAAAATACAAAAATTAGCCAGGTGTGGTAGTGCAAGCCTGTAGGCCTAGCTACTTAAGAGGCTGAGGCACAAGAATAGCTTGTACCTGGGAGGCGGAAGCTGCAGCGAGCCGAGATTTTGCCACTGCACCCCAGCTTGGGCGACAGAGTGACAGTCTGTCTCAAAAAAATAAAGAACAGTGATTTCCTTACAGAAGCATATTCTTGGATCATAGTGGTTTTATATCCATTTTGCAAATCTTTTAACAGGTGTGTTTAGAGCATTTACATTTAATGTGATTATTTATAATGTTAGGATGTAAGTCTGGTATTTTATCGCTAATTTTCTGTCTGTTTCTCCTTTCCTACCTTCCTGTGGGCTACTTGAGGAATTTTTACTATTATATTTTAATATATCTACAGTTCCTTGAGCCTCTCGTTATACTTTTTTAGTGCTTGCTCTAGGGATTACAATATACATAATTTATCAGTCTACTAGTATCAACATTTTACTACTTCAAGTGGAATACAGAAACCCTACTAAAAATTACATCCCTTTACTCATTCTTTATGAAACAGTTGTCTCAAATATCACTACTGCATATCAGGACTACTTCAGAAATATTATAATTTTTGTTTCAAATATCAAAGACAATTTTAAACACCCAGGACAAAAGTCCCCTCAGATATTCACCCTTTCTGTTGTTCTTTATTCATTCCTGATATTGCAAGTTTTCTAATTACTTCCCTTCTGTTTGAAAGACTTCCTACAGCAACTCTTTGAAAGCAAGACTGCTGGGGATAAATCTTAGTTTAGTTTAATTCTGAAAATGTCCTTATATTACTTTCATTCCTGAAGGATATATTTTTGCTGGGTGTAGAAGGCTTCACAGTTCTTTTCTTCTAGTATTTGAAAAATGTTATGCCACTTCTTTCTGGCTTCCATGGCTTTGGACAAGTCACTTCATTCAAATTATTACCCTAAAAGTAATGTGTTGTTTCACTGAAGGGCTTTCAAGACTTTGTGGGGCGAGGGTGAGGGTCTTTAGTTTTCAGAAATTTTGATTACAATGAGCCTGGATATGGATTTCTTTGGGGTTACATTATCTAGTGTTTATTCAGTTTCTTGAATCTGTTGGTTTGTCTTCTGCTGAATTGGGGGCATTTTCAAACACTACTTCTTCCAAGTATTTTGCTACCTCACATTCTTTCCTTTCTCCTTCTGGAACTTCAATGAAAAGGAAGGTTAGCTCTTTTGTATTTTCCCACAGGTCTCTGAGGCACTGTTCATTTTGTTTTAGAAATCTATCGTCTCTCCGTTGTTCAGACTAAATAATTTCCACTAACCTATCTCCAAGATCATGAACTCTCTTCTTTCACTTCCATTCCGTTATTGAGCCATCCAGTATTTGATTTTTGGCTCTAGGATTTACCTTTGTTTTTTCTGTATATCTTCTATTTATTTGCTGAGACTTCCAACCTCTTATCTCAAGTGTGTTTATAATTGCTTCCTGTAGCACTTTTATGACAGCTGACTTAAAATCCTATGGGATAATTCATTCATTCCTGTCATCCTGGTGTGTCACCAACCTACTGTCTTTTCTCGTTCAAGTTCAGATTTTCCTGGTTTTTGGTATGACAAGTAATTCTAGGTTATATTTGGGTGTTTTGAGTACTGTAAGACTTTGGCTTCCATTTAAACATATTTTAACAGGTGGTGAACCCCATTTACGTCCAGAATGCACATCTCGGCCTGCTTTTATGGCCCATAGTTCAAAGGTCAATTTCATTTTAAAAATCTTTTCATTGCTGTTCTGAACTGCCCTGTTTGTGCACTACCTAGAGGCCAGTCTGAAACCTGGGCAGTACTCCACACCATGTTTCAGTTCTCAAAGATTTTGCTATGCTAATTCTGGTTGCTTTCATGTGTAGGCCACTGGGAGTAGTGTCTAGGACCTTACACAGAGTTTAGAAATCCCTTTCTCTGGCTCCTTCCTCTCCACAATCAATCCTCTTCCCACACACTGCTTGGGATAGGACGGGGTGTTGCCTTGTTGCTGTTGTCCATTTAGTGCATAGGGAGGATGAATCACAGGGTTCCTTGCATACACTGTGGGTCTAGTCAACAGGGCTCCACCCCAGGCTCCACAGTACCCAGGCAGGGAGCGGGAGAGTGCTGTTTCAATAGTGCCGGTTAGGGATGACCGACTGGGCTTCATAACACATTGTGCACAGTACATCATGCAGAAGGATATGCTTTTGTGGTGTTCACCTGGAACACAGTAGGTATAATAAACAGAGACGGTGTGCTTTACTTGGCTTAAAATGTTGATCATGTGTTACCACAGATTTTTGGGTTGGCTAAAAACTGTCTGATCTAGAGGGGCTTATCTGGACAAGTCTGTCCCTCATCCCCCTCCTGGGACTGGGAGGCTAGCCTGGGCACATTCTTCTCATGGCAATGGTAGAGGTGCAAGAGCAAGCCCTGACTATAAGCCCATTTCGATACTCTCCTTGTGTCATATTTGTCACATCCCAGTGAAAGCAAGCCACACAGCTGAACTCAGTTAATGACAGGACAATTTGGGAGGCCACCACAAAGAACTAATACTAGAGTCATAATGGATCCAATTATGCCATCTACTGCACTGTGATGGCTTTTAAGATTGTCTCCTTATTGTGAAGTTCTGCAGATCCAGCAAAATTTGTTGACATGTTGATTTATTTGTATTTATCCTTGACAGTATTCAAAGCATATTTTCTAGTTAAAGATTCGTGTCTTCCTTCAATTTTAGAAAATTCCTAGAAATTATATTTTCAAATATTGTTTCTACACCATTCTTCCATTCTCTTCTTTTGGAATTCCTAATATATGAATATAGAAAACTTTCAACTCATCCTCCATTTTTCTTAACTATGCCTTCATATTTGTTAGATTTCCATCCCTGTCTAAAGTTTATACTACTGACTGCATTTTTTATGTGAATAACTATGTTTTTTCATCTTGAAGATTTCTAATTTATTCTTTATCACATTTACCTATTCATGTATGTTTTTATTTTTCCTAATTTCTTGTTCTTTTTAAATGAAAGTCTTCATTTAATTCTGATTATCCACAGCATAATTTTAAGCCTTTATTAAATTATTAAGAACATTACTTTCAGCTGGGCACGGTGGCTCACGCCTGTAATCCCAGCACTCTGGGAGGCCAAGGTGGGCGGATCACAAGGTCAGGGTTCGAGACCAGCCTGACCAACATGGTGAAACTCCATCTCTATTAAAAATACAAAAATTAGCCAGGTGTAGTGGCGTGTGCCCGCAATCCCAGCTATGCAGGAGAATCACTTCAACCTGGGTGGCGGAGGTTGCAGTGAACCAAGATCGCGCCACTGCACTCCAGCCTGGGCAACAGAGCGAGACTCCGTCTTAAAAAAAAAAAAAAAAAAAAAAAAAGAACATTACTTTCATCTGGAGTGAATACCATGTTCTGATCCTTGATTTTTCTTATGTCTATAATAATAGCATTGGATTTCTTCATGCATTTTATTTCAAATATTGAACGGCAGACTTCATTTTGAGTGGGGAATGTTTTGTTTTCTCTCTCTTCATTTACTCTCCTTTATTTCTTTCTCTGAATCCTCCTTCCTGTCTAACAGTTTTGTGGTTCCCTTCCCCTACACCTAACCCAGAGTGTGTGTATTTATATATACATATTCTTTTTTACTCAGCTGTCATATGAACATGTTTCTTCTTTCCAAACTTACAACAAAAATTTTTAGGGTAAAGACCGTATCCTATGTATCTGCATTCATCAAAACATATTACATAATACTGAACACCAAAACGTGTTCAGAAAATAGTAAATTAAATTTTAGTATCTGCATGGTTACAAGCTTAACAGATTTATCTTAGACTTACTAGTAAGTGCTAAGTTGCTTAGAATGCAGAATGTAACCTGGAGTTGTCTTTATCATGCAGTAACAATCTATGAAATAGTGACTCTACAACATTTTTCCTTATTTCCTCATTTCCACTGTATTTAATTCAAACTTCTTCATATCCAATTTAATCGACAGTTAAAGAAACTGTGAAGACCTTCTGACGCTTTATGCTAAGCAGCAAATGGTAGCAGAAAATGAAACAGTATCACAAAACTGAGGATTCAACGCTGGTCACAATCAGCACACATTTCCATTGCTGTAAAATACCCTTTGAGGTCTTGATATTATTCAGACTCTTGCCTCTCTTCTTTTTTTCATTAAAGGCATCTCTGAAAGTAAACAGGTTTCCTAACACAGCCTATAGTTCTTCTGACCAAGAAAATCATATAATTGAGTTATAAAGAAACCCAACAGGAATATTTAGCTACCAGTTAAGGCTCCAAATTGTTCCTGATATTAGGCTATCCTGGGAATCTCTCCCTTCAAAGGACCCTGACCTAGGACAAATCACTCAAAAGCAGCCTTGTGACTGATGTCATTACTCTAGGGAATCAGAAACCACTGTGAAGAAAGACACAGCAGACGAGTCCTCCAAAAACTGAACTGGTATTTGAGGTACTGGTAAGAGCTACAATTCAAATCTGTCAAGTGGAACAAAAAAATTAATCTGTTTATTTAATTATTATATTAATAAAAGATTGGTCTTCTATAATCTAAATCATTTTCAGTGAACTAAACCCTGAGCAGATTTTTCTTCTGGTTCCTTCAAGTGGAAATCAGAGCTCGTATTTTATAAGCATAACACTTATTAGAACAGCCTAACAGAACCAATCCCTGTTATATACAATTTTCAATACTGAATAATTACGTCCCTCAAAACAATATTTTTATCCCAACATATAAGTTATTACATATTTTCGTCGTCATGATCCATAAAATTCTTCTTTCCAAATTAATCACTATATATGTTTTTTTATAAATGGTACCAATTTTGAAAAGTAATATCTGAGGTATTCTATTACTTCTTCCCAGCACATTAATAAAATAAATTGCTTATCTTATTATGTTTATCTCCTTTCCCCTAAAAGTTCGTAACAGTCTTACTAAGCTTGAGGTATCATTTTCCCACTTAAAAGTTTTTTATTGGAAGACAATGAAATATTTGGAAAATAAAATGGTGGGTTATTTAACTTTTTATAAAATTTAACTTTAAAAAACTGTTGCTAGAGTATCACAACTGCTAAGCTACGGTTCTTAAAAATACTACGGAGTTCTGACTGCCTGGCACAACTTCAAAGTTTCAAGGGTAAATAAGGTTTTATCTTCAGAATCACATTCTAAAAATACAAATTAATAATAATGAAAATGAAAAAAATCCACAAGTGTTTTATTGAATTACGTTTCATAATTTTAAAGAGTAATGAGATAAAACATTCAACCCTGAAATATATGATTTGTGGTACTTTTCCATAGACTCTTTATTTGGATCTTTTTCATTCATGGTATTTTATGATTGATGAAGTAAAACTACAATGTGGTAATATTAATATCTTCATAACTTTTTATACAGAAGCTCTTATAATTAAAATATAAAAATTATCTTCACTAATACTAATATGTTAAGCTGAAAATAGTATTTTTAAAAACAATCCTATTGTACAAATGTAAATTTTAATGACTCCTAATTTAGAAAGTGTAATTAATTTAAACAATAAAGTGATTTAAAATATGGAAGTTTTTCCTGCTGAGCTGAGCAAAGAGAAAGTACCTACCTATGTAAAACGTGTGATAAAGGATCAAAAAATGCTTATCTGAAGATGTGACAAGTTTTTTAAACTACAAGAAAATTCTGAGGCTATGCTTCATCAACAAATTAATCAAAGGCACCAGTATTTCCTTTATCTCCTCATCCCCCACACCTATGAACTTTTCCATTATAGCCACCTACACATTGTTCCATGAGATTACAAAATTGTAAAAGCCGTCAACTACAACGGAGCTCTCTTCTGCTACTTGGTCAACTCAGACTCATAAAGGTATTCTTAAAAATCAATTACAGAATATGTATTTCATTTTCATCCTATCCATATCAAGCCTTAGAATTTCATAAAATAATTAAAGGCCAGATAGCATTCACATATAGAAGAAAGCACTATTAACACTAGTTTACTAGATTAGCGTTTCCCAACTTGTCAATTTAGTAACATCTAGTGATTTTTTCTATATCCATGTTTCATTTATACTATTAATATTCTTCTTTAAATTGATTTACTTTGGGGAAAAGACAAATTTTAAAAACTAAAGTATATGTAACAATTGACACCACATATTTGTCTACTAATTAACAGCTGTTTTCTAGAACATTAAAATAATGCACCAATTAAAATTCAAATGTTTGTTCATATATCACTTAAAATTATCTCAATCACCAATAGTGATGTGCATATGACCACTCTGAAACCTACCACCTTAGATAAACTCAGCCCTGGTACACTTGTCCAGAAATGAGATGTCCAGCTAAATCATAAGGACATCTTATCACATGTTGCCTGTATCTCAGCTAATGAGTGGCTCAATCATACACACATTTACATAAGAGGATAAACCTGAATACTGAGTTACTTTTCTTTCTTTTAAAAAATGATTAAATATAAGAACAACTTTACGTAGAAAAATCAATATACTCAACACAACTAGATAAGATGACATTATTGGTATTCAAGAGAATTCCTATTTCCAAGAATAAGGAAAGGCCAATTTCAAGTTTACCTAAAAGATATTCTGAATAGGAATAATCAGTATCACAAAGTGAAGATACCTGTACATCTTAGAAAACTTACACCACTCACAGCATTCTCAGTGAATTCCGAAAAAATTATTCTTTCTACTTTGTAAAAGTATAATAAAGACTTTACAATAAATCTGCTGAAACCATCTCCAGGTATTACTTCATCTACTATTTTTAAATAGAAATTCGGTGTCAAGGTTTATTACCTTTGGCAATTCCCATTCCGACCGAGATCCGTCTGCACTGTAGTAATACTGTCTACCCTGATCATCAATATGCTTGAGCCACTATAAAAACAGAACAGGTGTTATTAAATTTAAATAAAAGTAAGTTTAAGCTACTACTATCAGAGATACTAGATTTAATTTTTATGAATTTTATTCTACTTGCTCAGTAACACTGCAACAAAAAAATTTTTTTTTTTTTTTTTTTTTTTTGAGACAGAGCTTTGCTCTTGTTGCCCAGGCTGGAGTGCAATGGTGCAATCTTGGCTCACCACAACCTCTGCCTCCCGGGTTCAAGCAGTTCAAGCAATTCTTCTGCATCAGCCTCCCGAGTAGCTGGGATTACAGGCAAGTGCCACCACACCCAGCTAGTTTTGCATTTTTAGTAGAGTCAGAGTTTCTCCATGTTGGTCAGGCTGGTCTCGAAATCCTGACCTGAGATGATTCGCCTGCCTTGGTCTCCCAAAGTGCTGGGATTACAGGCGTGAGCCACTGCGCCTGGCATGCGACAAAAATTTCTAACTAATTATACTAATAGACTTGCATTTTAAGTTTGGTAAGAATAAATATACTCATTATTAAACATGACTTTATTTGCCCTCCCTATCCTCCAATGTCTGGCTAGTTGTTCAAGCACCACTTAACAACAAGCAACATACAACATAAAGATACACAGATGTACATATGCACTGGTACACAGGTACACTCCCATCTGAAAACAGGTTTGAGAAACTGACAAAAGGGAAACACTTTTCAATTAAATGTACAACTAAACCATTTAAAGCCCCATTTCATGCAAACCTTTAGGAATTACTTCCTATGGCCAAACACAATAAAATTTAAATAACAGCAACAACAAAACATCATGCAATAAAACACAGGGAATATGAGGGGAAAAAAGTATTGCTAATACAAACATATGAACTTCAGTATGAAATAAATGAAAAAACTGCTTCCATATGTTCCAATGTCAAATAATTGAGGCAGGAAAGAGGGATAAAAGCCAAGCCCCATTTATTCCCAAGCACATCTTCTCTGAACATGTACTACCAACCAGTTGCTTTCTCAAATGATACCAGATGCAATACACACACAAAATGTCAACATTCATTTCCAAACCAATCATAAAATACTAGATTGATGGTTTTTGTTTTACATAAATTTGATTGTAATAGGAAAAGGAGAATAGGCAGTAAGGCGATGTACGATAATGGCACAGAGAGAAAACCATTTCCAAAAAACTATTCCCCCAGAAAAATATAAAGAAATATGCCTACTGAAGAAATCTAAACAAATGACATTCGACAGGTGTACTCTTAAAAGGTCTTTCATGGGTATCAAGAGCATAAAAATCACTATCATCCTTAGCAGTTTAAAACCATTAATCAGTAGTTAGACTGAGTTTTCATATTGTCATTTGGCATGATTATAAAGTTACAATGAAGACTATTTTCATGTTTTTTAAAATACTACTAAACCTTCAGTACACAACTATTTTATGAGAGAATTCTGCCAAAAAACACTAGATGAGAAAAAAAGAATGTACCTTTTCATTAGTATAGTCACTGGTATATAAGGTATGCCCACGTTCATCCAACTCTTCTGACCAACCCCTTGGAGGAGAACCACACTGACTATCTGACTGGCTGTAAGAAGTGCTGTAGTAGTTTTCTTCGGATGAAAGAAGCTACAAATAGTCAGAAACATAAGGATTTTTCTTCTTTGAATATAAATATGAATCGGCTGAAAATCTAATAAATCAATTTTACTTGAGTATAAGTACTAAGATAATTTAAATATATTTGAATATTTGATTTTGAAAGTAAATTGATAAGTCTTTAAATGGTACATTGTAAGAGGTGAGGTAAAATTAACAGTGGTTATTTTATCACATTAGTGCAACCCTAGAAAAATTCATCACAATAAAACTAAAAACAGTGTTTTCAGACTAAGGAGCGCTCGAATGTTATTTAATGTTGTTTTTGGCTGAAATCAAGTTTAAAAATGAAAGGAGTATGTGTGTGTACACATATGTATGTGTAAACAAGGGAGGAGATGAGGGAACTGCATTAGACTGAGCTCCCCCTCATGTACCACAAGCACATAGCCACATGCAAGGTAAACAACATTGCTAAATAAAGATATCTCAGACTATTTTCTATAATTTGTGTTATAATTTAGTGGTAAATTTTCCTAACTCATTCAATCAAATGCCTATTAAAGACTACTGGAAACTAAACTTCAAAACAAGAAAAAATAACATTGAGCAAATTCAAACACAATACAGAGAGACAAATAAAAAATTCTGTATGAAAATAGTATAGGGGCCAGGAGCGGTAGTTCACGTCTGTAATCCTAGCACTATGGGAGGCCAAGGCCAGAGGATCATTTGAGTACAGGAGCTCAAAACTGGCCTGGGCAACATAGTGAGACCTCATCTCCATTTTTTATTCAAAAGAAGGAGGAGGAGGAGGAGGAGGAGGAAGAGGAGGATGGGGAGGGGGAGGGGGAAAGGGATGGGAAGGGGAGGGGGAGGAGGAGGAGGGGAAAGGGAAGAGAAGGGAAGGGAAGGGGGAGGAGGGGAATGGGGAGGAGGGGAGGGGGAGGAGGGGAAGGGGAGGGAAAAGGGGAAGGGAGAGAAGAAAATAAAATAATATGGGTATACATGATAAACTAGACACATGAGAGAAGCAAATTAGAAGACTGGGAAAATTTAGAAACTTTTGATGCCTACTGACAAGAGAGACCATAATATGACTAAATGGCAATTTGCTTTCGGCACTGAAAAGTCATTCATTTAAGAATCATTTATTAGGTTAGCACTCATGCAAATGACCCTTCCTATCACCTCTAGGTAAAATAGTTTCAGCAAGTAAAACTTACTCATTTATACTATATTTTCTATCATCATAATTTGGTCTGAAACACTAAGATGGGTAGATTCTCAACACTGTAGTTAAAGACATTAAGATTCTAATATTAATATGTTCACAAAAACATAGCTTTACAGAAGCACTGCATAAAGTGAATTATATATGTTTTACAACAGAAACATTTTTTAAACATTGAAAACCTAATTCAAAAATCAGGAGTTTATTTTTATTTAATTGAAGCAACTTAAAATGCAAGCTCACAGACAAGAAGAGTGCAGTAAAACTTTTAGAAACAAAAATGGCAATCAAATTAGTAAAATTAATTTAAGAAACAAAATCACAGAATCAATTTTTCAAAGATATGACTTTCTAGCTAACAAAATTCTCATCATAATTTTCCAACTTTTGCACAGTAAATATGATGTTCTCTTCTACCATGAAAAGTAACCTCCAACATCTTCATATGCTTTATATTATACTACAGAACCAGGCTTTAAGATCTGGATATCCTCTACTGAAAAATAGTTGTTTAATGGCAGTTAAGTAAAAGTTAAGATAATTTTTGGCAAGCATTCTATAGATATTAACTATTCTATACCTAATAACTTAATTCAAAGGTGTAACCGATTCAGTAACTTTGGGATACAAATGTATCCTAGTACAACAAATGTATCCTAGTACAAATATGAGGAGGATGTTCCATTTATAGAAGAATGGCAGGTAGGTATCCCAATTGATACCTGAACAGAAACAGTTAAAAATGTTACATAAAATGTTTTTTTAAATAATCTATGAACAAAAGGCTAATTAAGAAATACTCAGAGGTCAAAAGCTAAGTGGAAATAAGAATCAACAGAGTCAAGCAGAGGAAAAAAAGACCAGCTTTCTTCTTGAAGGCATCTGACAGACCCCAAACTAAAATGTTAGTTTTCAAGACCATGCAGGAGTGTTAGAGAACTGAACTCAGGATTACCAAAAACAGGAAGTCTAAAAGGCTGTCCCACAATACAGAGCTGGGAACGCCAAAGAAACATACCCACAAATTATGGGTGAACCATAAACAAATCTTGCCCCTTTATTTCACACTAGGAAAATCATAGAAATTTTCCCCAGTAATTGGGGAAAATAAGGGGACTCTCTAGCACAAAAGTCTTCATGAAATCCAAATCACTATTAATACTACCTGGGTGGCTTGTAAAAACTAAAGCTGAAGATGTACTTTTAAATACTCATAGTTTCCCCCTAGGCATCCATCAGAAGAGACTCACCTTTGAAGGAACCTACCTTCAACCCCAGCATAAAAGACTTCCTACTTATGAATTTCCAACAACTATAACCTCACATTAAAACAGATACATTCTCAAAACACCTTGAGTAAGAGTCAGCAGAAAAACAGTATAATCAGACTCTCTAAAACTTTATGTACAGAAATTAACAAAAATAAAACAGAAAACAAGACTAGAGAGATACAACAAATAAATGCAATATATAATCTTCACTGGATCCTTCACAGCAGGGAAAAAAACTGTAAAGAATATTACTTGACAACTGAGAAACAATGAATATTAATCATGTAGGAAATAACATACTAATATTATATGTCTTGGGTATGATAAATGATTTGTGGTTTTGCCAGAACATGTCCTTATACTTATGGAATAAAATATATTATCTGCTTCAAATCACTCATACACACATGTGTATGTGTGTTTGGGCAGATGAAGGGAGAGAGAGAAATAAAACAAATGTGGAAAAATTTTAACCATTGGTAAATCTAGATGAATGGTACATGGCATATAATGTTCACTGTACTGTTCTTTTAAATTTTTGAAGGTTTAAAACTTTTCAAAGCAGTGATATTGGGAAACTCCCCTAAACAAATACTTTTTAAAATTCAAGGATTGACTTAACATCAAATGAAGGTATAGACAAAGAGAAAAATACCAAACAGAAGCTGGATCTTGAAATACTGAAAATAAACAGAGAGACATGGATGAACAGCGTGAGATTAAACATTCATTTAATCAAGGTTCCAGAGTAAGAAGAAAGAGAATATGGGGGCGAGCCTATATACAGTTATAGCTAGGAACTTTCCAAAATTGATCAAAGACAGGACTCCTCAAATTCAGAAATCCCAACAAAGCCCTCGCGGAAAATAAAAATACCTTTACCCAGCTACATCACAGTAAAAATATAGACACATGATCTTTAAAGCTGCCAACAAAAAGAGACAAACTATGCTTAAAGAAAAGACAATCAGATTGACATCTGAATTTTCAGCATCAACAATGGAAGCCAGAGAATATGAGAATAAAATCTTCAATGAACAAGGAAAAAACAAACAAGTAAATAGTCAACTTAGAACTATATATTCATGTTCTTCAAAAGTAAAAGTAAAATAAATTTTCAGACAAAAATTAAGATTCTATTACTAACAAACCCTCATGAAGGAATTCAAAAGCATGTAATCATGGCTGGGCACAGTGGCTCATGCCTGTAATCCCAGTACTTTGGGAGGCCAAGGTGCAAGGATCACTTGAGCCCAGGAGTTCAAGACCAGCCTGGGCAACACAGTGGCACCCCATAACTACAAAAAATTTAAAAATTAGCCAGGCATGGTGGCTCATGCTTGTAGTCCCAGCTACCTGGGAGTCTGAGGCAGGAGGATGGCTGAGCGCAGGAGTTTGAGGCTGCAGTGAGCTATGACCACAGCACTGTACTCCAGCCTGGGCAAGAGAGCAAAACCCTGTCTCCTGCCAAAAAAGGTTCATATTTATGACAGAAGAAGAAAATGTGAGAAGACAAAGTGGTAAAAATTAGGATTAATTTTAAGAGTCATGTACAATAACAACAAGGGGGCTAAAAATAGAAATATAACATATGACAGCAACAGCACAACAGCACACATAGATCCTATATGACTTTAAGGAACAAGAAGATAGTGATTAACTTTATGCATAGACTAACTACGCATGCTAAAGCTGGACATGGTGGCCCATACTTGTAGTCCCAGCTACTGGGGAAGCTGAGGTGAAAGGGCTGCTTGAGCCAGGAGTTTTGAGCGTTGAATCTATCCTGGGCAACATAACAAGATCCTGTCTCAGCAGCACCTCCGGCCTCTACCCACTAGATGTCAGTAGCACGTTCCCCATTGTGACAACCAAAAGAAGTCTGGACTTTACCAAACGTCCCTGGAAGGCAAAATCAGCCCTATTATGAATGACTGTTCTAGGGTAACCACTAAAATAATAAGCTTCTGTGTTAAGACAGAAGAGCCAACAGTTGCTCCCTCCCAAACCCCACTAAAATCACAACAGCGAAATATGCTTAAAATGACGTAAACCCACAACAACAGGGAGAACAGTGAAGCAGATGAACAAAAAAGCTGAATTATCTACACAGAAGAAAGTAGAATCTAAACCAGTATGGTGCAGACAAAGGGCGGGGTGGGGGGGATGAAACCCGACAAGCTTACAGAACAGAATCTGCAAATGGCTTGGCAACTGACGGTATGAGGTATCTCTGAAACTGGGGAGTGAAAGCAGTGGTACTAAAATAAGAATTAAAAATGCCAGAATCTCCTTCTACATACCTGGCTGCTAGGTGTGCAGCCCGTCCCTACTCCAGCAGAAGTACGGAGAGTTATTCCCTCTGAGAAAGGAAAAATACTAAGATTCTGAGTTGAGGGACAATAGATACAATAGGGACATGGGTACCAAGAGAAAGAAGGGAGACTGAGGGACCATGTGCAAAATGAATGCCAACACCAAGACACAGACGGCCCTTACCGTGTATAGGCAGGAGACCTAAAGATGTCTGTGGAGATTCTGATTAGTCCAAAAGGAAAGACCTAATGATTCTAACACTGGAGACTCTCCAACAAGGGGCTGACCCAGATCCCCATTAAATTTAAAAATGCCTCACAGTTGTGAGAGAAAATAATTTTCATTCTAGAATTCTATACCCAGGAATACTATCAATTAAATATGAGAGCAGAAGACAGATATTTTCATACACACACAGTTTCCATTTTACCTCCCATACACAACCCTTCTCAAGAAGTCACTGGAAGATGTGCCCCAGTCACTTTGGAAATATTAATCTTCATATAATTTGTACAGAGACCAGTAATATAAATTGAGACCCTGTATGGAAGTCACTCCCATCTATTTACTAAAATAGCCAAGAAATACGTTTAAAAGTTCCTATGTATACTTTAAATTCTTTTAGTCTATAATTTAGTCTTTTCCCTAATTCTCCAAAATTGTAAAATTTTACTTTATTATTGATCCACTGGATACCTTATTTTCAAATCTTTCTAATGTACAATTCAAATAAAATTTTCCTTTTTTTTTTTTTTTGAGACGGAGTCTCACTCTGTTGCCCAGACTGGAGTGCAGCGGCTCTATCTCGGCTCACTGCAGTCTCCGCCTCCCGGGTTCAAGCGATTCTCCTGCCTCAGCCTTCCTAGTAGCTGGGATTACAGGTGCCTGCCACAATGCCCAGCTACATTTTTTTGTATTTTTAGTAGAAACAGGGTTTCACCATGTTGTCCAGGCTGGTTTCGAACTCCTGACCTCAAGTGATCTGCCTCCCAAAGTGCTAGGATTACAGGCGTGAGCCACCACACCCAGCCAAATTTTCCTTTCTTATTATAGTTAAACATGAACAATTTTTCTATTTTTGCTCTCACTTAAACACTAAAAACACAAGTTATTACCAAACTAAAGCTATAAACAAACCAACTGAAAAATGGGACAAGAGTTATTAACTACAAAAAGCTTTTGAAGTCTCCTAAATACAAGATGTGTTCCCTGATTTTTCCAGCTCCTATCTACTTGAAGCTTGTTTTTATTTGTATGAGCTAGCTGCTTTCTATAAGAGCAGGATGTCCTACGCAGGTGGAGGGGCTCCAATCTACCAAATGGCAAGATTTCACTCTATTCTATCAATCCTACCAAGTTACTCCTGTACCTTTAAATAATCCCAAGGCCTCTTGCCAGACTACTGAGATAAGTGTTTCTAAAAATACAGCTGGCCAATTTACTGCACCATCCTGCAAGTGGTATGGAGGAAGGTGAAACCAGAAGGAGAAAAAGAGTACAGAGACTTGTTAGAGAAAATAATGATTTTAAAGTGAATTGTTAGACTTAACAGAATGATTCAATTGTAGCAAAGGAATTATAATTATTTCCCTCATATATAAGTAAAACAATGGTCTTGTAGCACTGATTGACAAAGAGAAAAAATGGGAAGTAGTCTGGCAGCCATGCTAAGCCAATAGAGAAAAATATCACTTCTATTTATTTTGCTGGGTCACATCACATATGTTCTATTTTTTTCTAAAAAATGTCACTGGACAGCCAGGTGCAGTAATCCTAGCACTTTGGAAGGCTGAGACATGGGGACTGCTTGAAGTCAGGCGGCAAGACCCCATCTCTACAAAAAAAGTTTTAAAAACTTGGCCAATGGCATGTGCTACTAGGGAGGCTGAGGTGGAGGATCGGTTAAGCCCAAGAGTTTGGGGCTACAGTGAGATACCATTGCACCACTGCTCTCCAGCCTGGGCAACATAGCAAGACTCCATCTCTTAAAAAACTGAATTTAATTTAAAATATCATCAGCTTGTGCAGTAATAACTGAAATAGTATCTTCTAAGACATAAGGGAGTGCATTGGCACTAGACAACTTAAACCCAGGTCTGGAACTAGTACGCACACTATCAGGTTAGCAGCTATCTATTAGTCAGTGATTAGAAAGTAGCTAGCATTAATATTAGCAAAGCTTGGAAAGAATTTTTAATGATCTTAGAGATTCAAGTGTTTTAACATGCTGACAGTAAGAAACAAAACTATTTACTTCTTTGGTTTCTGAAAAATGAAAAGAGAAAATCTGGTAACTTGCGGTTGATTCCTTAATTACTCATACCTCTTGATCCCCTGGACTTTGGAAATCTCCTTTGCTAATGCTTGCATCCCGAGTCCAACGAGGTGGTTTCCAAGTTCTTTCCTGTGTTCCCCTGTTATAGTAATAGCAACGCCCTGAGCTGTCTTTATGAGTTTCCCATTCTCCATTAATCTGAATTGCCGGGCTCCCAGGAAGTGGGGGAAGAGCAGACTGGGATATTTTCAGTTCTTGAAGATTAGCATAGACGGGAGAATCTGGCCTTCCTTGATTTGGAGGTGTGGTTGCCTATAAAATAAACATTTTTAAATTTCATGTTTAAACTGGTATAACATTTAAGTCAAAATTAAATAAAACAGGAGATTTATAAACATAATACTAATTCATTTTAAAACATATATACAGGTGACTATATTCTAAGGAAATAATAATTTAAGTCTTAATATTCATAGTTTCCTTGAAAAATAAAAGCTTCAAACCGAATCCAAAGTATGCTTAATACTTTCCTTTACCTGAAACAAAGTGATGAAAGCCAAGAGCTGTGGGTTCTAATTCAAGATCTGGCACTAATAAGTTGTATGATACTGGGTAAGATCACTTTACTTCTCTAAAACTGACATTTTTTATCTCAAGAAATGAGGGAATTGGACTAAACCACCAAGGTCTTCTTTGGCTCTCAAATTCTATGATTGTAAGCAATATTTTAAATAAAAAGTTTTACATATGAGTAGCACAGCTTTTACTATGAAAATTATCAAAAGAAAGATTTCATATTCTAAGCTCTAACATTAAATCAGGAACATAAGTGAAACATAAAAGAGGAATAATACTTAAGCTAAGAATATACTACATTCTATTCCTTCTCAGGTATAATTTCTCAGAGGCTATAAACAAATCATTTAAATCATTTAATCTCTTCCTAGCTTCTTTATTTGTGAATTTCCTAACAGTAGAAAACTAAGAATTCATAGTAACTCTGATTTATATGTTTAATGTTAAGCTATAGCTTTATTTTTTATTTTTAAATATCTCACTAGATGTCAGTCAAGAGCAGGATACTTCATACCCTTTGTATAAAGACACTGTAAATTGTATTAGGTTTCACAGAACTTCAGTTGCCGAAGAAAAAAAGCACATGTCTGAGAACACCTGCTTATATTACGTATTTCTATTTCTGTATATATTTTCCTTTTATAACAGAATTTCTTAACCCTAGTACCACTGACATTTTGAGACACAAAATTATTTGTTATGAGGGCTATCCTCTGCACCGTGGGATGTTTATCAGCTTCCCTAACCTCTACCCACAAGACGACAGTGGCACATGCGCACACCACACACACACACACACACACACACACACACGCCTCCGACGTGACAACTGAAAAGCCTCCAGACACTGATGAATGTCCCTTGGGGGCAAAACTGGCTCTAGTTGAAGAACCAATGCTTTTCCCTATAAATCCTAGAATTATATTCAGATGTTCAATTACTTCTGTAATATAACTAGAGTTTCATGAATGCTTTAAAATACTGAATTTGAAAAGAATGTGAATGGAAACACTGAATCAGTTTTACTGAAATTAAAGTACTTTAACTTCTAAAAGTATTTGTCTATAATGTTTGTGAGTTTAAATCACTTTGTCTATAATGTTTGTGAGTTTAAATCACTGAATAAGCTGTAACTGTGAAAACAGTAGAAATAACCCAAACACAAATACATGTTTGTAAAATGGTCACTTTTGGTCTTACACATGGTAGTTATACATGTACTGTACTCAATGATGCAAATTCAACTATTTTCCTTAAAATGTTAGCTTCAAATTTATCACTAAACCACATCTATGAAGAAAATCTATCCATGGAGACAGGTATCATTTCTCCTTCAGATTAATTCCATATCCTAGTGAATGTGATTTCTCTGATGAAAACAAATTATTTAACATAAAAATTCTATATGGTAAATCATGTCTCAGAACCTAGAATATCTAGAGAATATTTATTCAACCAATATTAAAGAAGTTCTTACTTTGCTCCTGATACTTGACTAGAACTTGGGGAAATAAAGATGCCAAGAAACAGCAACTTTCTAAATGATGTTTATGAACAAACTATACTAAATCTTCAAGAAACAATTCCTGTTGTTTAAACAGTTCAAATTTTTAAAGTTTTTCCAGCTAGAAAAAACTGAAATGGCCTTTGGCACAATCTATAAGGCTGGCATAATTCTGAAACAAGAGCAGAGAAGAATTGAATTAAATAAAAGAAAACTGTAACGAATCTCACTTATAAACATGGAAGAAAATATCCTAAATAAACCATTAGAAATCTAGCACTACATTAAATGAAGCAAACACAGATGTTAAGAAAGTCTGTCTTTAGGAAATCTCATATTGTAATTCTTTAGATTTACAGATAAACACGATCATCTCTACAGACACCAAGAAAGCGTGTGATAAAATTCAACACAGATTCAGGATATAACTCTTGGCAAGATAGGAACAGGTGACCCTTCCTTAATTTGACTTTTAAAAATTATTATTATTTAAAGTAAACATCACAATCAACAAGACAGGTAAGTTATTTCATTAAAGTCAAGATTAAAATTGAACTATATTATGGTCTATAAGGTTAACATAATTTTGAAACAAGAGCAGGGAAGAATTAAATAGAAGAATACCGTAAACATATCTCACTTATAACTAAGTGCCAAGTATAACTGCTCTATTCAACACTGTACTGGATTTATACTAAGACACAAAAAATGAATTAAACTCATAAAATACACAGAAGAAAAAAGAAACTGTCATTTGTTGTTGAAATAACCAATAGTTAAAAACTAAAATTCACAAAAACTACTAAGAGTTTCACAAATTGACCAGATTTTTTATCAACTAGTCAGTTTCCCATACATGAGCAATGACAAATAGAAAATACAACAGAAAAGAAATCTCTTTCATAATAGGAAAAAAACTAACACTTATAAGTAAGCCTTAAAAGAAATGTACAAAATCAAGTAAGAATATTTGTAAAAATTTCCTCAGGTACCTAAAATTAAACTTCAATAAATAAACCCTTGTTCCTAAATGGAAAATAAAACAAACTTCATAAACATGCTAATTCTCCAAAAATTAACCTATAGATTTCATAAATACAATGCAATATTTGGCATGCAATATTCAGTACACTGCCCAGTACACAGGAGCACTTAATTTGTTGAATGAATGAACAAACTATTAACAAACATGAACAAAAGTATGCAAACACATATCTCCCCCAAAAAAGCAAAATTAAGGACTTGGAACCAGCTAGATGTGATAAAGAAAGGAAACTAAGAAAACATCCACGCTTCTAGTTTTGAAAAAATGATGGACAGCTGTGTCCTTTTTAAGCTAGAAACTTCTGACAAATGAACTGAGAGTCATGTACTCAAGCTAGGTGAGTAGGCTACAAATTATGAATTTAAAATTTCCTTGCCTTCTAGAACCTCATAACATGGTAAAGGAAAGTGAAACATGATAATAATAGACAATGCTAGAGCTACACATGGGACACTGTGGGAGCAAAAAGGAAGAGACCTGGAAACAAGTGACTAAGCCTTAGAAATAAACAAACAGGAGTTGGCCAGGTAAAAGTTGGGGAAACAGCAGGGAGCAAGAACAAAAGCTAGGAAAAACAGCATGGTACTTTCAGGGAATGATGCTGACGTACAGAGTATGTAAAAGAAGCAGCAAGTGAAAGGCCTAAGGAAAAGCAAGTGACAGCACAGAGAGTTTGAGGGTCATGTTGCAAAGCAAACATCCAGAAGCATTTAGGGAACTACCGAAGATTAAGCCAGGAAATGCATTCTGATTTAAATTTTAAAAATATTACAGATTTTAGAGGAACGCAACTAGGAGGTTGGTACAGTAGCACAGACAGAAGATGAAGAGAGCTGCAATAGGACAAGACAGTAGGAATGCAGAAGTAGGGACAGATTCAAGAAACAATCAGAAAGTTAAATTAACATACAGGTTGTATGTTTGCTTCTGTGAAGTACAGTTTGTTTTATCGTGTGTGTAGTTTTACTACAGATTAATGTCAAGATGAAGAAAAGAATGGAAAGAGAAGGGCAAAGAGGAGTTACATTTAGATTGCATTAGGTTGGTAAGTCTTTTGAAAACCCAAGTGGAAATGCTAATAGAGTGTTGGTTATGTAAACTGGGAACTCAGTTCCCAATTTACAAAAATCAGGGCTAAAAATAGAAAAGTCATCAATATACAGGTAGGGTCAATAACACAGGAAAACATACAGAGCAAGTGCAGGATGAAAAGAGAACCCTGGAAAATACTAAGCAGTTGCTTTATGAATTAAAATGAGAACATAAGTTTAAAGTCAGCACATGATCTCACATAGTGATTTCTATTGTTATTATAATAATCATTATTTCAATTAACATAACTAAAGAACCAGACTAAGAAGACAGAAAGGAAGTTAGAAGTAGAAGGTTTACCAGGAAAGAGTAGCATTTGAAAGTCAAGAAGGAAAATTTCAAAAGAAGGGAAACTCGACATTATCAAATTCAAAGACTTGAATACAGAGACTCTGAAACAATCACTCAATTCAGAAGTTTTTAAAGACTTCAGCTACCAGCCATGAGGATCTGAAACTATCTTCCTGCCATAAACTAGAAAAGCAAATAAAATTCAGAAAGCAAGTATTGTGAGGCATTGTACAACAAGCAGCCAGACTGTAATCCTTGAGAGAAACAAACAAGGTGAATCCTACCATTCCCAGGCTTTGTGCCCGGAAATGGTTTGCAGGAATCAGCCCAGCAAAGGGAAATCCAGAGTCTAGCAATCTTGGTGAGTGAACAGGACAAACACTGGGAATAATACAAGAAATGGAAATAATTATAAACATCATACATTGAGAAGAGAAAAAGTTGAAAGAAATGCTCCCTATTTATTTTATTTTATTTATTTATTTATTTTTTTGAGACAGAGTTTCGCTCTTGTTGCCCAGGCTGGAGTGCAATGGCACGATCTCGGATCACCACAACCTCTGCCTCCCTGGTTCAAGTGATTCTCCTGCCTCAGTCTCCTGAGTAGCTGAGATTACAGGCATAAGCCACCACACTCAGCTAATTTTATATTTTTTTTAGTAGAGACGGGATTTCTCCATGTTGGTCAGGCTGGTCTCAAACTTCCGACCTCAGGTGATCCACCCGTCTCAGCCTCCCAAAGTGCTGGGATTACAGGCATGAGCCACCATGCCCAGCCCCTAATTTTTAAAAATCAGGGAATCTAAAGTTGGATGGCATTCTTCAAAACTGATAAACCAAGAAACAGGTAGAATATTTTTTGAAATCTAGAGACTTAACAGTAATTCTAAGTAGAAGCACAGATAGTTAGGTTTATTGACATGAAAGGTAAAATGTTAGTTTCTAGTAGAAATAGGAACCTTGTTTTCTTTTTTTTTTTTTTGAGATGGAGTCTCGCCCTGTCACCCAGGTTGGAGTGCAATGGTGCGATCTCAGCTCACTGCAACCTCCACCTCCTGAAGAACCTTGTTTTCTTAATGAATTAGTTCCATACTTAAAATCAGCTTAAATCTTCACTTTTCAAAGTGTATGAAAAAAGAATAGATGAGGACTCCGTATTTGTGAAATACTCTGATCTCTGGCAAAAAGAAAGTGCACGTGTATTACTAACTGCCTGAACCATTGAAAAATTCAAGGGAATTAACACTGATTATCAATTTTCCTCAAGCTTGAAAATATAGGTTCTGGTATAAAAAATACTTAGCGTAAAATACTAAACTAATTTTTACATATGCACAATATATATATTTAACTACAATGAGGGATGGTTAAGTAATAATGCACTGTCTTTTCTAGTAAACCAAAAATATGTTTTTTAACAAATACACTCAATGCTGGTGAAGGTGGGATGTAACAACTCTAGTTTACTGCTGGAAACTTTAATCAGCAGAACCTTTTTGGAAATGTTTGGCAGTACGTTTTAAGAGCTTTTAAAAATATTTTTAGAACCTTGAGCAAAGGGAAGAAAATTCCTAAAGACAGAAAAAAAATGCTTGCTTTCCTAAGAAAGATGTTCATTCCAGTGTTATTTATATGAAATAAATCAGAAACAACCTAAACATCTAACAACAGAAAAATGGTTAAGTAAATCATGACTCAACAGATGAGGCAATACTATACTAGCAGTGAAAATGCTATGAATGATTTCTGATTAAAAAAAAAAAAATCTGGCAGGGCACAGTGGCTCACATGGTAATCCCAGCACTTTGGGAGGCCAAGGAGGGCAGATCATCTGAGGTCAGGAGTTCAAGACCAGCCTGGCCAACATGGCGAAACTCCGTCTCTACTAAAAATACAAAAATTAGCTGGGCATGGTGGTGTGCAAGTAATCCCAGCTACTTGGGAGGCTGAGACAGGAGAATTGCTTGAGCCCTGGAGGCACAGGTTGCAGTAAGCCAAGATGGCGCCACTGCACTTCAGCCTGGGTGACAGAGCAAGACTCCATCTTAAAAAAAAAAAAAAAAAAATGCATGATCTGCCATCAGCAGGTCCAGGAAAAAAAAAAGTATAAGGGCAACGAAGAAAAGCAGAAGATAAAATAATACAACGAAATTCCAATTAAATTTTAAAGCATAAAGAAAAACAAACTAAAACATTATCAGTTTTCTCTGGATATTAGTATTATATATGTTTTTTTCTATATGCTTTATTTCCTGATTTTATTATAATGAGAATGATCACCTTTAGAGTTTGGGGACAATGATGTGGGGCAGGATAGTCCACCAGACTTACAAAAGTGACAATAGTATTGACCCTATAGAAACTAGTGTTTCTTCACAGGTAGTCAATGGGTCATAAGAATCATCTGAGGCTGCTTATTAAAATTCTTGGGCCATATTCCAGACTTACTGGGGGGTGGAAAGCGGTGATAGTGGTCAGGGGTTAGTCAAGAATTTCTATTTTGGGGCCAGGTGTGATGACTTACACCTCTAATTCCAGCACCTTGGGAGGCTGAGGCGGGAAGATCACTTGAGCCCAGTAGTTCAACACCAGCCTGGGAAATACAGAGACCCTGTCTCTACAAAAAATAATAAATAATTAGCCAGGCAGGGTAGCACATGCCTGTGGTCCCTGCTACTTGGAAGGCTGAGGTTAGAGGATGGCTTGAGCCCAGGAGGTCAAGGCTGCAGCGAGCCACTGCACTCCAGCCTGGGTGACAGAGTAAGACCCTGTCTCAAAAAATATATATTTTTAAGTACTCTATGTGATATTTATGTACATTATTATTCAAAAGACAATAATAAAACTCAATCTTCCTGAGTGGGCTTAGGGCAACCTAGCCTCTTCAGCCCAATACATTTGTATTACAAAAACATAAATACTTAAAGACAATTCTTAAGTCCATACCACCATTTGCTGTTAGCCTGCAGATAAGTCAAAGAAAAGTTAAAACGAATAAGCAGTAAAAGTATTTCCAATATATGAGTCAAATAAAAATTAGCTTTCTAACATTTATAAGAACCTTGTTCATGAATTGTCATCAACAAAAATAAATGGAATTTTCATACTTTAAAAAAAAAAAAAAAAAAAAGAACCAGGCTCATGCCTGTAATGCCAACACTTCGGGAGGCCGAGGCAAGCGGATCACCTGAGGTCAGGAATTCAAGACTAGCCTGGCCAACATGGTGAAACCTTGTCTCTACTAAAAATACAAATATTAGCCAGGCGTGGCGGTGGGCACCTGTAATACCAGTTACTTGGGAGGCTGAGGCCAGAGAATTGCGTGAAGCTGGGAGGTGGAGGTTGCAGTGAGCCAAGACTACACCACTGCACTCCAGCCTGGGTGACAGAGCGAGACTCTGTCTCAAAAACAAAAAACAAAAAAAAAAAAACCCACCCCCTTCCCCCCCAAAAAAAAACAAACTTAATTTTATGGGTTATATCTGTCATTAATTAACAACTGAATTGGGACCAGTACCTCTGCACACGACCTAATTTCATATTTAAAAAAAGGCTTGGCCTGTTCTACTTTATCTATAGATAGACTAAAATAATCCTCCCATTATCCACTGAAAAGAAAAATTAGGGAACTATATACACAAGAAGGTAACTTTAAACTTAGATTCCACCTGCATCATTATTTTTTCTAATACCAAAAAATACTGAGATTTGTCCTTCTTACTTTTGACATTAGTTCAGAATTGCTTCTATAATAAACTTCTGAGAATGGCAGAATTCATACTAAGGAGCTACACCTCTTGCTTCTTAATCAGCACATGCTACTCAGTATTAATACTTAGGTATCTACCTTACTACAAGTACAGAATTATATTTATATTACTGAACATTATAATTCCCTACAGTCTATAATCATACCTTTGACTTAGACTTATGGAAAAAAACATTTACATAAATGTTTGGTACCCTGATCATATCAGGCTCTAAAGTGGAACTTATTTTTTAAATCCCATTTTAAATCATACAGAGAAAAAGACATTCATGTATTTTTGTACTTTAGCTGCTTAAACAAAGTCTCCTTTACCATAATTTCTTTTTTTTGTTTGCGATGGGGTCTCCCTCTCGTTGCCCAGGCTAGAGTGTAATGGTGCGATCTCAGCTCACTGCAACCTTCGCCTCCTGGGTTCAAGCCAGTCTCCTGCCTCAGCCTCCTGAGTAGCTGGGATTACAGGCATGTGCCATCACACTCAGCTAATTTTGTTATTTTTAGTAGAGACAGGGTTTCTCCATGTTGGCCAGGCTGGTCTCAAACTCCCGATCTCAGATGATCCACCCACCTCAGCCTCCCAAAGTGCTGGGATTACAGGCTGAGCCACTGCACATAGCCATAATTTGTATATAATAATAAATTATGTAGTTATATAAATTATAACATTGGGCCAGTTAACATAATAGAGTACAAAAAGTTAAAAATGTGTCAATGGGACAATGCTCAGCTAAAACAGGACTAAATTTTGTTTTAGTTCACAAATTTTGTTTAGTTTCACAACTAAAAATTACATGATCGTATTACCTGAAAAACATAACTTTCTAAAACAAAGTCATTTAAAGCCAAATTTTAGGGGAAAAAACATATACCACCCTTTGTTTAATAATTTTGAAAATAAAAACTTACAAATTCTAATGCTCCTGTCTAAAGCGTGACTGCATTGAGATTTCAAGCTCTATAGAGTACACTTAACATTTAAGTACTAATTATGAGCGGGGCAGTAGATGAAAATAGGACAGTCCCTGTCCTTGAGGAGCCAACAGCCTAGTAAAGAGGATGAAACTACTCCAATGGCACAACTAACTGCTGCAGAGAGGAGTGTACAGGATGCTCCAGAAGCACAAAAAAACCGAGCGCTAAACAGGGATAGGAGGTGAGACACAGCATGCAGAAAAAGGTTCACAACAGATGTTTAACACGATCTTTAAAGGAAAACAGGAGCAAGTCAAGAGAGTGGTGAAGGACATTTCAAGCACAAGCAACACTTTATTGTTCCTCGGATGTAACACACAGATATGAAAAACAGCCTTTGAATAAGGAAACACAACTGGTAACTAAGTGAATTCAGTATCATGATATCTTTACTATACATCAGTTTTCATGGTAAACACATGATTTTCCTTACTGATTTTTTTCAGGTGATTTTCTAGTTATTGCAGCTCAAGGGTGCTCTATTACTACAGGGTTGGATACCTTACCTTGTATTCATACACTAAGACTTAGCTGTCACCTTACAGCTTGCTTCTGTCCTCCCCCTCTCCTTTTATCACCTTAGCCAACAGTCTGAACGTTTTCTTCACACTGTCACAGATCTGTCACCATTTCTCCCGCCTCCCCTGATGAAGACAATAATAAAGCAGGTACCAGGTAGAAAAGCTGTGTCTGACAAATGCTTGTTTCTAAAAAGCCATATACAAACATACTGATGAAGTCATCTCTCAGCTACCAACTCTCAGTAACAGCTGGAAGCAGTTTATTGCAGCAATCATGCCATGCTATAAACTACAACCACTGGTAAAGACTATCTATCTGTACCTAGAGGGTTGACAGAGAAGACGTGACAGACACCACGTGAAAAGGAATGAAGGAACTAATAGGAACCAGCACATAGAGAGTCATGGGAGTGCACAATTAGGAAGTTTATTACAGGCAAAAAGATTTGCCAAAAAGGGAACAAATGACCAATTTCCCCTTCAAGATCGAGCCCACATCTCTCCAGTCTCCTTTTCTCTCACACACTAACGCTCATCCTTTCCTCAGCCTTTCTTCTCTACAGCTCAACAGTACTTACGACATCAAACTCTAATCCCAGATTTATTTGTCTTTCTTTCCTTCTAGAATTTCATTCTCTTTAAGGCAGAAACATTTGTCTTGTTTGTCTCTTCATCTTCAGGGTCTAGTATGGCACTTGCACAAATTGGCACTCAATAAGTTCCTGAGTGAAAACTATTTTTATATATCTAAATAAGCTATCATGAAATCCACACACTAAAATTAACTCCCTACTTACGTTTTTATAGTCTCCTGGGAAATCTATTACCTAAATTCTATTGCTTCAATAAAACCAAAATCTCTCCCTCAAACATCCTCCTCTCCCTGAGCTACCGACACGTATGCTGAAAGACCTACCAGCATGGGTATTCCACATGTACCTCAAACTTATTACATCCTCTGCCTCAACCTTCTTCCATAACATACTACCCTACAGGAGTCACTAATTCAAATAACACTATCATAAACTCCTCAACCAGCTGTCTCTCAAAGTCATCTGTATCTCCTCTCTTTACCCCAACAAAGTATTACTAATTCTCTATTCTAATATATCTTGAATTTCTTCTTCTCCTATCCCAAGATAAACTGCCTTAGTCCATCTTTCGCTGAACAACTAAAATCAACATAGGGTCTACTGCCCCCATTTCTTTGCCTCATCCAGTTGATCCTCCATGGTACCACTAGTTATTCTCTAAAAGCACATATCTGATATTGTTACTCATCTGCTTAAAAACTCAATGAAAATTGCATTAACTGTAAAATAAGTCCAAAGACCTTGAAAGAGAACTGTGGCTCTTAAATACTCCAGTTCCAATCTTTTCTGCCTCATTTATCACCATTCTCCCTATATTCTTTGTTCCAAAATTCCCATACTACTCATAATTCTATTATTAATGCATACCATTTTCCTCCCAGACCTTCAAATCTTTACTTTGTTCCTCTGAGATAACCCGTTCCCAATCACCAAACCACACTCAAAACCATAAAGAACTGACTCAAACTCTTTGAAATGTTCCCCTGTTTCCCAAAGGCAGAATTCACAGGCTTCCTGTGCATCTAGAGCATCACTGTCTAATAGAAATATACATGAGCCAGGTATGTAATTTTTTCTATTAGCTACATTAAAAGGGTTAAAAAAAAAGAGATAAAATGAATATTTAACACAATGTATCCAAAATATTATCATTTCACCATATAATCAGCACACAAATTACTGAGATATTTTATAATTTTGGACTGTTCAAAATCCAGTGTGTATTTTACAGTACATCTCAATTCAGGTCTAAAATTTTCATCAGAAACACTTTATCTATATTTCAATTTCCTAAAATGTACAGTTGAAAAAGTAGATTTATCTATCCAAATTATTCCAAACATTCTCCAAAGTTTCCCAATAAATGAATCCAGCATCAGTTTTCATATTTAACTTATAATAATTAAAATTAAAACTTGAGTTATTCAGTCTCACTAGCCACATTCAAGTGCTCAATAACCACCCATGGCCAGTGGTTACTATCGGCCAGCAACAATCTGCAGCATTAATTTGTCATTTTTCTGTATCTCCCACTAAGCTGTAAGCCCCTTAGGAGTTAAGAACAAGACCATGTCTTATCATTACACATTCTCAAAATCTAGAAACAAATGAATAAACGAAAGACCCCTTTCTCAAGCCCTAACACAGACTCTGATGATTCTCCTGTTCTCAGTAACTGCTTTCCCAATCCAAAGAATATTTCAAGAAACAGAAAGGTAAATATGATAGCTGCTAGAAACTACTTATTGATGAAACCTCATTATTAATTTGTGTTAAAAGTATTCATCCAGATATGTTTGTCCTTGTTGGTCGGTAAAGCAAAGAAAATTCAATGGGACATTATGCTGAGATAGTAAGACTTAGTTACTATTGTATGCTGATGAGGTAACATGCAATGACCTGGTACACTGCTATTCATTATTATAAATCTCCCTCCCTGGGGACTTGAATGGTAACTCTACCATCAGCATTCAGAGAATGACTAAAGAATACTCTGTCACTGAAATTTCCAGAGATTAAAAAGTTAATAGTACAACTGCAAATGAAAAAACTACATCTGTGATCACTTGTTGAAAGCATACACTATATGAATAAATCTAAACTTAGAAGGTGAGGCTTCTGGTGGCAGCAAAACAAATTATGAATTTCAAAAAGATAAAAAATTGATCCATAGTTTTAAGGTATACATTTAAATGGCCAACATACTATCTTTTCTGTCTCTCATCTTCTGATAACTGAATATTCTTTTTTTGTTTAATTTCAGAAGACAAAAAATTTTGAAAACCACTACCTAAGGAAAAGGTAGTGGAAAAGGTTGTGTCCACTTCAAATGAATACAACTAAATAAATGGGTTTCTAACTTACATCTGTACCAATTCATTAACAAGTATGCATGAGAAAGTCGTAACACAGTTGCTTGGGTAATCTATTTTATTAGGTCCAAACTGAGTGTGTAATTACAAGTTTTAAAGCATTATTTCCTTAAAGCTGTCTTGAAAACTTTATCAGAAAGAAAATTAAAAGTAGATGCTTTTCTATCATTTTAACGGTCCTTTTATACCAAGGCAAGAAATACCTAAGCCCTGAATTTGTTAGACAAGAGGTATTTAAAATAGGTAGTTAGACATACATAGTGGACTCCATAAGTATAAAAAAATACATTCAGTCCAGGTGCGGTGGCTCACACCTATAATCCCAGCACTTTGGGTGGCCAAGGCACACGGATCACCTGAGGTCACAAGTTCGAGACCAGTATGGTCAACATGGTGAAACCTCATCTCTACTAAAAATACAGAAATTAGCCGGATTTGGTGGCGGGCACCTGTAACCTCAGCTACTCGGGAGGCCGAGGCAAGAGAATCTCTGGAACCCAGGAGGCGGAGGTTGCAGTAAGCCAAGATGGCGCCACTGCACTCCAGACTGGGTGACAATGCAAGACTGTCTCAAAAAAAAAAAAAAAAAAAATTCACACACATACTCATGTATCTGCCAGAAAAATCATAGAAGACCAACCATATGGAAGCTTCTGTCACTTATTTCTGAGTCACGGAATTACTGCTGGGTTTGTCTGTTTGCTTATCTATACTTTCTAATTTATTCTAGAAGGAGTTCATCTATTTCGAAATGAGATTAAAAAGGAAAACAATGCTTATCGGAGAAAAAGGGCCATTAATTTTAAAGTCATGTAACAATTCTGGAATGATCTTTAAGAAATTCTCTAGCTAAGCTCTAAAAGCACAGAACACTTACGATACCCATGGAGGTCAATACTCAAAACTTAAAGTTTGCTCGGAAAATACAGAGTAGGTAAGGAGGAAGGGTTCATTCAGGGTCACAGATATTTTGGCTTCAGTCTCAGCAGAAATGTAGTCGCTAAGTCTAGAATTATAATCCTCATAAAAAGTCACAATGAGAATACAGTTCCCATAAGCAAGTTCTCCAAATTGCTAATGAATAAGACAAAGTAGGGTTGGGTAGGGTAGGGAAGGATGTACAGTAAAGTAGAATAGGATTGTTCTATAATGACAGTGATCAAAAACTCACCACCTCTTTAAAAGGGCAATTCATCCTAAAGTTCCACAAAACTGAGGCCTGTCTAGACATTGTTCATTCCCAGCACTTCTCTCTTTTCATTAAATAATTGTGATAAAATATACATAACATAAAATGTACCATTTTAACCATTTTCATGTGTACAGGTCAGTCACATTAAGTACTTTCGCACCATGGTGCAACCATCACCACCATCCATCTCCAGAACTTTTTTCATTTTGCAAAACTGAAACTCCAAACTCCATACTCACTAAACATTAACTCCCCATCCTCCCTCTCCCCAGTCCCTGGCAACCACCATTCTACTTTCTGTCTCTATGAATTTAAGCACCTCATATAAGTGGAATTACATAATATTTGCCCTTTTGTAACTTATTTCACTTAGCATGTGTCAGAATTTCCTTTCTTCTCAAGGCTGAATATTCCACTGTGTATGTCTGTGTAATTATTATTGATGTATTCATCCATCAATAGACACAGTTGCTTCCACCCTTTGTTTATAGTGAATAATTCTGCTATGAACATAGTGTACAAACACCTTTTTGAGTCCCTGGCTTACAGTTCTTTGGGTAGGTACCCAGAGCCCTTCTCTTCTGAAACTCCTCAAATAAAACTTACATATTGCTCTAAAGGTCATCATTAAAAAAATAACACCAGGCTGGGCACGGTGGCTCACACCTGTAATCCCAGCAATCTGCAAGGCCAAGGCAGGTGAATTGCCTGAGGTCAGGAGTTCGAGACCAGCCTGGCCGACATGGCAAACACCATCTCTACTAAAATATACAAAAATTAGCTGGGCGTGGTGGCGCACACCTGTAATCCCAACTATTCGGTGGGCTGAGGCTGGAGAATGGAACCCGGGAGGTGGAGGTTCCAGTGAGCCAAAATGGCGCCACTGAAGTCCAGCCTGGCGACAGAGGGAGACTCCATCTCAAAACAACAACAAAAAACCACCACACACAAAAAAACCACTAATATTTTACATGTTTTCTACTCCACAACATCTTATATATGCACTGAAGACCATTAATCCAAAAGTGGAGAAAAAAAAATCAGTCAGCAGCTAAATTTAAAAGCAATTTAGTTGATCTTCCTTCATTCATATATCCCCATCCCCAGGGAGAGAAATATAAAACATTCTCCTCATATTTCAAAGTGCAGGAAACAAAAATTCACCTAGTAGGTATATTCCAGTGCTACAAAGAGTTAGTGCTAGTTAAAACTGCAGTTTGTTTTCCAAGGTCTTGAGTATCCTTTAAAGGCAGTTACAAACCCTACTCCCAAACTAGCTCTCAGTTCAGAATTTTTAGAAAAGGTTCTAAAATACAAAAGACGTGTTTCTCCAGTTTCTCCATAAGTCAAATTAACTCCTGATCCTCATCTAAAGACTCACTATCCTGTTCCAAGATCACTTGAGACATCTGTCGGCTCCTTTTGGTCCCAAAATGCTTGTTCTTTTTCATCAGGCATCTCAACATCCCGAGGAGAAATCAAACAGGCAAATGAGAAAAATCTGTGGCAGATCTAAAGCCAGTTAAGATTTACTAACTTCTTGCCCAGCATTTCCTTTTGGGACACTGTTGCGCGTTAGAATGAGATATACTGAAAGTAGCATAAAGACGCCTGGTTCCTTTTTAACACAACAAAGTGCTATCAGAGGAAGAAACAAGTCTGGTTATCCCAGCTTTCAGTCTTCATATTCCGTTTTAGCAAATACACTAACATAAAAACTACCTATGTATCAATAAAAATATATCAGAATAACTATACTATTATAAAGTATCCATACCATTTTTCTAATTACCTATAGTTAATAGAGGAAGACTGACATTTATTAATTCCCATTTTAAGTCATTAAATCTGAAGCTGGAAAGTCAAAAAGATCACACTCCTTTTCACTTGATTGTGTATAAAGAACAGCTGGCTAGTAAGTTATTGTACCTGATAAACAGATTATTTTTCTCCACAAAACACATTTAAATTACATTAACAAAGCTGCCAATGAAGAAAAAATTACTTTAAAAAGTGAAATAGTTTTCTACAAAACAAGTTTTGATCCCAATGTGTGCATTACAATTACCAGAGTGTTTTAGCAATACCATCCACATGACATGGGTGCTTAAAGAGGCTTTTCAAAATAAGCATAAAATAATGAAAGAAAATCTGACACACTTAAGGAAGATATTTAGCAGATAATGAAATTTTAAAACCAGTTGGGTGAGATGGCGCATGCCTATAATCCCAGTACTTCGGGAAGTCAAGGTGGGCACGTGGCTCGAGCCCAGCAGTTTGAGACCAGACTGGGCAACAAGGAGAAACGCTGTCTCTACAAAAAATTAACTAGGCGCGCTGTCTCTTCAAAAAATTAACTCGGTGTGGTGACATGCGCCTGTATTCCCAACTACTTGGGAGGCTGAGGTGGGCGGATCACCTGAGCCCGGGAAGTGGAGGCTGCAGTAAGCTCCAGGCTGGGTGACAGAGGAGAACCCTGTCTCACAAAAATAAAAAATAAAACATTTTCCTGACTAGAAAAGTGATGATCAAGCTGCACGAAATGTTATACATAATCATCTTTAAATTATGAAACACAGATACAAAAGGCAAAAGTATCCTTCTTTTAAAAATAAATTGGAAAACAGAGAATAAGTTGAAAAAGAAAGCAGAAATTCACCACCCGATTTTCACTTTCGTTGACATCGTGAATGAGGTTGTAATCATAATACAATCATAATAGGTTCAGACCGTGACCCTTTACACAGATTTTCAACTTCCAAACATCTTGGACTTCCATAATTTCATACTAAAACTCCTAAACCTACTTCAATAAATAATATCAGAACTTCCTTACACTAACTGATCAGCTTTTTGAGCAATCACATAATAGACACTTTCGTTTCAGAAGCCTCAGGTATTATCTGTATAGCAGTGCTTGTGCAATTTTGTATTTGAATGTCTTATTGTATTTTACATTTATTAAAATGAGGCAAAAAGCGTAAAAAATTTAAAAAGTGCAGCAGTTCCCTATATTCCTTTATAGTATAGGGATAAGCAAACTATGGTCCAAATCCAGCCTGCTGCCTTCTTTTGAAAATAAAGTTCTGTTGAAACAAAGGCATGCTCCTTTGTTTCCATATTGGCTATGCACTTATGCTCTCATGCTACAATGGCAGAGGTGAACACTTGGAACAGAGACATGGCTCACAAAACCTAAAATGTTTGTTACTTGGCTCTTTACAGAAAATGTTTGCCAAGCCCTGTGAAAATACTCTCCCAATTTTTAAGCTAGATTTTGTTAAAACCACGTACACAAAACTTAGATGAATATGTATTGTTCTTCATTCTTCCAAAGTAATTCCTTCAAATCATTACAAATTTTCATCCTTTTAACATTAAGAGTCCCCTTCTATAACATCAGAAAGAACAGAAAATGAAACCTTCTTCAACTATTTCAGCTATGCAAAAATAGAACAAAGGTCAAAGTGTCACTTTACCATTAACAGTGTATTTCAACAGCGTTAATTTACCTGTAAGTTTTAATATCTATTTAAAAAGACAAGAATAAGGCCAAGTGCAGTGGCTCATACCTGTAATCCCAGCAGTCTGCGAGGCCTAGGTGGGCAGATTGCTTGAGCTCAGGAGTTCAAGACCAGCCTGGGCAACATGATGAAACCCCATCTTAACAAAAAAATACAAAAATTAGCCAGGCGTGGTGGCACACACCTGTGTTCCCAGCTACTTGGGAAGCTGAGGTTGGAGGATCGCTTGTGCCTGGAAGGCAGAGGTCTCCAGCCTGGGCAACAGAGTGAGACCCTCTCTCAAAACAGTAACAATGATAACAAAAAGTTAAGAATATTTCTCTTGTTTAACCATGGATACAATTATCACAAAGAACTTGAGTGGTCTTCTTTAAAAATGAAAAATTTTATTTTGAAATCATAATTGTATTAGTAGTCGGCTCAAGTCAAATAGACAAAATTAAATACAGAATTTCTACCTTTCAAAATTGTTTAACTTATTTAACTTAATCTTCCCCACATATTTCTCCTCTGACCTCAAATCTTATCCTATTCATTGCCTCATCCTACTAATTACCTGCATTCCGACAAATCACCTAATATGGCTCACACTTGGCTCTAGTATTTTCTAAAAAGACACTACTACATAGACTATCAGGCTGACACTAAGCTGGCAATTTTTAAATCAGATAAATCCCATAACTAATACCATCAGCGCTACACTTCTAGAATCCCATTGGGATATCCTATGTATTCCAAGTTCTTAATGGTTATAGTGATGGTGCCTACGTGCTTCTACAAGGTTTCTGGCCATTCTCTGCAAGCACCTTTAACAATGCCCAGAGGTCAGGGAACATCTAGTTAAATTAACTTTTTTCCTTATGGGAAATAATAGGGAAGCAACAGAAATAATATACTACTCTACCTAGGTATCAGGTATTTATTCATAGACATGGTTCTGTTAAAAGATACGCTCTTTGCTCATCATTATATTCCTCGAACCGTGCACAATACAAGGTACAGAGCTGGTGCTCAATAAATATTAAATGAGTATATGAATAATTCACTATTCAAGTAAATTATATGTCATGGTTTTTGCTTTCGTTTTGTTCTTTTCCATCAGTGGTTTCTCTGCCTTTGCAAATAAAAAAATGATTAAAATGTTTAACAAAATATGAATGAAAAATGTAATGGTTCTCTTAAAGTCCCTAGTTCAAGTTGGGTATTCAAAAAAATCTTTTGTTTTGCCCAGGTGCAATGGCTCATGCCTGTAATTCCAACATTTTCGGAGGCCAGGGCAGGAGGACTGCTTGAGCCCAGGAGTTTGAGACCAGGCTAGGCAACACAGTGAAACCCCATCTCTACAGAAAAACAACCAACCAACCAACAACAACAACAAAAAAAACCCCACTTTTGTTTAATGTAATGGGTTCAAACATTTCTGAAACAAAAAGAACACACTACAGATTCTACTTTTGAATACCCTGTCTTGTTATGGTCTCAGAAAAATGTTTACCTAGAAAACAGAGCCTAACAATATCGCTTCATGTAATATAACTAAATGTACATAAGTTATCTGTATCAAACTATCCCCAGAAATTGTTAATAAGTTCCACCTTTAATACTTCAATCAGGTCGACAATTGGGTTTCTATAAAATTTATATTCGTATGTTCACTTGTTAAGTAAATTATACTTCTTAAATATTAAAACAAGTTTTGGCCGGGAGTGGTGGCTCATGCCTGTAGTCCCAGCACTTTGGGAGGCTGAGACAAGCCAACTGCTTGAGCTCTGGGAGTTCAAGGCCAGCCCGGGCAACGTGGCAAAGCTTTGACTCTACAAAAAAAAAAAAAAAAATTAGCCAGGTGTGGTGGCACATACCTGTGGTCCCAGCTACTCAGGAGGTTGAGGTGAAAGGATTACTTGAGCTCAAGAGGTCAAGGCTGCAGTGAACCAAGTTGCAGTGACCCCCCCTTTCCCCTCCTCCATCTCTATCAGGCTCAGGTGATTCTCTTACCTCAGCCTCCTGAGTGTCTGAGACTACAAGGATGTGCCCATGCTGTATGAGTTCCTTTTAAAAAACAAAAACAAAAAAACCCGCTGTACCACATCAGTTTTCCATCAGAATAATAAAATTGACAAAGGACTAACCATCAAATATAATATGCATGTAATGGGCAGTATCATGTTAAAAAAAAAATTAAAACTTTCCTAAAGCAGCAACATTATACCCATAGACTGAAAAACAGGAATAAATGTCCTGGGCCCACAGACACATAAGAGGCCAACACAGAACACACACAAAACAACATAAAATATCAATTCTAAAGCAATATGCAAAGTATACATTTATTTTAAGACTTTTTGCTTGCTGCCTTAAAAGTGTGAAAATCTCTTTTGAGGGGTCTCAAATAGAAGTCCACAAAGTTTTGAACATTTTATTGCAATGAAATTTCCTTTAGCAACAACAGAAACAATAAACACTTGATTAATTCAGCATTTACTCTGAGCACTTGACTGACTTATCTTGCGAATCATCTCAATACCCTAGAGTTTATTCCTCTTCATGAGGAAGTTGTTAACTAAGATTCAAAACCAGAAAGGTCTATTTGATTCCAAAGTCCTGGTTATTACTCACTATCCATATTATCCCTACTAAGTACTAAAAGTATTAGTAATCGTCTCTTAGAGCTGTGTTTAAAAAATGCTTTTGTTACCACAGTGTAAAGTATTTTTGTAACTGGCATATTAAGAATACTATAAGTGTTCACAGAATAGGAGAAACAAGTGCTTCAAATTTAAAAAAACAGGGAAAACAAAAAGTTTAGATGCTTTTAAATCAGATGAAAATAAACTAAGAATAAACATCTATGTTTAAAATACTTTAGTAGCCAGAGCCTACCTAACCAAACTGCTACCTGGGATTTTCCAATAATTCCATTTTAGGGGAGTTTGACAACTGATATCTGATGGTGTAATTACTTTTTTCTCCAAAAGTAATGTGTATGACCTGGAGACATTCCACACTAACAAATATAATACTGTAAAGAGAACTAAAAGACTGAAAAAGTCAAATTTTTCAAAGAAAGAGCCAATAAACTTTTATGTTTCTTTGCTAATGCTGGAGAGTGGAACGAAATGCACAAAACTATGAGCTCTTTAACAGTAGAAACTCGGCTGGGTGCGGTGACTCACACCTGTAATCCCAGCACTTTGGGAGGCTGGGGCAGGCAAATCATGAGGTCAGGAGTTTGAGACCAACCTAGCCAACACGGTGAAACCCTGTCTCTACTAAAAATACAAAAATTATCTGGGCGTGGTGGCACATGCCTGTAATCCCAGCTACTTGGGAGGCTGAGGCAGGAGAACTGTGTGAACGTGGGAGGTGGAAGCTGCAGTGAGCTGAGATCGCACTGCTGCACTCCAGCCTGGGCAAGAGAGCGAGACTCTGTCTCTTAAAAAGAAAGAAAAGCAGAAACTAGGCAAGACTTTGCATTTTATCTAGCACAGTGAAAGCTTCTAGTAAGTGGCAAACGAAAAACAGATACTGGATACCCCTGTCTTACTAAGGAAAATTCAATAGGGCAAAAAATTCTGTCCCCCAAGAAAACTGATTAAGGTTTCTCTACATTAAGAAATATCTACTCTTGGGCCAGTCACAGTGGCTCGCGCCTGTAATCCCAGCACTTTGGGAGGCCGAAGCCAGCAGATCATCTGAAGTCAGGAGTTTGAGACTAGCCTGATCAACATGGAGAAACCCTGTATCTACTAAAAATACAAAATTAGCCAGGCGTGGTGGCACATGCCTGTAATCCCAGCTACTCGGGAGGCTGAGGCAGGAGAATCACTTGAACCTAGGAGGCAGAGGTTGCAGTGAGTTGAGATCGTGCCATGGCACTCCAGCCTGGGCAACAAGAGCGAAACTCCATCTCAAAAAGAAAAAAGAAATATCTACTCTTTTAAGACTTACATTAATTATCTCCTTCCCTAAATTTGCTTCAAATTTTAGTTCAACTAGCTAAATAGATAAAAGGTGAGAAATGGTGTCAATTCATCTTAAAGTATTGAAAACAGTTCTCACTAGGGTATCTCTCACACTGTATAACATGCTTGAAGAAGAACCAACATAGTAGAGATATTTTTAAGCTTTCCATTTTCCAACTTCAGCACAAAAATATTTAAAACAGTCTGACCAGAAACTACACAAAATCTTTCCTTCCTCTTTCCATTCTTACTGGAGACGTAAGTCTCACTTCTTTTCATTCCCATTTTTGCACATTCAAGGTTTTCACATCTTGAAACTATTTTCATACTGTGCTTTCCTTTCAGGAATGTGACCTTATGTAAAATATATATATATACATATATACACACACACACACACACACACACACACATATATATATATATATATTTTTTTTTTGGAGACAACGTATTGCTCTGTCACCCAGGTGCGATTTCAGCTTACTGCAACCTCTGCCCCCTGGGCTCAAGTGATCCTCCCAGCTCAGCCTCCCAGAGATTTGGAACTACAGGCACACGTCTCAATGCCCAGTTAATTTTTTTTGTATTGTTTGTACAGACAGGGATTTGCCATGTTGCCCACGTTGCTGGTGTTGAACTCCTGAGCTCAAGTGATCCACCTATGTCAGCTTCCCAAAGTACTGGGGCTACAGACATGAGCCATTATGCCTGGCCTAAACTTTTTCTAAGCCAAAAAAAGTTCCAATACGTGAATATTAGTTTATAACATGGATATATGTTTACACCTAAAACAAAAATAATTTAATTCTATATATGGTTAAAAGACCACTTCTTTCCAAATTAAAACTGACAAATTTTCACAAAGAATTCATCTACGTGAGTTCATATCTATTGATATGTAGTAATAGAAATCAAAACTAAGTTTTTTAAATTATTTATTAGTTCATTTAAAAATAAGCCTGTTACATATTAACATATGTTTTTATGAAAAAGTGATTAATCTCCGCTCCAAAAAAAAAAAAAAAAAAACAGTAAAAAAAATGGCGCTGTTTTACATTTTTACAAATCTCTTTATTGCCTGGATTATCACATCTGTTTCTACATTCAATATTTTGCAATATGTTTTTTTGGTTGAAGTATATAACAATGGCCTTATAGATATGTCGGACAAGGAAGAAATACTATTTTAACAGCCTTTTCATACAATTGTGAGCATTCTTCTCAGACACTCCATCAAAACTTGACAAGTGGTAGTTTCTTAAAGATAAATTGCAATGTGGAATCTAAAAATCATTAACAATTAACTCTTTGTACTTTCTCACATTATAACCCACTTGTCTATCTTGCACTGTGAATGGCTCTCTTACCCATCGTATGCTGGTTACTTGAGGAACATTCATTCACTGAGTTATGCTTATCTTCCAAATGTTGAACCATTTCACTATACAACATTAAAAACAACAAAACAAAAACTTTAATATCACCACTGCATTCATCAGGAGTCTTGAGATTGAGAAGCTATAAGCACATGACAGCAAATCTAAGTTTTCAAAATTCTAATCTTCAGCTGAGCTCAAGCAATCCACCACATCATTTCTTGATAAATTTTTAAAAAGCTTGAATTTTATCATATGCAATAAAAATCAATTATTTTCTTTTTTAATTTTTTTGAATTTTAGGGGGTACATAGTAGGTTTGTATATTTATTGACTACATGAGATGTTTTGATACAGGCATGCAATGTAAAATAAGCACATCATGGAGAGCAGAGTGCCCATTCCCTCAAGCAAAAATCGATTAATTTTCTTTAAAGTGATAGGCTTACTTTGTTCATTTTTGAGAAAATGTCTAATATCCTAATATGAATAATCAGTTTGTCAGTCATTCTTTCAAGTAAAATTTACCAATCAAACAAGAGCAACAAAATTTTAATGTAATCATTTTTAGTAGTTTTTAAAAGGTATAACTACTTCCTTGACTTCTTAACCTGGGAATAGGAAACTATTTCTTCAATGTAAAAATAAATTATCTCTTTACCTTAGAAAGCAGCTATGAAGCAATCACACATGTTACCTATCCAGTGCTTGACACACTGAAGATACCCTCCTCCCTCCCTCTATCAGTCAGAATAGCCTCTGGCTTTTTATTTTTCTATCACCTCATTAAAAACCAAGAGTTCCTTGCTGCTTTGCCTACTTTCCAACAACTTTTAAGTTACCAAACTCCAGTCTGTTATGCTATATAAAAACAGACAAATGGCCAGGTGTGGTGGCTCACACCTGTAATTCCAGCACTTTGGAAGGCTGAGGTGGGTGGATCACTTGAGGCCAGAAGTTCAAGACCAGCCTGGTCAACATGGCAAAACTCCGTCTCTACTAAAAATACAAAAATCAGCTGGGCATGGTAGTGCACACCTATAAGCCCAGCTACTCAGGAGGCTGAGGCATGAGAATCGCTTGAACCTGGGAGTCAGAGGTTGCAGTGAGCCAAGAGCCTGCTACTGCACTCCAACCTGGGTAACAGAGCAAGACACCATCTAAAAAAAAAAAAGAAGAAAAAAGAAAAAGAAAAAAAAATTTTAATTAAAAAAAAAAAAAACAGACAAGCAGTTATTCAACCATAGCTTACAAAAAGAGGGCCTCAAAAGTCAAGAATCTTTTGTAGATTGTGTGACACCAATTTTTCTGATTTAGAAGCCTATTCCTATACCTCTTTAATGTACACCAACCTACATTCATGGTTTTCTAAAATTCTGATCTTGACTGTTTTAACAGACTTCAAAGTAATTGTTGTGATAAAATCATTTGAGTAGTCATTCTGAGTTTAAACCATCTGCTTGGCATTTACTGAAGCAACTGCTAAAGATATTCTATGCATAGAGATGAGATTTTTCTCAACAAAAATGCAAAAAATTTTGCACATCTGTTGTTTTTGTTGATATGTCACCTAGATTAGCAAATTCTTCTCTAGAAAGAAAACAGGGTGAAAACACAGAACATTTTTAATGTACACATTTTTTTAATGACTCTATCAGGATTATGCCAGTTTCTCAACCATATTTTCCACTGCTACTCTGCTACAATTACACTACAATTATCTATGTGTTTGTGTGTATATATACATATGTACACAGAGAAAGAGAAATTTCTGATACTCCAAGCCAAATGACACTGTGACTTTGGCCTTTAAACATAACATCTAAGATTTTTTTTTTAATCATAGATTTAAGCACATGAATATTCCAGTATCAGAATCCATGTACAGATGTGATGGAAATTTATATGCAACTGACTTTATACAGTACACAAGAATTCTGAAATATAAAAAGTATACTGATATCATATTCTAAAAGATAGATATATTCCAATGTACAGTAAATAACTGTGCTATATGAACATTTTTTTGGGGGTACTAGCATCACCACCATTACCTTCTTTGGTTATCTGCTCTCCCCCTCAAATGATGTGATTCTGATGAAATTGTCAATCATACTACCCTGCACACCTCACAAAAGGACTGACACAAAATGCAGTTCTGATAAATCAGAGTGCTTAACCTGGCTACCAGAATAACTGGCCCAGACACGAGCACAAGAACTAAGCTAGGCTGAGAAGTTTTTGCAAAGAATTTTACATACGATCTTTAAGCGTTTCTCTTGGAGTATCTAATTGTGATAATAAAAATGTAGAGCAGTCAGTAGCTATACCCTGTGTATTAATCAAGAGTTTTCCAGTGAAACAGATCCAGCAGGATCCACAGGATGTGTGTGTATACATACAGGGAGACAGAGGCAGAAAGACATATTTTAAGATGTATTTATTTTAAGGAATTACCTCATGTACTTGTGGAGGCTTGGCAAATCTAAAATCTGCAGGGTAGAGGGGCAGGATGAAGATCCAGGGAAGAGTTGCAGTTTGAGTCCAAAGGAGGTCTGCTGGCTGAATTTCTTTTTGCTCAGGGAAGGTCTTTGTTCTACCAAGGTATTCACCAAATTGGATGAGGCCCACCCACATTACAGAGGGTAATCTGTTTTACTCAAAGTCCACTAAATTACAAGTTAATCTCATACAAAAAGCACCTTCACAAAAACATCCAGAATAATGTTTGACCAAATATCTGGGCATTGTGGCTCAAACAAGTTGACACATAAAAAGAACCATCACGAGTTCACCCCTTGCCAAACTGTGGACATATCAAAATCGGTATTCCCTTCACTACACAACAGTTATTTACTACATTATCTGTTGTCAAAGGGTTGTTTGGCAAAGATCAATAGGACACAATCTTTGGCATTAAGGACTTTACAATCTGGAGAGAGAAAGACATGCACAAACTCTCATTCAAAGGGAATATCATTTTGCCCTTTCTATTTTATACTACACAGAATTCCTCTCTACTCAAAGTCTGGATCTTCAAAACTTCCAATGGCGAACTATAATAAGTTTGGGTGCTCTACTCCTTGTCAGCTCCCTCCCTGGTCTTCACAGCAGCTGGTGTCAATGACTGGCCTGGTACAGAATACATATAACGTGGGAAGACCTAGAGACCCGCTATCAGAAAAAGAGGATATGACAGACAACTGCTCTTTTGTCTGCCTGGCACCTCTCCTTTACTCTGGGAACAACATGTCTCCCTTATTTGGGGACAAACAGCTACTTCTCTGGGGGAACTGTTTCTCCTCAAATTCCACCTAGGCAGTTTGGGTGGGGTCCAATCATGCTCCTGGCCATAAGCCTAAACATGTCCCAAGGCAAGCCAAGCCAGACTCTTTCTCCGAGATTTTCTCAATTAGAACTAAAGAAAGAAAAAATAGATACTCTAATTTTAAAAACTAAGAATGTGATCCTGGCAGGTGCCAGAACTTGTCTACAGCCACGTAGGAAAATCTCTTTGGAAGAATAACAGAATCATGGAGAGAAAATCAGAGATGAGAGATCGAACAGGTAAAAAGAATCCTGACAGTGAACAAGACCCTACTTCCAATCATTCCTAACGCCCAAATGAATAATCCCCTCCTGGACTTTGGTCTCATGGGCCTGAACATTCCCCTTTGTCTAAGCTAGTCACAGCTGGGTTTCTAGCACTTACAATTAACAGTTCTAATACACAAGGATGAAAGCAGGAAAAAAAAAAAGGTAAATAAATATAAAATATAAGAAAAACTGCATCTAGGAATCATGAGGTAGAATCACAGTTTAGGGAAAAAAGGTTAAGAAAAAGAGAGAGATTAATTTCTTTTAGAAAAGAAAAGGGTCAAAACAGAAATTCTGCAGCTGATTTGGAGAAAAGATGGATGGGAGGTGAACGTAAAAGGACTTTTTTTTTTTTTTTTGAGACAGAGTATTGCTCTGTTGCCCAGGCTGGAGTGCAATGGTGCAATCTTGGCTCACTGCAACCTCTGCCTCCCGGGTTCAAATGATTCTCCTGCCTCAGCCTTCCTAGTAGCTGGGATTACAGGTGTCCACCACCATGCCTGGCTAATTTTTTTGTACCTCAGTAGAGACGGGGTTTCGCCATTTTGGTCAGGATGGTCTCGAACTCCTGATCTTGAGTATCTGCCCACCTTGGCCTCCCAAAGTGCAGGGATTACAGACGTGAGCCACCACACCCGGCCTAAAAATCAAGTACTATTAATACTAGGTTATACATTCTAGGCAAAGGGATTTAGAAAACCCAGAACCTGGAAGTATTAGCTAGCTAGCCTTCTAAGGCAAAGCCACTGAATATCATCTGTCAACTGTTTCAAGTAATGCTCTGCCAGTCACATAATCATCTAAGTGACCTTACTTCAGTTTCTGTGCAAAAAGGTACAACACAAAACAAATTTTACGGCCGGGTGCGTTGGCTCATGCCTGTAATCCCAGCACTTTGGGAGGCCAAGGCAGGCGGATCACTAGGTCAGGAGATCAAGACCATCCTGGCTAACACGGTGAAACCCCATCTCTACTAAAAATACAAAAAATTAGCCGAGTGTGGTGGTGGGTGCCTGTAGTCCCAGCTACTCAGGAGGCTGAGGCAGGAGAATGGCATGAACCCGGGAAGCAGAGCTTGCACTGAGCCGAGATCGCACCACTGCACTCCAGCCTGGGCGACGGAGCGAGACTCCATCTCAAAAAAAAAAAAAAAAAACCCAAATTTTACCAATAATTGCAATAAAAAAATAATACAAAGCTCACCTTTGCACTCAAATAAATGATGATCCTACTTTCTACTTTCTAGAAATTTTTTAATAACTTTGAAAGTGTAAAAATCCAGTAACCACTTAAAAATTTTATCTTCTGTGATTAACGAATCTAAGAAGGATTTTGATTTCTTTGATTTTCTTAATCTTTTTTTTTTTTTTTTGGAGACAGGATCTCGCTCTATTGCCTAGGCGGGAGTGCAGTGGCACGATCTCAACTCACTGCAACCTCTGCCTCCTGGGTTCAAGTGATTCTCCCACTTCAGCCTCACAAGTAGCTGGAACTACAGGCATGCCCTTCGCCACACTGACCAGGCTGATCTTGAACTCCTGGCCTGAAGTGATCCGCCCACCTCAGCCTCCCAAAGTGGTGGGACTACAGGCATAAGCCACCATGCCTGGCCAGATTTTTGTATATTTTAATATATATAAACTAAAACAAACAGAAAAAACCATGGGATCTTAAAGAGCCATGAAATTATCATACATACTTGTGCTTAGTCATTCTATTCTCCAACACTGCCTGTATCCACATTACTGTGCAGTGAATAGAACTAATATTGTACCAAGTACCTCTTTTTGTGTCTGGGTACACAAGTCATTTCACAACAGAATTTCATTTAAACCTAATGACAATTCTGAGTTCCATTTCTAGAGGGAAGAAAACTGAGGCTCAGAGAATTAAGTAGCTCTCCCAAGGATCAGCAAAGCGGAGGCAGATCCAAAATCTGAAAAGTTAAATCAGTTTCAACCCAAGTTCAGTCCCCACATCGTCCTAAATTTAAAAAAAGTAAAATAAGCAACAATTATAGTAGTGCTCAAAGAGACAAATAATTCCAGCCTACAAATAGGCTGCTTTCTAAGATGACTGGAACTTCAAGAATATTTTACCAAAAACTATTATGTTATAAATACTGAGGATTAGGTTTTCTAATTCACCAAAACTTATTTAAGCCATTATATAGCAGAAATCATAGGTACTAAAAGAAGACTGAGGCCCTAAATCACCTACGATTCCTAATTTTAGACATGCTCTAAGCAATAATTAAATAGGAAGTCTATGGTAAGACTGGACTGGTGACAAAGCAGCATTTCAGAAAATTTTAAGAAAGCTAAATAATGACTCCATGGTTCCAGGAGTGTGGCAAGAGAGGACTTATCAAAAAGATCTATCAGCAGCGAGCTAGGATTTGGATGAAAGGGGACACTATTAACTGGCTATTCAAAGCCAGTTTACACTTGTTTTTAGATTCAGTACCATCTATGTAGAAATAGATTTAGGAAAATCTCTAACCAACATTAAAACAAAAAGGACTTTATACCTAATCCTGAATTAACCAGAAAATCCAATTAACCTTAAAAAAAAATCCCATTCCTCAAGCATTCTTCTTAACTGAAATTCCATTTGTATAATACTTTTTAACATATTCCCTACAGTGAAACTGCACATACAGTATGATTCCTACTTTGTAAATATATGTATATATATTTAACATTTGTATTTTTAAATACAATAAACACCTCTATTAGCAGCCCACACAATTTAGAAAAAAAGACTAAAAGGAAATATTTAAATGGTTTTCAATTAGAACTAAAGCTGAAATCTACAACAAATTCGGGAACTAGTTTTGTGAACCCATTATACTATGATAACAGCACCTTGAAATGTTGGTCGATGAGTTGTTCCATATATAAAATTTTCCAAATTAATATAAGATTAGGCTTCAAATGCCAGAAATGTGTTTATCATCGCAAAGAATAAACTCTCTACGAATGTATATGCCAACATAAAAAGCTAATATATAACAAATGTAAACATTTCTAGATTTATGGTCATCATGATAAAAACTCATTATTGCATTTCTAAAATAATATGATTCTAAGATTTATGGATTTCTGGCCTTCTTCCTAAATATCAGGTTGTCAGTTATCACTTTTCCTTCTGGCATCATGTCAGCCTCATAGAGAAAAATCTTATCATTTCTACTCCCCAGTTTCAGATCATACTTTCTAATGATAGGGACCTGGAAAACTTGATACTCAAGATTGGTAAGACATACATATTAAAGGAAAATCAATGCGATTATGAGGGGAAAAAAGGACTTCAGCAAAGTGTATGGTTCTTAATAAACCATATAAAAACAACTCATAAAATCAATGAGTTAGGCAAGGTGGCAAGATACAAGATGAACATGAAAATCAACTGTAGAACTTCCTATTTTAGCTCAGACATGTAACAAGCTTGGAAGTCATCACTCTCATTCTAACATCAGACAAAAGCTGAACAAACTGAAAATAATTATTTCTTGGACTCATTACAGAACCAAAGTCACGTGGCAAACCACTACCCCAAAATTTGGAGAGCAAGGCAAATTCAGAGTGATACAGATCTATTTCCCTGGAACTATAAACTGGAAGGAACATTTAAACGGTCATTTCAATGAATTGCTGCTGGAGGCTAAGTGTGGGCTAGGATGAGAATGACTAACTTCTAGGAGTGGCAGTCTTGAAAGAAAGACCTTATACTCTTGTGGGGTTTACTTCCAAAAACAACACCAGCTTCCTATAGTAAAGAGCCAAGATACTTCCATAGCTCTGACAAGGGGAGGGAAAAAATAACTAGTATGAAATAAGCCCAAGTCATTCATCATAACAAAGACTTACTTCCCAGACTTACAAAAACTTAAAAGGGTTTACCAGAGCCTTATCTGACCTGAGGAAAGGGCACCTCCCAGACTCCACATCCCTGGTCTTGCCTAAGGGAAAGGGTAAACTAACAGACACTTGTCAAGTTCTCAGCTCAGTGACACATAAACACTAAAAGGCTGAGATTTAATCCTAACAGAACACTATCCTCTTCCCCACACTTTACCACCACTTCAACAGGCCTCCATACATTAACAGTGAACTGAGGGGCAGGAGGTGGGAGTTGCGGGGGTGCCTACTTGAAGTAGATACTAAGGAAAATCTCTTAGAGACTAAAACACTGATGTCTGATGAATTTAAAGCCTCTGGTACCTACAACTACAGCGAACATTAAAGGCAATCCAGTTTCTACCCAGATTAACCCAAAACACCACTTCAGTTCCTATCACCTGATATATGATGTCTGGCTTTCAACCAAAAATTGCAAGGCATGCCGAAAGGCAAGAAAAAAACAGTATGAAGAAACAAAGCAAGCATCAGAATCAAACTCAGTTGTGGCGCAGATGGAATTATTAGACAAGAAACTGAAAATATCTACTATTAGGCTGGGTACAGTGGCTCACACCTATAATCCCAGCACTTTGGGAGGCCAAGGCGGGCAGATCGCTTGCACCCAGGAGCTTGAGACCAGCCTGGGCAACAAGGTGAAATCCCATCTCTACAAAAAAATACAAAAACTAGCCAAGCTTGAAGGCACAAGCCTGCTTTCCCAGCTACCTGGGAGGCTGAGGTGGGAAAATCGCTTGAACCCAGAAGGTCAAGGCTGCAGTGAGTCATGATCGCACCACTGCACTCCATCCTGGGCAACAGAGCAAAACCTTGTCTCAAATCTACTATTAATATGTTAAGGGCTATAAAGAAAAAATTTAACAACATATAAGAACAAATGAATAATGTAAGCAGAGTTGTCAAATCTAAGAATCAAAAAAAAAAAAAAAAAAACCCAGAAATTAAAACACTGTAACAGAAAAGAAAATGCCTTCGATGGTATGATTAGTAGACCGGACATGGCTGGGGAAAGAATCAGTGAGCTTGCAGATATGCCAAGAGAAACTTCCCAAACTGAAAGCAGGATAAATACTAAAAAACCTACACAAAGGCATATCATACTTGAACTGCGGAAAACCAAAGATGAAGAGAAAACCTTGAAAGAAGCCAGAAGGAAAAAAAACCTTAACTACAGAGGAACAAAGATGTAAGAATTACAGCAAACTTCTCCTGAGAAACCACACATGAGAGTGGGGTGAAACATTTAAAGTGTAGAAAGAAAATAATCACGACTAGCATTCCACATCCAAAAAAATTATGCAAAATAAACATCTTCTTCAACAAATAAAAATGAGGGGTCAGGCCAGGTGTGGTGGCTCACGCATAATCCAGCACTTTGGGAAGCTGAGGTGGGTGGATCACTTGAGGTCAGGAGTTCTAGATCAGCCTGGCCAACACTGTGAAACCCCGCCTCTACCAAAAATACAAAAAATTAGCCAAGCCAGGTGGGTGGCACGTGCCAATAATACCAGCTACTCAGGAGGCTGAGGCAGGAGAATCGCTTGAACCCAGGAGGCAGAGGTTGCAGTGAGCTGAGATCGTGCCACTGCATTCCAAACTGGGTGAGAGAGCAAGACTCTGTCTCAAAAAAAATAAAATAAAATAAAATAAAAATAATGAGGGGCCGGGCATGGTGGCTCACACCTATAATCCCAGCACTTTGGGAGGTGGAGGCAGGAGGATTACTTCAGCCAGCAGTTCAAGACCAATCTGGGCCACAAAGTGAGATCCTGCCTCTACCAAAAAAATTAAATAAGAAAAAAAAAATAGCCAGGTGCGGTGGCATACACCTGTAGTACCAGTTACCTGGGGGGCTGTGGTAGGAGGATTGCTTGAGCCCTCAACCAGGAGGTTGAGGCTCCAGTGATCTATGATCATGATACTGCACTTCATCTTGGGTGACAGAACAAGATCCTGTCTCAAAAAATTTAAAAATGAGGGAAATCAGTACGACTAGATCTGCCCTGCAAGAAATGTTAATACTGTTAAAATGGCATTACTCCCCAAATGATTTATAGACTTAAGGCAATCTCTATCAGGATCTCAGCTGGTTTCTTTACAGAAACTGACCGACTGATTCCACAATTCATGTGGAATTGCAAAGGACACAGAAGAGACCTAACACTCTTGAAAAAGAACAATAAAGGAGGAGGACTAACACTTTCTAATTTTAAAACTTACTACATAGCAAGAGTAATCAAGACAACCTTTTACATGCATAAGGATAAACAGATCAATGGAACAGAACTGAGAGTACAGAAATAAACCAAGTGTCTATGGCCAAATGATTTTCAACAAAGGGGCCAAACCATTCAATGAGGTAGAGTCTTTTCCACAAAATGCGCTGGGACAACTAGATAGCCACACAGAAAAAAATGAAGTTGGACCCTTGACATCATATACGAAAAGTAACTCAAAATGAATCAGAAACTTAAATGTATGAGCTAAAACTATAAAACAGGAGAAAACATAAGAGTAAATACTCCTAAGGCCTCAGATGTGGCAATAGATTCTTAGATATGACACCAAAAGCACGAGCAACAACAACAAAATTTGGAGTTCATCAAAAGTAAAATCTTTTGTCATTAAAAATACATTATCAAGCCCGGTGCAGTGGTGCACGCCCTGTAGTCCTAGCTACTAAGGAGGCTGAGGTGAGAGGATCACTTGAGCCCAGGAGTTTGAGGCAGCAATGAGCTATGACTGTACCTGTGAGCAACCACTGCACTCCAGCCTGGGCAATCCAATGAGAACTTGCCTCTTGAAAAAAAGGCTATTACCAAGAAAATGAAAAAACAACTACAGAATGGGAGATGTGAGAAAATATTTGCAAATCACACATTTGGTATGTGACTGCTACCTAAATTATATAAAGAATTCTTACAACTCAGCAATAAGGCAAAACAACTTAAAAATGTGCCAAGAATTTGAATAAACATGTCTCCAAGGAAAATATATAAATAGCAAATGAACATATGAAAAGATGCTCAACATTATTAATCATGAGGCAAATGCAAATTAAAACCACAATCAGACACTTCCTACTCACTAGAATAACCATAAGCAAAAAGCCAGATAATAAAAAGTATTGACAAGGATGTGGAAAAACTGGAACCCTAATGCACTGCTGGTGGGAGTGTAAAATGGTACAGCTACCTTGGAAAACACTCTGGCAGTTCCTCAAACAGTTAGACATACATTTACCCCATGACCCAGCAATTCCACTCCTAGGCATCTACTCTACGGAAATAAAAACATGTCCACAGACATCGCCAGGATGGTCTTGATCTCCTGACCTCGTGATCTACCCACCTTGGCCTCCCAAAGCGCTGGGATAACAGGCGTGAGCCACCGAGCCTGGCTCAATTGCATTTTTATAAGCAGTCATACGCTGAATAACATTTTAGTCAATAGTGGACCACATACACAAATGTGGTCCCATAAGATTATAATACTGTATTTTTGCTGTACCTTTTCTATGTTTAGATACACAAATACTTAGCACTGTGTTATAATTGCCTACAGTATTCAGGACAGTCACATGCTGTACAGGTTTGTTAGCCTAGGAGCAATGGGCTACACCATCTACCCTGGGTGTGTAGGAGGATAGACCATCTAGGTTTGTGTAAGTACACTCTATGATGTTCCCACAACAATAAAATTGTGTAACAAAAAACAAAAACACATCCACAGACGTTTATAGCAGAAATATTCATACTAGCCAAAAAAGGTGGCAACAATCAAAACGCTCCAAAAGCGGCATATGGATAAACAATACAATATTATTCCGACACGAAAAGGAATGCAGTACTGATACATGCTACAACATGGCTGAACACTGAAAACATTTAGTTAAGTGCAAGAAAGCAGTCACAACAGATCACGTAAATATGATTCCACTAAAATAAAAGGTCCAGAATTGGAAAATCTATAGAGATAGACAGTAGATTAACGGTTGCTTGGTGCCGGGAACCACAGACGACAGTGGGGTGATAGCTAAAGGGTACAGAAAACTACAAAACTCTAAAGAATGTTATCAAAAACAGTCTAAATAAATGAAGACACAGTCCTTGTCCATGAATTACAAGACTATAGTGTTAAGATGTCAATTGTTTCCAATTTGATCTGTAGATTCAACTCAATTCCAATCAAAATCCCAACAAACTATTTTGTAGATATGGACGAAGTGAAATTTAAACCTTACATGGAAAAGTAAAAGAACAGCCAACACAACACTGAAGTACAACCAAGTAGGAAGACACACATTAGTTACTTTCAACACTTACTATAAAGCTACATTAATCCAGACAGCATGGTATTAACAAAAGAATGACAAAGAGATTAATGGAACAGAATAAAAAGTTCACAGACATACCCACAAAATACAGTCACTTGATCTTTGACAAAGGAATGAAGTCAATTCCATGGAGAAAGAAAAGTCTTTTTCAACAAACGGTGGTGAAACAATTAGATGGACATATGCAAAGAAAATGAACCTAAAGACCTTGCACCTTTCACAAAAAATTAACTAAAAACGGATCACAGGCCTATATTTAAGGTGAAAAACTATAAAAATTCTAGAAGTGAAACAGAAAAATCTAGGTGACTTTTGGTTTGGCAATGAGTTTTTACATACAACAGTAAAAATATGATCCATGAGAGAAATAACTGTTTAGTTTTGTACTTTATTAAAATTGAAAACTTTTGCTCTATAAAATCCTGTATGGTGCTGTAACTGTGGATACCCAATACTGTGCATCTGTCAAAACCCATTTAAGTTTACCACACAAAGAATGAGCCTCAACGTATGCAAATTTTGTTTTTAATGTAGGCATTTGAGGTGGGTCGGGAATTCCAGGACAGAATGCAGACTATGACAAAACAACCTAACTTTATTAAAAATGTATGAAACTGGGCCAGGCTCAGCAACTCAAGCCTGTAATCCCAGCACTTTGAGGCTGAGGAGGGCTGATCACTTGAGGTTAGGAGTTCGACACCAGCCTGGCCAACATGGCAAAACTCCATCTCTACTAAAAATACAAAAAATTAGCTGGGCATGGTGGTGCGCGCCTGTAATCCCAGCTTCTGGGGAACCTAAGGCAGGAGAATCGCTTGAACCTGGGAGGCAGAGACCACAGTGAGTCAAGATTGCACCACTGCACTCCAGCCTGGGTGACAGCAAGAATCAGTCTCAAAAAAAAAAGAAAGAAACTAGTTGGACTCAGTGGTTCATGCCTGTAATCCCAGCACTTTGGGAGACAGAGGCGGGAGGATCACTTGAGATCAGGAATTTGAGACCTGCCTGGCCAACATGATGAAACCCCATCGCTACTAAAAATACAAAAAAATAAGCTGGGAATGGTGGTGGGTGCCTAGTCCCAGCTACTCGGGAGGCTGAGGCAGGAGGATCACTTGAGCCCGGGAGGTGGAAGGTTGCAGTGAGGCGAGATCACATCACTGTACTTGGGTGACAAAGCAAAAACCTGGTCTCAAAAAAAAAAAAACAAACAAAAGTTTGAAACTACCTCCATAAACCAGGATGAGGGAAAAGGTGCTAATCTCAAAAGCTTTGAAAATGTGTAGAATCTATAAAACTAAAGTTACTATATTCTAGTACTATAAACACTTTATTCTAGTTGATAAAGTCATATTCCACAGAAGTACAAGTTAACAATTCTGATGCTCCAGTATGTGTATACCAGAGGCTCTAGAGAAAAATTCCTTCTTTGCTTCTTCCAGCTTCTGGTGGCTGCTGGCATTCCTTGGCTCGCGGCCACATCATTCCTATCTTGAAGGCCAGCATCCTCAAATCTCTGTTTTTTCTTCACATAGCCTTCTCTGTGTGCAATGCCCTCTACCTCTCTCTTATAAAGACATTTGTGATTACATGGAGGGTTTAGGATAATCTTGTCAAGATCCTTAACTTAATCACAACCGCAAAAATCCCTTTCCCAATTATGGTAACATCACAGGTTCCAGGGATTAAGACCTATTATCTTTGGTAAGTATTATTCAGCCTACCACAATAGCTAAAACAATTTTGAAAAAGAAGAATAAGTGAGAGGAATCAGTTTATCTGATTTCGTGACTTATTATATAACTATGGTAAATAAAACTGCATGGTATTAAAGAGACATATATGAATGAAACAAAATAGAAGACCCAGAAACAGACCCACACAAAGGAGCCCAAATTATTTTTAACGAAGGTAGAAGACAATTTATTGGAGGAAAGGCAGCCTTTTCAACAAGTGGTACTATGATAATTAGAAATCCATAGGCCAAAAAAAATCTTAAGGCTCACACCTTATATAAAAATTAAACTCATGGCCAGGCACAGGCACAGTGACTCAAGCCTATAATCCCAACACACTGGGAGGCTGAGGCAAGAGTATCACTTGAGGCCAGGGGTTCAAGACTAGCCTGGACAACACAGTGAAACTCTCTCTCTACAAAAAAATTATAAACTAGCTGGGCATGGTGGCACGTGCCTGTAGTCCCAACTACTCATGAAGCTGAGAAGATCACTTGAGCTCAGGGGTTCAAGGTTGTAATGAGCTACGATTGTGCCACTGCACTCCAGCCTAGGTGACAGAGTAAGACCCCATCTCAAAAAAAAAAAAAAAAAAAAAAAATTAAACTCAAAATGGATCACAAATTCAAACATAAAATGCAAAACTATAAACTTTAAAAAAAAAAATAAGAAAGCATTCAGGATCTAAGGCTTCTGTGATAGTTAACCGTATGTGTCAAATGGGCTGGGCCACAGTACCCAGATATTTCCATTATTCTGAAAGTTTCTGTGACAGTGATTTTTTTTTTTTTTGGATGAAATTAACACTTTTAAATGTGGACTGAGAGTAAAGCAGATTGCTCCCCAGAATGTAGGTGGGTCTCATCCAATCAAATGAAGGCCTGAATAGAACAACAGACTGACCTACCTCAAGCAAGAAGAAATTCTGCCACCAGACAGCCTATCCATTTGAAGTGCATCAGCTCTTCCCTGAGTCTCTAACCTGCCCGTCCACCCTGCAAATTCTGGACTTCATGCATCACTTAACGATGGGGATATTTTCTGAGAAATATAACAGTCAATTTCATCTTTGGGCAAACATCACAGAGTGTTCTTACACAAAATGAGATGGTACAGCCTACTATTCACCTAAGTTAGATGGTACAGCCTATTGCTCCTAGGCTACAAACTTGTATAACATATTATTGTACTGAATAATGTAGGCAACTGGAACAAAATGGTATTTGTGTATCTAAACACAGAAATGAACAGTAAGAATACAGTATTATTACCTTCTGGTACTGTCATCACAGATGCAGTCCATCATTGACTGAAATGTCATTATGTGGTACATGACTGTATACACATACATATACCCTTATCAGTTCTATTTCTCTGGAGAAGCCTAATATAGAGTTCTTATACTTGATATAAAAGCATGATCTATAAAAGGAAAAACTGATGAACTGGACTTCAACAAAGTTAAAACTAGTTCTTAGACTTAACACAAAACCATGATTCCACACAAGGAAAAACCAATAACCAAGACTTAATCAAAGTTAAAAACTTGTGCTCTGCAAAGACACTGTTAAAAGGATGAAAAGGCAAGCTACATGCTGGGAGAAAATATCGGCAAACCATATATTTGGCAAATGGCCAGAATCTAAACTATGTACCAAAAAAAAAAAAAAAGCTATCAAAATTCCACAGTAAAAAAAAATCCAATTAGAAAATGGGCAAAAGACATGCAGAAACATTTCAATGAAGAGGATTTACCAATGGCAAATAAACACATGAGAACATATTCAACGTCAGTAGCCATTAGAGAAATGTACAACAAAATCAAAATGAGACATCATTACTCACCTATCAGAATGGCTAAAATAAAAAAATAGTGACAACACCAAATGCTGGTGAGCACACAGAGGAACCGGATACTCATACATTGCTGGTGGGAATTTAAAATGATACAGTCACTCTGTAAAAACACTTGGATTATTTCCTAAAAACTAACCATGCAACTACTTTATGAACAGCAATTATACTTGTGGGCATTTACCCCCAAAGAAATGAAAAGTTATATACACATAAAAACCTGTACAGAAACGTTTATAGCAGTTTTGTTTGCAACAGCCAAAAACTGGAAACAACCTAGACATTCTTTTATGGATAAATGGTTAAATAAACTATGCTACATTCATAGCATAGAACACTACTCAGCAACAAAAAGAACAAACTACTGATAACACACAGCAGCCTGGACAAATCTACAGAGTTATGCTGAATGAAAGGCCAATCTCCAAAGGTATGGATTCCATTTATATAAAATTCTTCAAATGACAAAATTATAGCAATGGAAAACAGATGAGTGGTGATCAGGGTTAAGGAGAGTTAAGGTGGGAGGGAATTGGTTATGGTTATAAAAGGGCAACATACGGGATTCCTGTGGTGATGGAAATGCTCAGCATATTAACTGTACCAACATGAAACCCCTGATCGTGACATTACAGTATAGTTTTGCCAGATGTTACCATTAAAAGTAACCGGATAGAGGGTACAAGAGACCTGTCCAAATTATTATTATTTTGAGACAGGGTCTCACTCTGTTGCCCAAGCTGGAGTGCAACAGTGCAATCTCAGGTCACTGCAACCTCTGCCTCCTGGGCTCCAATGATCCTCCCACCTAAGCCTCCCAAGTAGCCAGGACTACAGGCACATGCCACCACACCCAATTAATTTTTGTATTTTTTGTGGAGACGGTTTTGCCATGTTTCCCAATTTAGTTTCAAACTCCTGGGCCCAGGTGATCCTCCCACCTCGGCCTCTCAAAAGTGCTGGGATTACAAGCATGTGCCACCATGCCCGGCCTCCAAATTATTTCTTACAACTGCTTATGAATCTACAATTATCTCAAAATGAAAAGTTTAATTAAAGAAGACTGATCAGTAGTGATATAAGTCAGAAAAATGAAAACCTCCTAAGAAAGACATAGGAGCTGAGGGTGTGGATACTGACAGGGAAGGGGCTCGAGACTGGTTACAGAGTGTATACATAAGTAAAAATTCATCAAGTCATACACTTAAATTAGTAATATTTACACCCTTGCTGTGCCTGAATAAAAAATTATTTAAATTTGGCATCTGATTATTAATCTTGTTGGCTGTGATAATTGTATTAATTATGTATAAAATTTTGTGGTGTTTTTTGGTTTTTGTTTTTTAGAGATGAGGTCTCACTATATCACTCAGGCTGGTCCCAAACTCCTGGCCTCAAGTGATCCTCCCACCTCAGCCTCCTGAATAGCTGGAACTACAGGCACACACTAAAATTCTTTTAACCACCTTGTAAATGTATCAACAATGAAACCATGAGTATCTTTAGCAGAAACAGTTTGGGTGGTGTGGTGGAGCCAGAAACCACACTGGAAAGGTTACCAAGTGAGTGGGAAATGAGGAAGTGCAGAAAAGCAAATACATATCAGTCTTTCTGGGGGTCGCCAATAAAGGTAAAGGAAGATAAAAGATGCTCTGAGGGGAAGGTGGAGTTGAAGAAGAGCTTTACTAAGATGAGAAAAACATGAGCAAATGTAAATGCTGAAAACAGTTGACAAACAACAAGTTTAAAACCATATGAGCACAATACTATAATCTTTGGCATAAGGTGTGTGAAATGTGGGAAGAGTGAATATGAAGAGAATGCTCTTTGACTGCACAGGAAACACTTGTATTGTACTGGGGGAAAAAAGGACTACTGATACAAGTGTATTTATAGATCTGATGGTGGAAATAATAACAGAAGTAACAACAATAATAATAGCAGCTATATTTTATGGCATACTTATAGTCAGTCTCCAAGGAGGCTCCTCAATGATCCTCAAATCCTGATATGCACACCCCTGTACAGTCTCCTCCCACACAGAACAGGGCTGAACTGCACAATCAATAGGATATGACAGTGAGCAATTTCAAAGATGAGGACTAAAGGACAGTGCAGTGTCTACCACGTTCTCTCTGCTCCATCTGAAGAAAACTAGAAACAACACACAAGCAGTTATGAAGAGGCCCAACCAGTCCCACATGAGTGAGCCATCTTCAGAAGCAGCCCCTCCAGCCCCAACCTCAGGAGACACCCCTAGCCTTCAGAATCACCCAATTAAGCTGCTTCTGATTTAGTGACTCACAGGAGCCAAGTGGTAATGTTTACTATTTAAGCCACTTGAATTGGGGGTAGTTTATTAAACATCAATAGATACATAATGCATGTATTATGTGCCTCAAGAACACTGTGACTCCCATTTTTAAATGAAGAAACTAAAACACAGAGAGGTTCAGTAATTTTCCCCAATTATCACACAGCTGGCAAGTGATATAGAACCAGATTCCAATCTAAAGCCAGTACTATGAACCACGTGCTCCCCAAAGCTGAAGTAGTTTCCATCCCATGGCTTTCTTATTTGCTGTAAAGTGGAAGGCAAGGTTATCTTCTCATGAAAGCAGGGGAAAGTAAGTGAATCAGAGAACTAAGGAAAATGGAGAAGGTCTGAAACAGCTGCCATGGAGAGTTAGGAAGAGGGCTGACTGGAGAAATCTAATAGGATTTCCAAACAGTGTTAAGGCCCCAAGAGAGGTTAGGAGCCATGGAACTCCAGGGCAGTGAACTTAAGATAACTGTAATGAAAAAAACATAGGATTGCATGTGTACATAAATACAAAATGTAATCTGAAGTGTGAAATTGTGGTGATGGCTGGATGGAATCCTGCGTCTTTCCTAACGCCCATTAGTTCCCTGAGGAGCTATATATAGAAAAATTCCAGGAAAGACTATATATTCTATGTCAGAGTATCACATAAAGACTGAACAAAAACTTACTAAGACACACGATGATAAACTGACAGAGCTACTTCACGTAGCTTCCTTGATCTCCAACACTAGAAGTTTTTCTAGAGTCTTCCCTTTTTCCTATTTCCACTCCAAAATGTCACAAGAAAAATTACAACCTACAGAAAGAATATACTTCCATAACGATCAGACCACACCTAAGGGCACACCTCACAATTATTCACAGACTTGATGAATAATCTTACAACAGAACTTCAGGCCAAAAACTCATTAATTTTTAAATTTACTTAAAGTTACACTTTCCAAAATATATTCAAGTTTCAATTTCATGTACGTACTTTTAAAATGTCTTCACTCGAGAAACAAAATGACATAGATCTAATCTCAAAAGAAAGGTTTAAAAAGAAAAACAAAAAGCCAGGTACAGTGGCACACACCTGTAATCCCAGCTCTCTGGGAGTCCAAGACAGAAGGATCACTTGAGCCAGGAAGTGACCAGGTTGGGCAACACAGTGTGACCCTGTCTCTAAAAAAAAAATTTTTTTTTAATTAGCTGGGTGTGGCAGCACACACCTGTAGTGCCAGCTACTGGGGAAGCTGAGGTGAGAAGATCGCTTGAGCCCAGGAGGTCGAGGCTGCAGTGACCCATGACTGTTCCACTGCATTACAGCCTGGGCGACAGAGCAAGACCTTGTCTTTAAGAAAAAAAAAAAAAAAAAAAACGAACCAGGAACACAGAAAAATTTTTCCAGGCTAATATTCAGTGAAATCAACTGTGGATACTTAGACACTTAAGACAAAAGTGAGCAGTTAATATTCCAATGACATCTTTCCTCAGATAACCAATTATTACCTGAAGACTTCTTGGAAACAAGTCAAAATGGGTACAGGTAGAAAACAGTAAAAATTTTTTCTATTAGAAGAAATATCATCACTGAGTAAATTAAGTAAATTCCCTCTGCCTTATACATAATCAATAGAGAAAAGGGAAAAAGAAGTTTCCACACTTAAAGTAGATCTAGTCCTGTTATGGTATAAGAATAATTATGAAAACCAAAAAGTGACCCTTTATGAACTCCACAAGTTATTTCACATATTTTCTAGATCTTTAAATCAGGATAGAACCCATGTACTCTGAAAATACAAAGCAAAACAAGTCTTAACTCTTATAAATATTTCAATTAAAAGAAAAACTATAATATTTTCACTAGGGTGGTACAAGTGTTTCCTCATTCTATTTTTAATCTTACCCTTATCTGTTCAGTGGAGCTGCTGCTAAGTTCATCACCAGATTCAGAATCCTGATGTATTCTTTCAGAGCCTTCTCCTGCGGAATCACAAGATTGTTCCTGGGAGAAGCTAGTTTTCTCTACATCCAAGAACTCTGGACCGGGAAAATGACCAAATAAGCGTGTCCTATTCTGGCTGGAAACTTTAGGAGAATGTGAGTCATTGTTAAACTTTCCGTTATTATGGGTCAGGTCCAGGCTTAGGTTGACAGTATGACCTGGATTATAACTGGGTCCAAAATTCTGATTGGCATCACGAGTAAGACCTGTTCCTTGAACAGACGACGACGGCTTTCCGAAACTTGAAAGCTCAGGCAATTTGTTCACATTTTCTGTTGATCTCTGAAGATGCAAACTCTGCATTATTTTCGTGGAGTTATTTGGTAGACCAGCTACCTGCTTAACAGGTGGCATTAGAGCTTTGCGCGTGACCTCTTTCACATACTGGGCTGGCACATAAAACGCTTTGGAGTTTTCATCCGGCTTGACTTGCCACCAGTCATCATTGGTCTTTTTCACCAAGATGTACCGCTCCCCTTGTTTTATCACAATCTTTCTATCCTTTGCTTCATATTCATAATCATATTCCACCTCAATATACACTTGTCCTGGAATAATCTTCCCACTTCTGTCAGCCATTTTCATTCAATAATATTCACCTCTCAAAAAGGATGTTATACCACATTATGGCTTTATGACTTGTTGGATGAATATAGCTGTTTTATTTAAATGGAGGAAGAGAATGAAGAAAAAAGTTAATGCAATCTGGATTTGGTACTTACTCACAAGCATCATACAGTATAGGCCATTTAAAGAACATTACTTCAAATCTCAAACCCCAAAAAGCAAACATGTGACTAATATCATATGCACTGCCACATTAAAAACACTTTCATTCTAACTGTAATCTACATTTTTCAGTCACTTATGACCAAAACAAAAGCCAATAACTGGAACAGTAAATATACACTAATTAGGCAGACACAAGAGTTGAGAAAAACTTTCCTTCCTTTCATGACTCCCTCAAACCTCCTTCACCTTCTTAGAAAAGTTCACTAATAACAACTAATATGCATTTACTTTCATTTCTATACCAATTCCAAAATATTTTAGTACCTCCTAGAACACAGCATTATGGGTTTAAATGATCACTGCATCCTCATATCACTACAGCATGAGCCAGTTCCCACCTGTTGGGGATGAATTGTGTTCCCCCAAAAGATAGTTCAAGTTCTAACCCCAGGATCTGTGACTTTATTTGTAAAGAGGGTCTTTGCAGATGTAACCAAGACAAGGTCATACTTGATTAGGGTGGGCCCCAAAATCCAATGACTGGTGCCTTTATAAGGAGAGGGAGATTAAGGGCACAGTGGTTTACACCTGTAATCCCAACACTTTGGGAGGCTGAGGCAGGTGGACGGCTTGAGCCCAGGAGTTTGAGACCAGCCTGGCCAACATGGCGAAACCCTGCCTCTACATGAATTACAAAAATTAGCTGGGTGTGATGTCATGCACCTATAGTCCCAGCTACTTGGGAAGCCGAGGTGGAAGGATCTCCTGGGCCCAGGAGTTTGAGGTTGTGGTGGGCCAAGATCCCGCCACTGCACTCCAACCTGGGTGACAGAGTGAGACTTTGTCTCAAAATAAAAAAGAAAAAAAGGAGAAGGAGATTTACAGAGAGAAAAGCTACAGAGGGAGAAGACCATCTGAAGAGAAAGGCAGAAACTGGAGTGGAGTGAAGCAGCTAAAAGCCAAGGAACACCAAGGACTGCTGGCAACCAGCAGCAGCCAGGCAGGGGTGAGGAAAGCAGGATTCTCCCCCCGAGCCTTCCGAGGGAGCATGGCCCTGCCAAAACTGATTTTGGACTTCTAGCCTCTAGACCAGTGAGAGAATAAAAATACATGTCTGCTGTTTAAGCACCCCAGTTTGTAGTATTTGTTACAGCAGCCCTAGGAAACTAATACATTCAACCCAATGCTCAAGGATCCTAAGGCAAACTGAGATTTACCAAAAATGTGTAAACCCAAGGTTCCATAACAATCTACTAATTTTCTATAGCGAACAAGTACTGAGCATATTATTGTACACTACAGGTGTAGTAACCATCATTCTCCTGAGGATAACAATCTTCTCTATGACGAAAAGCCTATAAGGCCAGGTGGTCAGTCAGTCACTGATACAATTGTAGTAACTGAAATTTACTTTCTAGACAAACTACTTGACTAATAAATTTAATACAATACAGTTTTAAAAACTAAAAAATTACCTTAGAACAAGGAGATGTACACCAGTATCAATTTAAATCTGTAAAAAAAAAAAAAAAAAAAAAAAAAAGTTCATTAACTCAAACCAAGATCGCTGAAGTAAGACTAAGAATATAATGCTGCTTACATTTTTAAAAGCAAAACTTTTTTTATAACAGCCATAAGGAACCAGGAAAGTTTTATACATCAAGATTGTGGTCAGCACCACCCTCCAAACACATGCAAACACAACCACCAACAGCCACTGAGGTTGGCTTTACCACTGCCCTCTCCCACTGTACTTCCATACTGTCTCAATTTCATTTTTTCCCTTATTTTTCATTCTGACAAGCATCTTTCTAAACTTCTGATCATATAAGAAACAACTCTTCTACTATAAAACTGTTAAGATGAAAGAACTGTTTTTCAAGTGTATGTATTGAATGGGTAAAGAGAATAAAAACATATGGTAAAAGTTATTAGGTGTCCTAACACATTTGTCCCCTGATTACTTTCTAATTATTTTATTTTTTTATCTTAATTAATTTATTTTTTGAGACAAGAGTCTCTGTTACACAGGCTGGAGTGCAGTGGCACGATCTTGGCTCACTGCAGGCTCCGCCTCCCGGGTTCGAGCAATTCTTCTGCCTCAACCTCCCAAGTAGCTGGGATTACAGGTATGAGCCACCATGCCTAGCTAATTTTTGCATTTTTATGAGAGATGGGGTTTCACCATGTTGGCCAGGCTGGTCTCAAACTCCAGGTGATCGGCCTGCCTCAGCCTCCCAAAGTGCTGGGATTATAGGCATGAGCCACCGCACCCAGCTATTTATTTTTGAGACACAATCTCACCCTGTCACAGAGGCTGGAGTGCAGCCGTACAATCGTGGGTCACTGCAACCCCCACCTCCTGGGCTCAAGTAATTTTCCCACCTCAGCCTCCTGAGTATCGGAACTGCAGTTGCACACCACCACACCCTACTAATTTTTGTATTTTTTTAAAGATGAGGTTCCACCATGTTGCCCAGGTTGGTCTTAAACTCCTGGGCTCATGTGATCCACCCACCTCTGCCTCTCAAAGTACTGGGATTACAGGCGCGACCACACCCAGCCTACTTACTAATATTAAATAGGGTAAAATACCTTAACAATGGAGAGATGTGGTGGCACAAGCTTAACCAAATGATCAAACAGCACTAATGCGAGCTGACAAGATATGCCTCCTATGTGACGCAATAAAACATATACAATGCCACCTACATTATATTCTTGTCAAAAGCATGTTTCACCTTAAGCAATTACTAGAAAACAATCAAACAAATCCAGAATGTCAGACATTCTATTAGACAACAGACCTGAGCTCTTTGAAAAAGTACTATCAATGGAGGGGGATTCTTCCAGATTAAAAAAGACTATTGATACATAATAACCAAATCTACTTGGTGGTCCAATAAACACCTCAAACTTATCACATCCAAAATGAATTCCCATCTCTACCCTACCTGAGCTATGCCAAATATGCTCACCCCATGGTATCTCCCATCACAGTAAACAGGAATTCTGACCTTTCAGATGCTCAGTTGTTACTGTCATGCATTACCAGAACACTAGTCACTATGTGCTTTGATCCTTTACCTATACAAAATTTTCACAACTTTTCAAAATTTTACACTGAACTGCTTATCCTTAGGTGATTTTTTCCCAGGAAAGTAATAAAATAACTTAAGAAATATATTTGAAGATGCAGAGATGAGTGAGGGAATAGGCAGCTACTTTTCAAAAGGTTACAGCAGCTCGTACATACTATAGTTAGACATTTATCCGTAAGAATGGAGAAAAGAAGGATGAAGAATAACAAGTGAGCTGTATGGTTTCACACTAGTGGGAGAGGAACTGTGGGGCTGGGGAACAATGGGTTAAAGGTCAGTCCACATTCAATCTCTTTCACTGCCAGGCTTTATGACTATCCCTTCCCCAGTGACTACAAAGGTAAGTATGAAGGAGGAGTTAGGGAGAAAGATAAGGAAGTCAGTTTCACTGTGTTCAACATGAGACATCCAATCCAGAGTTTTAGTTAAAGGTAATGAGAAGTAGGAGGGCAAAAGAGATGGAGAAGTGGTCAAAAGGTATCTCTACAGAAAAGGTGGTTAGATACCAAGGCAAGTAAAACGAGCAAGAATGGACACAATGGGATAAAAAGTAAGAGCTGAGATAGATTTCTAGTCAATACTGGGGTGAAGGGTGGGGAAACAGGTTGGGAAGCTCCAAGAGAAACTATTAAAATTATAAACATGCAGAAAGCCACATAGCAGGAACTACATGTTACAATCCAAGGTATAGGAAAAGCCACATAAAAATGAAAGAAAAAAACTTATTATAAATTATTGATTCAGAAAGAATGAAAATATTAACCCCTTGTTAGACGTATAGTTTACAAATATTTTCTCCCATTATATAGGTCGTCTCTTCATTCTGTTGACTGTTTCCCTTGCCACACAGAAGCATCTCCGTTTGATGTAATCCCATGTGTCAGCATACACTGAGCTCCACAGAAACAACACCAGGGCAAGTGTGAGCCAGAGAGGCACTGAGCAGCTCTATGCCTTGCTGAGGAAAAATAACTGAATATGGGCAAAAATCCAAAGAAGTCAAGAGACAAAATGTCATCATACACATTCTTTGTGCAAACTTGCCAGGAGGAGCACAAGCAGCAGCACCCAGATGCTTCAGTCAGCGTCTAAGGGTCTTCTAAGAAGTGCTCAAAGAGGTGGAAAACCATGTTTGCTCAAGAGAAGCGAAAATGTGAAGACAGGGAAAGACAAACCTGGCCCATTATGAAAGAGAAATGAAAACCTACATCCCTCCTAAAGGGAAAACAAAATAGAAGTTCAAGGATCCCAATACACCCAAGGGGCCTACTTTGTTTGGTCTTTTTCTTGTTCCTTTCTGAGTATGGGCCAAAAATCAAAGGTAAACATCCTGGCCTATCCACTGGATATATTGCAAAGAAACTGGGAGAGATGCAGATGACATTGCTGCAGAGGACAAGCAACCTTACGGAAAGATGGTTGTGAAGCTGAAGGAGAAATACAAGAAGGATATTGCTGCATACCAAGCTAAAGGAAAGCCTGATGCGAAAAGAAACAGGAGTCATCAAGGCTGGAATAAAAAAGCAAGAAAAAGAACGAAGATGAGGAAAATGAAGAGAATGAGGAAGAGCAGGAAAATAAAGATAAACATGATGATGACAAATCAGTTGGTTCTAGCAGGTTTTTTTTTTTTTTTGGAAGAAAAAATCGAAATGTAAGGCTGTATATTTTTGTTTTCGAAGTGTACAGTGTCCTTTTTTGTACAGTTAATACACTACCAAACATGTCTTTAGATAGTCCTGTCCTGGCGGTATTTTCAATAGCCACTAACCTTCTTGGTATAGTATGAGGGTTATAAAATGGCATGGAAATTTAAAGGTACTTGGTGCACAGCACAAATCAGTTACATATGGGGATGATAGTTTCATCTTCAGTTGTTGTCTCTATGCAGTTTACATGAAATAATTGTTCTGTTAACTAAACTAAATACCACTCTGTAACTGCAAAAACAAAAAGCTGCAGCTGTTTTGTTAAAATTCTGAATGCTTCTAATACAATTTTTTATTATGAAAATAACAATAATGCCATTTGCTATTTTTGCTTTCGTTGCCTGTGCTTTAGAGGTCATACTCAAAAGTCCTTGCCCAGACTGATGTCATGAAGCATTTCCCCTATGTTTTCTTTCTATAGTAGGTTCACAGTTTTAGGTTTTATATTTAATTCTCTAATCCCACTTTGAGATGATTGTTCTATATGGTGAGAAACAAGGTTCTAGTTTCATTCCTCTACATGTCACTATACATCTGACAAGGGGCTAACATTCAAAAAGGATAAGGAATCAAATAACTCAATAGCACAAAAATGATAATAATAATAATCCAATTAAACAATGGGCAAAAGCCCTGAATAGATGTTCTTCAAAAGAAGACACACAGTCAAAAAGTGTAAGAAAAAAATGCTCAACATCACTAATCAGGAAAATGCAAATCAAAACCACAATGAGAAAGCACTTCACCCCAGTTAGAATGGCTAGTATCAAAAAAGGCAAAAGATAAGCTGGTGAGAATGTGGAGAAAGGGGAACCTTTACATACTGTTGGTGTTAATGAAAATTAGTACAGCCATAAAGGAAAACAATATAGAGGCTCCCCAAAACATTAAAAATGGAACTACTATATGATCCACCAATTCCACTACTGGGCATATATCCTAAGGAAATGAAATCAGTATGTGAAGAGATATCTGCACTCCCATGTTTACTGCAGCAATACTTGAAATAGGCAAGATATAGAATTAATCTAACTGTCCATCAAAGGACAAATATGTATATACATACACACATACACACAATGGGATACTACTCAGCCATAAAAAAGAAGACAATCCTGCCATTTGCAACAACAGGAATGAACCCAGTGGACATTATGTTAAATGAAATAAGCAAGGCACAGAAAGACAAACACGACATGGTCTCACTCATATGTGGAATCTAAAAAAATTGATCTCATAGAAGCTGAGGCTGGGCGCAGTGGCTCATGCCTGTAATCCCAGCACTTTGGGAAACGGGGGTGGGTGGATCACCTAAGGTCGAGAGTTCGAGACCAGCCTGACCAACATGGAGAAACTCCGTCCCTACTTAAAATACAAAATTAGCCAGGCGTGGTGGCGCATGCCTGTAATCTCAGCTACCTGGGAGGCTGAGGCAGGAGAACTGCTTGAATCCAGGAGGCAGAGGTTGTGGTGAGTCAAGATCGCGCCATTGCACTCCAGGCTGGGCAACAACAACAAAACTCCATCTCAAAAAAAAAAAAAAAAAAGAAGAAGAAGAAGAAATTAAGAATAAAATGGTGGTAACCAGAGGCTAAGGGCCTAGGGGAGAAATGCTGAGATGGTTAGTCAAAGGACACATAATTATAGTCAAATAGGAGGAATAAATTTCAAGAGACCTATTGTACAGCAAGGTGACTACAGTAAATGACAATATACTGTATTCTTGAAAACTGTAGAGAGTGGATGTGTGCTCTCACCACTAAAATGATAACTATGTGAGGTAATGCATTTGTTAATTAGCTAAATTTAGCCATTCCACTATGTATATATACTTCAAAACATTATATTGCACACAATAAAAAATATAGTGTTATCAATTTTTTAAAAATGTGCTGAGAATGTGGAAATGGAATCATGAAAATTTACGTTTAAAAAGATGAAACTTAAACTTCACGGAAAGGACAAAAATCAGGTAAATTCTCTGAAAAAAATAATTAAAATGATTATGGGGTAACACTAAAAATTTAGACCTAGGTAAAAGTACCTGCAAATGGGTGAATAATTTATGCTATTTTTACTTAAAAACATAAGCTGTATTAAAAGAAAGATTTACAGTTTTAATTTGGGGTTGTTTCTTCCTCTGTTCCCCAGACCTATAGATTCTGTTCTTTAGAGAAAGTTGAACGCTGTTTATCCTGTTACTATAAAGTATTTTGGTTAAAAGTTTGCTCAATCAAATACAACGCTGTCCAAGGACAACACTCCTGGAACTGAAATGTATTCTATACTATACTCGTCACCACACGCCTCCATCCGTATTCATCCCACACACTTACAACTAAGTACCCAACTCCCAATATATACAAGGTCTGCATATCTGCTGCCTGCTACACCCTGATGCTGTTCTTAGCATTCTCAAAAACGCCCATACAAACTTTTCACGCCTCTTACCAGTCTTCCTCCTCCCTTTCCAGCCACTTTTTCCTCATGTTTCAACAACCACCCCATGCACACACACACACGCCTGCTTATATATTTTACTTCTCTGTCCCCAAGTCAGTTTCAAATTTCCTATCATGCTATTTTATAATCTAAAAGCCTTCTCCTTTCGATCTGCCAATTTTTAAAATTTTCTTCCCATTTAAACTACCAAGAAGCCTATCAAAAATCATACAGTTCAGCAAATGTTGTCTTCCTCCCCCAGGACATCTGTTTCAACCAACCAATCTGTTTAAGAGGTATATCAAAAAAAGTAAACAGATAAACAAAACGTTAAAGAAACATAATGTATCTTTTTTTTTTAGAGATGGAGTCTCGCTCTGTCGCTCAGGCTGGAGTGCAGCGGCGCCATCTCAGCTCACTGCAATCTCCGCCTCCTAGGTTCAAGCGATTCTCCTGCCTCAGCCTCTCGAGCAGCTGGGACTACAGGCACCCACCACCATGCCTGGCTAACTTCTGTAGTTTTAGTAGAGACAGGGGTTCACCATGTTGGTCAGGCTGGTCTGGAACTCCTGACCTTGTTATCCGCCCACCTCGGCCTCTCAAAGTCCTGGGATTACAGGTGTGAGCCACCACGCCCAACCGAAACATAATGTATCTTAATTAATGAGCTTACAATTTAAGTTCAGTCCAGATATGTATAACCTATTTAGCAATGCTAATACTGTGAACTATAAAATGTTAATATAGCTTCAAACACATAAAATATTAAGAAACTTTACCAGTTTAAACACTGAACTTGGCATCAAATCCTCTGAGTAATTTTTAAAGTACTTGTTTAAAATTAATAATCCCTAACCAGGACCCTACTACAGAAATCAATTAATCTTGAGCACAACAAAAAAGTAAAGAACAATTCCAGCATTAAGTTCCAGCAGAAGAAATCATTCCATCAAACACTTCTGTTAGTTGTACACGTAACAAAAATCACAGGCCATTATTAGGCACTTCAGGTTTTTTTCTTAATGAATGATCCCTGTTTTCTTTAAAAAAAAAAAAAAAAAAAAGGACTGGGCACACAGGCTCACACCTTTGGGAGGCTAATGTGGGAGAATCCTTTGAGGCCAGGAGTTTGAGACCAGCCTGGGCAACATAGTGAGACCATGCCTCTACAAAAAATGTTTAAAATAAGAAAAAACAGATGCAGAATATAAGACATTTCTCATCTGAATTTAGGTAGGCTATCAAAGAAGACAAGGAAAGTATAATGATTTACATTATAAACCATTCTGGCCATAAATAAATAGCAAAAACAGAAACAGCAAAAAGGATAGAAGAAATAATCAGGCTGGGTGTGGTGCTCACACCTGTAATCCCAACACTTTGGGAGGTCGAGGCCGGTGGATCACTTGAGGCCAGGAGTCCAAGACCAGCCTGGCCAACATAGTGAAACCCTGTCTCTACTAAAAGTACAAAAAAAAAAAAAAAAAAAAATAGCTGGGCTTGGTGGCACACACCTGTAATCCCAGCTACTGGGGAGGATGAGGCATGAGAATCCCTTGAACCTGGGAGGCGGAGGTTACAATGAGCCCACATCGAGCCACTGCACTCCAGCCTAGGCAACAGAGCGATAGAGGGAGACTCTGTTTCAAAAAAAAAAAAAAAAGGGAAATAATTGGGTAACTGGAAAGCAGGCAGAAATACAATCAAGTGTAAACTGGTAAAGCAAATTCAAAACCAAAATTTAAATCTGAAACAAAAATTAGGAAACAACAGCAGAAGCATCTAAGGAAGCAAGCAAGTTTTAACTAAAATGACATTTGCATTGGGTATGTTTAAAAGATGTGTGCCATGAAGTCTTAGAAATAAGGTGGACTTAATGACTTTTTCTTGATTGTTATAAAAATGTAGAGAATGTTATAAGAATTATAAAATGATTGTTATAAAAGTGTAGAAAATATTCCACTTCAGGCCAGGCATGGTGACTCACACCTATAATCCCAGCACTTTGGGAGGCCAAAGCAAGAGGACTGCTTGAGGACAGGAGTTTAAGCCCAGCCTGGGAAACATAGGAAGACACTTCCTCTACTTAAAATTTTAAAATTTTTAAAAAAGAAAAAAACTCCACTATCATTACCCAAAATCTACTCAATATTAAAAAATAATTTTAATACAAAAAAAAGAAAGAAAATATTCCAATTCAAAAAGGAAGAAATATGACCTTTAGTTTGGCAATGAGTTTTTCCATACTCCAAATTTATGATCCTTCAAAGAAAAAATTAAGCTAGTATTCTATTAAAGTTAACAATTTGTCCTCTGTGAAAGACACTGTTAAAAGAATAAAAACACTAAGAGAAAATATTTGCAAAATACAAGTCTGATTACAGACTTGCATGCAAAATACACAAATAATTCTAAAAACTCAATAAGACCAACTACACTTTTAAAATGAGCTAAAGATCTGAACAGATACCTCACTAAAAAAAAAATTATATATATACACACACATACACACCCACATACGCACGCACAGATGGCAAATAAGCACTTAAAAAACTGCTCAACATCATATCGTTATGGAACTGCAAATTAAAACTACAATGAGATACCACCACACTCCTATTAGAATGGCTAACATCCAAAAACTAACAATACCAAATACTGGCGAGGATGTAAAACAGGAATTCTCATCCTTTGCTGGTGGTAATGCAAAATGATACAGCCATTTTGGAAGACAGTTTAGCAGTTTCTTACACAGTTAAACATGCCCTTACCATAGGATCTAGCTATCTCATTCCTAGGTATTTACCCAAACGAGTAGAAATCTTATGTCCACAAAAAGTCCCGCATGTAAATGTGTATAGTAGCTTTATTCATAATTGCTCCAAACAGGAACAACCAAGATGTCCTTCAACAGGAGAAAGGATAAACGAGCCGTGAGACATCCATGTAATGGACTATTATTCAGTGATAAAAAGAAATGAGGGCTGGGTGCAGTGGCTTATGCCTATAATTCCAGCACTTGGGGGCCTAAGGCAGGCGGCTCACTTGAGTCCAGGAGTTCAAGACCTGCCTGGACAAGAAAGAAAGACCCCCATCTCCACAAAAAAAGTAGAAAAAATATTAGCCAGGTACAATGGCACACATCTATAGTCCCAGCTACTTGGGAGGCTGAGGTGGGAGGATTACTTGATCCCCGGAAGTTGAGGCTGCAGTGAGTCATAATCATATCACTACACTCTAGCCTGGACAACAGAGCAAGACCCTGTATTTAAAAAAAAAGAAAAAGAAAACAAAACAAAACAAAAAAGAAACGAGTTATCAAACCATGAAAATATGTATCTTAAACATATGTTGCTAATGAAAGAAAGCCAGTATGAAAAAGCCACAGAATGATTTCAATTTACAGCATTCTGGAAGTCAAAACCGTAGACAGTGAGTGCTGGAGTAGAAGGGGACACAGAATTCCATAGGTGAAGCACAGACGATGCTTTTAAGTCAAACCTATTTTGTATACAGTAATACAATAATGGTGGATATATGACATTATGCGTTTGTCAAAACCCATTGGTCTTTGCAATGAAAAGCGTGAACTTCAAAGTATGCAAATTTAAAAATATCATTGCGCTGGGGCAAGATTCCAGGATGGAAAGCAGATGTGACAAGAATCTAATAGTATTACAAACACATGAAACAACCTCACTGAACAGAGTGGGGGGAAAATGCTGACGTAAGTTACTTTGGAAATCAGTGGAGTCTCTAAGAATATGGGCAGAAGGGGCTGGGGGTGGTTACACCCATAATCCCAGCACTTTGGGAGGCCAAGGCAGGAGGATCACTTAAGACCGGAAGTTTGACACCAGGCTGGGCAACACAGTAAGGTGTGTCTCTACCAAAAATTTAAAGATAAATAATTTTTTTTATTTGCAAAAGGAAAAATAGGCAAAAGGAACTGCACAAAAGTTGATAAAGTTCTTTCCCCAGGAGTGCAAGTTAAATATCTTGATACTGCTATACATGTATACTGGAATAAAACAAGTAACTCAATGGTGGATAGCAGGTATCAGGTTTCTCAATGTTGGAGTGAAAATTTACAGATAAGCAAGAGGAGGCTAGAATGATCCAACGGATTAGACTTGGAGACATCAGTAGGAACTCATTTTTAGTTTACCACAGATATATAAGTGATCATATACAGAAATATTACAG